>NW_027281998.1:0-338355 GCF_046629955.1 Centroberyx affinis
GTGTGTGTGTGTGCGTGTCTGTGTGTGTCTGTGTGTGTCTGTGTGTGCCTGAATATTTATGCACTTTACACCTCCTTAGCCTCAAGTTACGTGGGCCATGTTTCCACACCATACAGCAACATACAGTAACTGAATAGCCTGTCATTGTCATGAAGATGTCAGTTTGCTTCTCTCCCATAGAGAAGAGAGAGAGAGAGAGAAAGAGTGAGAGAGAGAGAGAGAGAGAGAGAGAGGGAGTGAGAAAGAGAGAGACAGAGAGCACCCTGGTTGCCTGACCTGACTAGGTTATGTAAACAAAACAAGAGTAGTGCAAACAGCAGCAGCGAACAACATGGAACATTGCTTAATGAGCGTCGGCATGTACAGAGAAAGATGTGTGTGTGTGTGTGTGTGTGTGTGAGTGCATGTGTGCGCGTGTGTGTGTGCGTGTGTGTGTGCGTGTGTGTTTGTGTTTGTGTATGTGGAGTGGTTGGGAGGGGTTGGAAGGGGGGGGGGGGGGGGCACAAACTGCATTCTAAATGACCTGCACGCTTGTTCCCCATTTGATTTTTAATTGGACAGATTTCTCAGCGGGCTCTCCAAATTAAAAAGTCAACCATTACACATCTGACACTTATCTGTCCCTCCCCGCTCACTCCTTCCATATTCCTGCCATCCTGCCCTTCTCGCTACATCCATCTCTTTTTCACTCTCTCTCATTCTCGGTCAACATTTCTCTTCTTTCATTTTTTTCCTCACTATCTGGTGTCTCTCTGAAAGCCCTCTTTACATAGCTGACCCCAATAGAAATGGCAGCACAGCACAGGCATAACCTGGCAGAAACAATGTACCTCCGCTGATAATAAGCATCTGTCTTGTGCTGATAAAGTGTTGCATTTGTTACAGATTACCATTCTGCCAAGATGGATCCTGTTATATATTTTTTTGGTCTTGCTTTACTTGTTCATTTTTTGGAAGCTAGACAACCAGTTTTTTGGTTAGGGGCAGCTAAACCGTCTCAAACCAATCTGGAAACACACTCATTTAACTGGAAATCCTGTTTATAATCTTGTGTTGTTGCCCTTATTGTTTGTTCTGTTTTGTTTCTCTCACTCTCTGTAAAGCATTTTGTAAACTCTGTTTTTAGAAAAGTGCTATATAAATGAAGTTATTATTATAATAAATATTGTTATTATTATCATTAGTAGTAGTAGTAGTATTACTATTATTATTAATCATCATCTCATGCACAAATGACAGAATCTTATGGTGTTTAATGGTTTCCATACCATTTGCATTAGTAGTTTTTCAGTTTTTCTTTATACAGACTTTCTTTATACCGGCCTGGACAGGCATTTTCCCTGGGTCAAAACATGGGTCAGGGAGAGACAATTTAACCCTTCTAGTTTACTAGCTTGTCAGCTTAGCAGAGAATTGGAAGCAGCATCAGAACCGCAAATTTCCTGGGACAAGGACCTGCTATTCTGCTTTCCTCGTTATAGTTCTCTGTCTCCCCTTGTCGTCCTTGTCAGTCTGTTCTCCATCTCCATTACATCCATATTCACAACGGAAGAGAGTGCTGTCAGAGCAAATAATGCAGAACTAAAACAACCCAAGCAGTAAATGTGCACACATATGCGCACAAACACAAACATGCGCAGAGACGGGCAGTTATTTCAACCCCCAGCGCGCGCACACACACACACACACACACACACACACACACTCACACTCCCCCTAACCGATAGACAGAATCTGACAACCTGACAACAAATTTTTATTCTCTCCTTGCCTAGCCCATTCACTTAGGAAAACCAAAGTACCAAAAACCATAAAATTGTCTCTCAAGGACACACCGCTTCTGATTAAATTCAACAGCGTTTCTTCCATGCCTCCTCTACACGACACAGGACGTGCTGTACCAACTTACAGTCTGGAGCTTGGTGCCAAAGGCTATAAAACTTGGAGGAACCTGGTCAATGATTCATAAGCAAGGCCCCATAGGCAGAACAGGCGGTGATGATGTTGATAAGTGCATGTGCATGTGTGTGTATGTATGCATGTGCTTGTCCTGTGCATGTGAGTGTGAGCGTGTGCGTGCGATTGCTTGTGTCTGTCTGGCTGATTTTATGAGCTTCAGGCTCGGTCGTTCGATCGCTCATTACAGATAGGCTTCACTCCAGCGAAGAAAGATTTTGACTCTCTCTAATTCTGTCTTCGCCTCTTGCCTTCTTCCTTTCCCCCCCTTCTCTCTCTCTCTCTCTGTCTCTCTCCCCTCCATCTCTCTTTGTCTGGCTCTTTCTATACATTCTCTGCTTTAGGTGTCTTCTCTCTCATCTTCTCCTCTGCAGGATTTCAATGCTATAGACAGGCTGAGGATGGTCCACTCTGCCCATGCCTAGAATACCAATAAGCCAGCCTGACACTGTTCATGTGCTCTCTCTGTTTTCCATCAATGCGAGTGACGGAGAAGTCGGGTGGATATTGGAGGCTAAGTGGCGGAGACCGGCTTGGAAAGGGAAGGCTCTGGAACGGCCTGTCAGCAGCTGTTACCACCGGGTCAGCCAAGCACTGTGGTTGTACATTTGAAATTGAAATAAAACTCAGACCAGTGGTAGAATTTGATTTTGCATTGGCCTTAAGAATAAAAAATGACAATATGATTCAAATTTACTGCTCTGAATTGCAACACAGGTCGTATGCCAAGTATTTGCGTCCCCCTTGGACTCACACATATGCATATGTAACTCTCACATTTGCATTTTAAGGAGGGGAGTAATGCAGGGTCAGCCACTGTGGTGTGTCTGGAACAGGTGTAAATGTAGTCATCATAGAAGTCCCACATCTTATTGCAAACTCGCTACACAGCAACTTCTTCTATGTAGAGAAGAATATTTAGAATTCACACAGTCTATTCACTTTCAGCTGGCAGAAGGCACGAGGAATGGTCAAGCTGTCAGTCACAGTATATAGACAAATTTTGTGTTGCAATCTGTTCATTTAATTCTGCTTCACAACATCCAGGAAAAGAATACTCTGCCATGGCCACTGTGGTTCAGGATATAGGCAGGATAAATGACTTCTACAGTAGCTACAACTATCAAACAGGGTCAATGCAGATGCACCACTTTGTTTATATGAAAAGGGGGAAGTCTGTTAGCACACATTTTTCCATGCACCCCCTTCCTCACTAGATTTCAGGAAATATTTGAGGTAAAAAAAAAAACACAAACCACCCCATTGTTATTTCATCTTTCTCACTGGCTACCGCTTTAAGGGTTCAGGGTCTTTCTGAGGCACCACCTTGACAGGGATGGACTGTGGCTGTCACGGGAATTGACTCTGTGATTTTCTGGTCTGAAGGCAGTTTCTCTGACCATCAAACCATCATAAAATCCAGAAATGAAAAGGGAGCAGTTGGACTCACCTCCATGAACGAAGTTGTGTAGCGTGCAGTCAGAGGGACCCACCAGATGGATCAGGCTGGACTGGCTGAAACCAACTGTGTGCTGTTCTGCAATACAAATGCACACACACACACACACACACACACATACAAAGACATTTTGCTTCAGTATACTGCCTGGCCAAAGTCACTGTTATGTACTGACATGCAGCTTTCTGAGCAAGGCAACATACCTTTTGGCAGTCCCTCTGCAGCAGGTTGAGTGAATTGGACAAAATTTAACAATAGTAAAAAATACTACAGTAACAACACTAGAATAAACCCTCAGTGCATATGTGCTTATTTGCTTGATGAGCTTACTGTTATTCAAGAAGATTGGCAGTGCTTTCACCTCTGTGTGTCTAATGCATATTTAGTTTTCTGTGGTGCAACACTTTAAGACACTGTTTATCTTTAGTGGAAGGCAGAAGTCAGCTGAACATCATGTCAAAAGTGTTAGGACCTGTACTGTAGTACACCAAATACTGGATGCACATAGTGAATCTTCACTGAAGCTTTACTCCATAGCAGACAGTTGCCTCTTGTCATTATTTTTTGCCCCAGTATTGAGAAATACTGCCTATGTAAAGAAACACTTCACAGCCCTGCAGCAGTAAAATCTAATTCATCTGACCTTTCAAACCTACCATCCCATCAAACACACATAATAAACAATTATCAGATACAGATTAAGTTTAATTTTATTGCTCCCAGTAGGATATTTGTTTTGGATTACATGCTGCAGTTCGTTATCGCAGCACTCTGAGTTGTAAATGGTGCTGCGATGGAAAAATATATTCCATTTATTGCCTTGCAGTGTCATTGGCACTGAATGTGGGGTCATGTGTCATGTGTGTCTGTATGTACTTTTGTTACTACATTGGTTATCATTATGCCCCTGCCACAATTGCACCAAGTCAAATTCCTGTACATTCATTATACTGCAAATAAAGCGATATTGATTCTGGCTCTGACATGTCTGTGCACTGCCTCCGTACTCAAACAGTGTAGGTGTTATTTGATAGTATTCACAGGTTAAATCACAACAATAAAGAATTCTCAGTTAGAGATGAGTGAAAGGATTTCAGCTTACATCCGCAACATCTTTCAACTCATGTGGGAGTGAAAATGTCTACAACCCTATGCATTTGCTTTGTGTCTTTTCCTCTGTTCTGCATATCTATATTTGGATTGAATTCGGGGTCTTTAAAACAGGAGGTTATGAGTACCTGGGTTAGACACAGGTGGCACCGGCTCTTCATTCCTCTCTTTGGTCTCCAGTCTCTCCATCTTCTGGGCCTCATATCGCTTCTTCCCATCCTCCTCTTGTTCTGGGCTGGCATACTAAAGACAGGCCACACACACACAAACACACAGATAGAAAGTATACACCTGTCTCTGCATGTGTGCATGCACGTAAACACATTTTATCACATTGGCATTCAAGACATGAGATAAGTGCAATTGACTTTTCACGCTGTTGAATGTCAATCTTTTTTATCTTGACCAGATGGGCTCTCTCATGAATCCTTCCTCTTTGACATCAGATCAAGTTCTTTCTGATATAGGCTACATATGGGGGGAGAGGGAGAAGTTGGCAGCAATCTAGAATAAAAGGCCAAATCTCTGTCCATTAAAGGATAAGGTCAGAGCAACTGAGTTCCTCCATGTACCTTGATGGGCGGCACCTCCATGACCTTGTCGACGTTCTGCAGAGAGCACGGGACGTACCACAGGGCTGCTTTGTTCGTCAGCTTCTTGGCACCTGCAGTCACAGAGAAAAGTTGAGTTTCTGCACCAGATGGAGCATTTTACAGTTTCCATTCACCAAATAAACAGATACATTCTGGATGTTTTTTGCAACTAAAGACTAATTTCTCATAGTTCTGTGATTGTAAACCAATAAGCTAGAGCTTTTGACATGTCTTTGGAAAAAACAACGGACCAAACCATTTTGAAACACATGTTGTCAAAACAACAGTCACTTTGACAAAAACCCCAATAAAATGCAGTCATTTGCAGCAGCAAGCCAACCCAGTTTTTAACAAATTCATTGGCCCTGCCTGAAGATTAGTCTTTCTTCTGCAAACAAAGGAGCAGAAAACAAATGCAGCATTTGTTCAGAGTTAGACAACCATTCATATCCCATTCAAAACACAGCCTCACATTTATTGAACTCGCCATCTCACTCCCTCCAAGGCTCATCATAATCTCCAAGTCCTGAACTTTCTGTACTCTGATCCGCTGATTACAAAATGGAAGAAATGCAATAGCAACTCACTCATCAAATTCTCTCTACAAACGTTTTTGTTATGACATTCATTCTTCTGGCTCTGTTTACTCAAACACACATTATGCAAAAGGTGCTGGCTTCTGTGAACATGCGAATGGCTTGGACAAACAACGATAGATTTGATGCAGCGTTTTAAAATGTAATGTCATTTCAACAAGACTTTTATCATCCAATCCTGCCAGGATGCAGGAAACAGGCAATAAGTAAGAATTTTAATGGCCCATAGCACAAAATTACCATAATATATCTGCGGGGGGTTGATTGGGTTGTTGATCAATACCAATGCAATGACTCAATGATTACTTGGCGAGGTGCTGTAATTTCTGGCTTTCAAAACTCACTTTTCCTGTACATACTCTATTTTGGGACTAAAACTCTCCCCACATCTACTCACATCTCTCAGTGATGGAGGGTGGGGCTACGAGCGACAGGCATCACAAGACATTTCGTTTTCAAGTCAAAAAAACTAATGACAAAGTACTATTATTACTACAGTTTTGCATCATGATATATTACCTCTTCACAAGCTGGATCTCTGCTCTATAGCTAACTTAGTGGTCTCTATAGTGAAAATGTGAATTTATTATGTATCAGTTCCAGGCCACTGTAAGCTGCGCCAGAGACCTGTCAATGTTGTTGCAATTCTTTGCCTATAGAGGTCAATAAAGTTCCTAGATTACTTAAATGCCCCTTTAACTGACATGCCTGGACACTAGTGATGCACGGGTCAGGTTTTTTTCAACCTGCGACCGCCCGACCCGAAACAGAAACGTATCCGAACCCGCCTGACCCATTTTCATACACATAAAACAACAACCCGAACCCGATCCCCAACCCGAAAAAAAGAATAGATGATCAGGAAGCCAGGTAATTTTCCAAAGACTCGTGTCACTAAGGTAATACAGTGCTGCACTGTGCAGTGTGCGCACTGCGCAGAATATAATGTATGGATGGCAGGATAAACCAGCTGGAGATTGGGGAAATTTACTCCGTTAATTAAATTTTAAATTGAAATTTAGTCTAGAATTACATTGTGTGTGTGTACTGTGTGTAGCCCATTTGACCCGCACCCACCCGACCAGATCTCAATATCATCATCATTCGATCGTAACCCGCCCCACTCACGGATAAACCTGCGGGACCCGCTTGTTTCCTCTGAGAGTTTTTATCCAAAGCTCTTTCAAGCTAATTGGTCTAACAAACATAATGAACAAGTGCGTAATGTAACAAACAAATACAATGTTTCTATCGATCCCTTAATTAAAGAGAGTCCTGACTGCCAATTAGACCTAAAGGGCGATACTGAATTGATGTGCATGCATGCTTTTCATATTGTGAATAAACATACGGCCTGATATTTCCATGTACTTCCATGTACATTAAACATTTTGCTGGTTTGAGGTTAGCATTAGCTTTGCCTTACTGCAGAACGTTAAGCACCAGCAGATCTGGAGATAAAACTCTGTGGAAATTCACATCTCATAGCAATCAGGCGGAGAGGTTGTCATAGTGATATCTGTTCTATTCTGCCTACACTTTTTCACTTAATTCGCTAACTGAGAGAGAGAGAGAGGCTATTTTGAGGTTGTGTTGTTATGGCACACAAGGAAGGCACAGAAGAAAGAGCACATGGCCAACAGGTTGAAATGAAATCAAAGTGTTGAAGTGTGATCAATTCTATTACTTGTGGCTGCAGACTCTGATGAACTTAGTGAGGTGATCTATCTCTTATGTGGGATGATGCTTTTATTTAGATTCATTCATTTCATTTTAGGAGATGAAAGTAATGGCTTTTTAACCTGATGGTAGAAAACGGATTTCCTTTATTCATTGCCTTACATGTTTTTTTTTAGATGCTTATGACAACATACTGCATAGATGTGCATAGTATCAACATGAACATAATGATACCACATCTCATGAATAAAAAATAAATGAAAATGGAGAACTGTGGCATCATGTGCATTGTGGTAATGTACATTATTCATATCTTCCCAGCAGCCACGAGAATAACCACTGTCAATGACAAAGAAAAAAGTGACCAAAGTGATCTAGGTGATATAATCACTACAGAATACAATAATGCTTACAAGAGACTTTGTGCTCTACACAGGAGGCGATATGAAGTTAAGAGTGAGAGTGGGAGCAGTGGCTTATGGCAGGTTGCTCTTGGGGAATAACATTTGCATTTTACACCCGAGTTAAAGCCGCGCAGACAGCCGGGCCGCGTTGCCATGCCGACCGCGCCTCCTCTTTCTTTCATTGGCTCCCGCCCTTGCCAGCATCCAGGAAGTTGCCCACAGGAGAAAGAGAGGTATATTTACATATCCTTGACTCTACCAAGACTGAGTGACTCCAGTCTATTATTAGCTCCTGCTGGACCTTTTAAGTGAACTGTAGGAGGAAGGATGGAGGGAGGAAGAGGAGGAGTGAGAGAGGGAAGGAGGGTAGTGAACGGAGCATTGGAATGAACCGGCCACTAAGAACCATCCCCAGTGATTGGTGACCTTTTTGGACAGAGTGCAATCAGGGAACCAGGGAACTGGCTTTGAATTTCAAGTCCCTGTGTACAAAGTCAATACAGTGCCAATGTTTGAAACTGTCATCTGCTCAGACTGTGCCCTTATTACTTTCACATTACATCCACTAACACAGAATATATTGCTTCAGTCATGCTTGCAGTATTATGCACATTATCAAGGGAAGGAGCTTGAAAGGCAGAAAACAGCCATAACAAGCAACTTGAAGCCCCTACATGCAGAATATTTACCTCTATATACCATCTCAAATAAATTTTGATAGGATCGTACACTCACCGAGCACTTTATTAGGAACACCTGTACACCTACTTATTCATGCAATTATCCATTCAGACAATAATGTGGCAGCAGTGCAATGCATAAGATCATGCAGATACAGGTCAGCAGCTTTAGTTAACGTTCACATCAAGCATCAGAATGGGGAAAAAATTTGATCTCAGTGACTTTGACTATGGCATGGTTGTTGGTGCCAGACGGGCTGCTTTGAGTATTTCTGAAACTGCTGATCTCCTGGGATTTTCACGCACAACAGTCTCTAGAGGTTATACAGAATGGTGCAAAAAAACAAAAAAACATCCAGTGAGCGGCGGTTCTGCGGACGGAAACGCCTTGTTGATGAGAGAGGTCAGAGGAGAATGACCAGACTGGTTGGAGCTGACAGAAAGGCGACAGTAACTCAGATAACCTCTTTACAACTGTGGTGAGCAGAAAAGCATCTCAGAATGCAACACGTCAAACCTGGAGGCGGATGGCACTTTGGTAGCCGGTTGACAGTGAGCTGAAAGCTGATACCTACCCAGTATTAGTAAGGTGTTCCTAATAAAGTGCTCGGTGAGTGTATAATGGCTGTAGAAAAATGAGACCATCGGCAAGAAAACTGGTTTATTCTACTGTATGTGTTGCTCTCTATGTATTTATTCATTATGTGTCCCTGGGTAAGATTTACCAGGAATTGTGCAAGATTGAATTACGGCACAAAAGTGCGGCCTCAAGGAGCGCTGGCCTAGTTAGCTAGCATTAGCTTTTGAGGTAACGTTAACATTTTCCAGCAGCCGCAGCAATCAGCTAGTGAATAGGTTTAGGAATAGGATTTTGGCTCTGAACACACAAAATCTGCTCATTCAAACTCCCACAGTAACTAGCTAAGGGCACAACACTGACTAATCTAGTCAATGGTACAACAATATACTGACAATATACTGGAAAAACTTTTTGCATGGGGTTTCAAAGTCTGGCAGTAGCAGCTTTAACAAGAGGAGATGCTTGAATGTAAAGGGCTACACTGGCAGCCATTTTGACAGCTGGGACAAGGACAAGGACAAGATCTTCCTTCCTTTCCATCTTTCCGTTCCTGTCCCCCCTTTCCATCATTTCCATTCACTTTTACTTTAAGATCATCATCAATCATTACTCCATTCCGTTTTTGGAAATTCCCCAAAGGACATTTTCTGTTCCCAAAGACTTCGAACAGTCCAGAATCGCAGTGGGCACAATCCCAACATGTCTCTTTTTTTTTTTATCTATCATCTTGTTGTCTTTTTTCCTCTCTCTTTCTCTCTCTCCTCCTTTATCTGTTCATCGTCTCTCTTCCAATGCTTTCATTTGATTTATTACTCCCACTTTCTTTCCCACCTCTCATTCACTTATTCACCCCCCCCCCCAACCCCCCCATTGTCGCTCTCCCGCTGCCCTTCACTCTCTTCCAGGCAGAGAAACCCTCCTGTTTTCCTTGCTCCTTCCTGAACAGTGTGTTCCAGGCTCAGAGACAGTACAGCAGGGATCGTTCTTAGTGCTTCATCCCCATGATCAAAACCACAGATTTTCCATTGCTCTGAGCCAAGGCTCAATTACTTTTAACTACAGTCCCGCGGCGGGACGTTACAGCCTAATACAAAGAGATGAAGTCACGCCACAAGTAGTGTATCGGGATGGAGAATTTGAATTAAAAAGGAATATTGCGCCATTTAAGAATTATGATATATGTCAACTGTATAGGACATCCCATTCAATATTGTGAACGTTAACAATTCTCTTCTGAAGAAAAAAA
This sequence comes from Centroberyx affinis, assembly GCF_046629955.1. Taxonomy (NCBI): domain Eukaryota; kingdom Metazoa; phylum Chordata; class Actinopteri; order Beryciformes; family Berycidae; genus Centroberyx; species Centroberyx affinis. Next base: position 10,305 of record NW_027281998.1, read on the forward strand.
ACAGACAAGTGAGACTCAAACCTGCGATGTTATCCAGCTGTAAAACTGGCAGCTGCTCCATGGATGATGGATTGGAGATTGCGTTTGCATAAACATAGAATCCTTTTTTTTTTTATAGTCAAATGAGCTTTTTTCTTTAGCAGTGTTATCTGACCCCGATACCCTAAATATACCCTCAGGAAATCCTTCTGGGTGCTCTAACAGTCAACTTAACAATTTTCCATTTCCTCCCGTTCATTCTCTATGACGCAGACCTACATTTACTATCTTAACGACATTAAGGGTCTGAGTTTTTACAGATTTTACAAGTTGATGACATCACACGTCTTAGTTCTCTGGTTTACAGCAGTGGGAGAAGCTTTGGGTGATGCTGATTGGACATTTGGACAATAAAGGATAACATATATGAATTTTGTTTAAGTGCAGTCTGCTAAGCTTAAAACAAGCCCATGACAAATTCATGACATTATTATGTGTCTGTGTGTGCCTGTGTGTGTGTTCACCTAGATGTTCAGATTCTATCTCCCAGTTGCAGTATGTGCTAGGTTGTGTGACCCACCAGGATCATGGCAAGAACTGTCATGCTTATTTTAAGCCTCACCCACAATGCATTGCTCTCAGCTCTTTGCATGCGTGTGCGAGCACGTGTGGGTGCGTGCATGAGTGAAAGTGCATGTGCGTGTGTGTGTGTGTGTGTGTGTGGTAGTGACAGAGCTATACGATCTGTGTATGCTGTGTTTATGTAAATGTGTCCCTGAGTGTGCATGCAATACAAGCATTATTCCTTCTGTGGGAAATGTATGTGTGTGTGTGTGTGTGTGTGTGTGTGCATCATATGCACTATGTGCAGCAGTGTTTGTGTGATTGGGTTTCTCTCTGTGTGTATATTATGCATATTTAATTGTGTGTGTGTGTCCAAGTGTGGGTGTGCACAAATATGTATTCATACATGCATGTATGTTGTGTGTGCATTTGACATCTGTGGGTGTTTGTGTGTGAGCCTGCCAATGTTTGTGTGCAAAAGCCTGTTTGTGTGTGTGTATGTGTGTGTGTGTGTGTGTGTGTGTGTGCCTGTGTGCATGCAGCTATCTAATGTGAATCTGTACTTCTTTATCTGTGTCAGTGTGTATATTTGTGAATGTGTGTGTGCATGTGTGTGTGAATGTGTATGTGTCTATGTGTGTGTGCTTGTCTGGATATGTATGTGTGCCTATGTATGTGTGTATATTTTTATGTATGTACATACGTGTATATGTGATTCTGTGTTTGTATGTGTGTGTGTGTGTGTGTGTGTGTGTGTGTGTGTGTGTGTGTGTGTGTGTGTGTGTGCGCGCGCGTGCAATCCGCCCAGCGGGGACAATCATCACGGCTCGTGCCCACAGTAGGCAGCCTTCCCCTGGGGGGCCGTGACTGAGGCCTGCCTGACGAGATGCTGCCTGACTGACTGTGGAACCTGGATGCCTGCCTCCTCCCCCAACACACACACACACACACACACAGGCGTGAATACACACACATAAACATGGATGCATAAACACAAAGATGCATTCACACAGAGCATGATATACATGCTGACACACTACACAGACAAAGTCACACACATATACACACAAAACACTGCAGAAACACGCATGGCTGCACACACACAGACCTCCAAACACAGAGGTACATAAAAACATAAGCACAACTACACCACACATACAAACACAGACCCACAGTCAAACACACACACACAGAGCCAAATTCCAATCTGGCCTCTCCTGCAGTCCTGTCCAATCCATCCATCAAACATTTGCCTGGGAAAAGATCTAGGAATGCGCACCATTGGTAAAACCCTGCCAGTCCCGCCACAGTATGAGAATTTTTTTCAGGAAGTGGAGAAGTGTGTGTTCTGTGTGTGTCTGTGTGTGTGTGTGTGAATGAGTAGGTGTGTGCGTGACTTTTTCGATCTCTAATGTGTCAGGGTACATATTAGGCTCGGTATGCACGCAGATTTGTCTCTACGCAGCCGTGTGTGCATGTGTGGAGTCTGTACATGTGCACGTGTGTGTGTGTGTGTGTGTGTGTGTGTGTGTGTGTGTGTGTGTGTGTGTGTGTGTGTGTGTGTTTCAGTGTGTGTCGGGTACGCGCGGCATGTTGGAGCATGTGTGCAGGTACATCCACTTGGCGTCCGTGTCTGACTGGGCCACAGTGTGTGAGGCCTGACGCTAAGCCGACATGACAGAAGCAAATAATGTCTGCTCCCGTTATCTTCTCTTCCCCCTCGGCCCCGCAGGAACCTTTAAAGGGCCAAACACTGACAAACCGTGCACACACACACACACACACACACACACAGGCATGCGCACGCGCTGCATACAGTACACATGTACACACCTACATACACATACAGTACACACACACGTGCACCCACGCGAACACACACACATGCACGTAATACGCACATTTACACACATGCACAGATACACACATGTGCTCACATATACAGACAAACACATACACTTTGACATGCTAATCCACATAAGCAGGCATCTAAATGCATATTACACATCGAAACACACATCCAACCTCACCTTTTTTTTTTCTGTTATTGGCATATGCATAAGCACATGCACAAATCCACATATCTGAAACCCAACCATGCACACATTTATGCACCCAGCCCCACATAAATACAAATAAATATTCATGCAGAAACACTGGAGACAGGTATCATTCCCTATCCAGCTCAGCTTTTGAAAAAAAAAAATCCTTAAAACCACACAGAAAATATACATTTATATGGATAGCAGCTACATCAGTGCGCACACATACACACAAATGACTTACATCCTTCTATAGCTATATAAGAAGGGTATTCTCCTCATGGACCAAGCCCCAGCTACTCTTCTGGCTCTCCTTTCAATGTCAAGAGGCAATATTTCTGACTCAAGGACAGTAACAGGGTACGTTATACGATATTTAAAATAGCCTTTACGGCCTACTGGTATTCTCATGGATATTCATAAAGTGGGATTACAGGCTGATGTGTGCTATCCTCGGCTCTGCTTGTCAGACTAAAACATGATGCTGATAAATATGCATCAGGGTGATGGCATTTACCAATACGCAGGATCTGATGTCACCAACCCCTGGGCTATTTGAGGCTGAGCACATATGCAGAAACCTAGCTTGGATGTTACAGTAAAAGGGGGCGGGTCAGAGTGGGTATGTAATTGGAGTTATAAAGTGAGCAAATCCCATCACAGATGTTGCGTTTGGCCCACATCACCTCCAGGAGGCTCAGCAGTAAGATTTGGCATCCCAGAACCACCCACTTCCACACCCGCTCTCAACACTGATTAGAACTGCTCTCATCTACACTGCACCCACGCTACGCTCACAGTGAATCTACACTTAGGCTTCAAAATTATTGATACTGATTTAGATTTCTTATATATCACAGACTTGGACATGCACAGTTGCGTACTTCCAAACTATGTACAGAACTACAAAGGTTGCCAAAAGTCCCACCTATGTGCGTGACAAAATCTGGCATGAAATTTAATGATCCAAATGAATCGTGAATTGTGGATCTGAGAAAAGGTTCACCGAATGTCCAGCATCTGCATTTCTTCTAATTTGTTACACAATAGTCTACAATCCAGTGTCTACATAATATGCTAATATACCAAGAATATATGCTAATATACTAACATTATTAATATATGGTAATATGCTTTCTCATTGAAATAAAGTGCAAATATCTGATCTTCATAACAAAACATACCAGGATTTGCACTTAAAAGGTTACATTTTTGTCTGCAAAAGAACTGGGGGTTTACAAAATTGACATTGTTAAAAACATTGTTTTAGCCCAATTTATGCCTCAGGAATAAACACTGAATTTCATTGAGTCAAAAATGCTTCCTTTTAAACTTTAATAAAAATATCATGACTGCACTGAGTCATGAACCCCGCAATGTGCATCGAACCGAACTGTGAGTCGAGTGTTTCGTCCCGCTGCTAGTCAGCTCTCTTCCTGATCTGACTGATTTGGTTACCCACTCCCGTCAGGAAGGACCCCATGTAGCAGGCTGTCCATGGCAGCGCCTGTATGGATGCTGCTCTCCACCTGTCATCTCATATCTCTGCATCCGCCTCCGTCAACCTGCTTCCAGCCCAGCAACCAGCCAACCAACCAGTACAAGCCTGTTGCTAGGGCAACGGCTGCCTAGGGGATACCTCTTTTGTTTCTCACACCTCCTTTCCCTCCTCCTTCTTTCTCTCTTTCTTACTCCCGCTCTCTCTTCCTCTTTCATTCCCTCTGCTATCCCTGTTCCCATCGATATGTCTGTCTGCCTTTTTCCTCCTTCTGTCTGTCTTTGTCTCGCTCGCTTTCTCTCTCTCTCGCTGCCTCCCTCATTCTGTCTTTTTCTCTGTCTCTCTCTTTCTCCTCTTTAATCTCTTCAGATGGACGATGGACAGGTTGCTGTGATGCCATAACTGCCTAGCTGACCATCAAAGACTTTTATAGAAACATGTATGGTGATACAGCCCATTGAGGCTTTGCCTTGCAACATGTCATGAAGCTGCACCTATGCCAGTGAAATTCATTCATGAAAATGAATGTCCCCTACACTGACTGAGATATATTAGAATTTTGTGTATGTGTGTGTGTGTGTATATATATATATATATAACTGTGATGTCAGAAACTCTCGCCCTTTGATATGAATTCAGGTACTTATGGTAAATAGAAGAGATTTGGTTGTTACAGGCAGCCTGTACATTGCTGTCACCGCTGGCATTTGAAGGTTCAGAGATAACGCTAGGTCAGCCCAATGTGATGTTCCCTCTCTTCACTCGAGGGACATTGACCAGTGTGTATGTACGTGCACGCATATGTGTGCGTGTGCATGTGTGTGCCTGCATCCATACATTTGTGTGCATGCTTTTATGTGTTCACAAGCCAAAGACAGTGCACACAAAATGTCTACAAATCCTAATAATGAAGAAAAAGTACATACTGTATCACTTGGCAAACATGCTAAAATTAGAAACCAATATGGCTCTTAGTTTCCATTCTCCTGTCAAGGCATGTAAAGCAGCGACTCATGAAAGCAGTGTTTGATTTTCAAGAGCTGCTTCTAAGGACTGGGTTACTTGCTGTGTGCTGCCCTCTACTGTTCAAACAGCAGTACAGCACAATGAGGTCATTCATTAACCTCCAGGATAAAACCTGGAACACTGAAAAGATTCGGTGCAAAATGACATATCCAGCATTTGAAAAAACCGACACCTCCTTAAACAAAATTATTCATACCAAAAATTTAAAACAAATGATAGTACTTTTAAAAGGGCAGTAAGTAAGGTGACAAAATGACAGCTTTACAAACTGGAAAATCTACATATATCTTAGAGACACTGAATGATTAAATTCAAGAAATTATTCATTTTCAAAATGGATAAATAGTGTTTTAGAAATTATCTCTTGGAGTACTTCTTGGTGGTCATCAATTCTGTTTTTCCAGCCATTATGTAGCCAAATTCACAGCAATTCATGTTTTATATTTTGTGCATTACACAGGGTGGTGAAGCTAAATATAGCTGAAACAATTCTACAAGTTAACTAAGAAATAAAAGATATCATACATTGAAGCAATTATCTCTAGAATATAATCTAATATAATTATAATCATTATATTAAAGCTGGGTTGCATTGCGAGCCTACATGGTGGTCCTGACTCTAAAGGGATTCCTATGAAGGATGTATATAATGTGTATATGCGTATATGTCGTATGTATATATGATGTAGTATGTATATGACATGTACTGTATATGCTATAGGCTATGTAAAGCCCTTTGAGACATGCTTGTGATAAAGGGGTATATAAATAAAGTATAAATAAACTAGACTGGACTAGACTAATCAGTTGATACGTTTTAATGAGGGAGTGTGTTCGAAGTGGGGGATTAGAATGAGCACGTATATCTCCTTTTGAACAGTGTGTGTGTGCGTGTGTGTGTTTATCTGTATCTGTGTATCTGTTTTTCTGCCTGTGAATGCCTGTGCATCTGAACAGCTGTAATTTTTTTGTCTCATCTCCAATGATGCGGGTCAAAACTAGGTGAAAGGTGAACACTGCGGTCTAGGTAAAGCACCAGATGAAAGGAAAACAAAATCACTCCGAATTAATGTTGGCCACCTGCTGCACATTCATGATATTCATCTCTAACCAGAAATGGCCTTACTAATATTACACTTTAAATAAAAGCAAAGTTTTCATATTTTGGCAATAATTAAATCTCAGTTGATTGTATCAAAGGGATACCTGGGCATTTAAACATTGTTATTTTCCTCTGACAGGTACTTCTTACAATGGGTAAAATGTATTTGTGTTTCACTCATTGGTTTCACTGAGGAACACTAACAATGCCATCAAGACATTTTGGGGCACCGTTGCATTAATTTTCCCCAAATTTGCCTTGCAAGAAGACAGTCTTGAATTTATATCCTAAAAATTCAATGTAAAAATGTCAAATGCCAACATCAAAATATTCATCATGTTCTAACTATCAACGTGTTCCTTTAATAGCTAGTAAATGATGAGGTAAATGTTGCTACCTGTGAGTATGTTCTCCGCCATGACTTTGACCTGCACCTCCACCGAATGCTTGGAGGTGTAAGTGATCTCAGCGCTGACATGGGCGACCTCGCCAATGAACATGGGGGACAGGAACTCTGTCTTCTCCACCCGAACCAGAGCAGCCATACAGCGGTCCTGGAGAGGAGGAGGAGGAAGACAGTAGAGCTGAACAACCTATCATAACAATACAGATATTGCAATATGGAAGAATAACTTAGGGATGGTGGCCTTTATTGGCCCTTTAACCTTTATCTACCCAGGATAGTCCCATTGAGATTAATGATCTCTTTTACAGACAGAAAAAGCGACAGTAAAAGTAACAACCTCAGAAAAAAGTGTGAGAAAGGAGAGACAGGAAATGAGAGAGAGGCAGAGAGAGAGCATAATCACAGTTATAAAACAATAATTTTCTTCAAAGCAGCAGCATTTTCCAATAGAGTCATCTTCCACTTTCATCATCCTAACAACTGCTTTAATTAAGAATAAGCAGCTCCTCAAGTTTTAGTCTTTCTGTCTGCTATACTGCATTTCTACGCTCTACATTTCTGAGTAACATAAATACTCTATAATAGTAGAGAGGTTTTCCCAGTATGGTGAACAAAAAGTATCAAGTGATCCTCAAGCTCTTCAAGGCACCTTGGCTAATGTTCATCTACCTTCTTTGAGTCCTAAAATATTAATTTGGCAGTCTTTGCAAATATTTTTTAAATATCATGAAAAAAGAAAGATTTCTTCTGTAGACTTCAACGTCCTAAATGTTTTCTCCATATGGGAATATCATACCTTCGCTGAAATCTTAGGAAACATTGTTATTTGAGTGTTTGATGGTGTTGCTGTTGGAAGAAATGTGTCAGAAAATCAACTCCTAGTTGTTCACATAATGGACAATGCCAAGCACACAAACACAAACACTGGAGCACTGATAGAACAAATGATTACAACATTCCTGAACCACCACACAACATTTGCATAATAAAACAGAAATGTCAGGTCCGCCTGCACACATACACACTGTGCCCGGACAACAGATTTAACAAGATATTTCTGTGACTCTAGAATGATCATGTACGATAAAGAAGTGCCAGGTGAGGCGAAGAGATAGGAGCTAAAGAGAAAAGGTACAGAGGATTCCTCAGTAGGAAGAATCTCCTTTCACATTCCCCACAACTAGGAAGACTCAGTAGACTTTTATGTCTCACTCCATTTGCACAACATGAAAACTCAAATTAGAGCTGCAACTAACGACTATTTTCATTGTCGATTAATCTGTCGATTATTTTCTCGACTAATCGATTAGTTGTTTGGTCTATAAAATGTCAGAAAATGGTGAAAAATGTGGATCAGTGTTTCCCAAAGCCCAAGATGACGTCCTCAAATGTCTTGTTTTGTCCACAACCCAAAGATATTCAGTTTACTGTCATAGAGGAGTAAAGAAATATTCACATTGAAGAAGCTGGAATCAGAGAATTTTGACTTATTTTTCTTAAAAAATTATTCAAACCGATTAATCGATTATCAAAATATTGCCGATTAATTTAATGGTTGACAACTAATCGATTAATCGATTAATCGTTGCAGCTCTAACTCAAATCAAACCGTCTCAAAAGATATGTCAATCCTACACTTAACAAAAAAAAACTGTAGTGTAGAGAAATGAGAAGTTAAGAGCAGGAAGACAATATTTTTTGGCCAAGTGAGCAAACACAGTGATGTAGTTTCTTAACATCAGGTCTTTATCATTATCTTTATTTAGACGCAATATAAAGTATGTGTTTTAATGATAAATGTAACCAAGGACAAAGTATCTATTCAAAATATTTATTCCCTTATGCAGGAAGTTGAAGTTGCTGAAGTTGATTAAATGTTCAATATCAAATGAATAGTTTGTTTTTTTGAGGAGAGTCAGAAGGCCACTCACCTTTTAGTAATTTCAGCCTTAATTTAAACAGAATCAGAATCAGTTTTTGGCCAAGTATATTTGCACATACAAGGAATTTTGCTTAGTTTAGTGGAAGAATAGCTATATGGGTTCATGGGAGCTTCATGTGTATCTTTGTGAAGCGGATGTCTGTATGTGTGGGTGCATGCCTGTGTCTGCATGTGTCTGTACGTTTATTTGTCTAATCTCTACAGTGGCAGACAGTGAAACGTGACATACAAGTTTGCCATCAGTAAATATGATCAAAATGTTCTAGGAGGAATGATGAGCATCTAAGTCAAAAGCAGGCTAAAGGTGAACAGTGTGATACAGGTAGGGCACCAGGTGAAAGGTAAAGCCATCAACAAAATCTGGGTGAGGCAAACAGGTAAACAGGGTAATCTACATCATGTTTGTCTTGTTTTTATTATAGAAGATTACTACCTCAAGTTAGATACATCTACCTGTTTTTTGGACCCTGGACATTGGATTGGGTGTGAATAGAAAGTTAATGGTTATCTAAAGGGCAATTCATATTTCTGAAAGAAGTGGTTCATGTGAGGAAATATTTATTTTTGGGCAGTTCATGTTCATGGTGTGCTGCAGACAGTTCTCCCTCCAACAAACACAGGGCCCGTTGTTTTCGACTGGAAAGTTCACACTTACCATTCACATTATATTTAAGCCTGTTTATTAGGGTTGGGTATCGTTTGGATTTTAACGATTCTGATTCCAATTCCGATTCTGCTTATCGATTCCGGTTCTTAACGATTCTCGATTACAATTATTTTAGGGGCAGGGTCAAAACATGCTTATTTCACAGAAAAAACGTTTTTGTTTTTTGTTTTTTTAAATATGACTTTACACAAGTCATATTCAGAAACTTCTAACTTGTTCACACATAAAAAAAAACAATAAAGACCCGGGTATTTTTCAAAGTCTTTGTAAGAGTCACAGTTCTCACTCCGACTCCGGTATGGAAAGGTATGTATGTTGTCTGTCTCCGGAGCTGTATGTGTGTGTGTACAGTTCAATCCTACCGCACTTAAAGTAGGTGTGGAATACGTGTTCCTGAGTTCACAGTCTTCTTACTGCAGGCAACAGGTTCTGTATCTTGTGGGCTGGGCTCGCCATCCAGTGCTGGATTAGTTCAGAGAGCTAATACCTTTAGTAAAAACTTGATTGCAGCTAGCGGACTTTTAGATCGCTAACGCTTTTAGCATAACTAGACTAAACTGCATAACTAAGAAACAGGAAACTTCTTCTTCTTCGCTGGTTTTACTGGCGGACTACAAACCAAAAGGTGCATGCCACCACGGAAACTGAAACTAGCGCAAGTGAAATCTGTTTAGGAACCGATAAGCAGAATCAAAATTAAAATGTCTTAATGATTCCTTTGCAATCGGAATTTTGGAACCGGTTCTAATTTGGAACCGGGTCTCGATGCCCAACCCTACTGGTTATTCAGTTGTTGGAGAGGAAGTCTCATTCTATTATTAAACTGCACCTGTATCTCCAGTGGTTGGGCAAATGTATGATCGTCCAATTCACACATTTTTGCAGGCTACTAAAAATGTACCAAATAAAAAGTTGAAGAGAGAAACCCTGTTATTGTTCTAAGAATGAATAATATCACGGTAAAGTGTGAATCTAGTCGTAGTCTCTCACTAGTTTAATACATCCATGCTCTCACCCCATTCTGTGTGTTGCAGTGTCGCGTGCCGATGATGCATCCAGCCTCCTCGATCATCTTGAGGATGGTGCCGCCGTGGACGTTGCCCACTATGTTGGCGTCATCTGGGCGCATGATCCTACAGTAAACAGAGGATTAGTTAGCATTACCATTTAGCATGAATCCTACTGGTTCTGGTGGTCGTGTTAAAGTGGGCGTTAATAGCATTTCAGTTGTTCAAACCACTTTTAAAGCAACTTAAGCAGAGAACATGTTTGTCCATCAATTCTAGATCTTGGCTTCCTGTTTTCTGAAAAAACAAAACAAACGAAAAAAATCTGTTCTGTACTGACTGGCTATGCTGACTGATAACAACTAAAACATGATGAAAAGTTGACTCTTCATGCTAACCCTTTTCTTTTACATGTTAAATAACTATAGATTCTATAACTATAACTATAAATCTATAACTATAAATTATTTTTTTAAGAATAACAGATTTTATGAGTACTGTATATTGTTGGCAAATTATCCTGTGTGTAATATTCTCTTACATGGGTCACAGAAAGTGGAAATAGTGGGGAATATTGGTGATAGCAGCTAACTAGCTACCTAATGTGCTCCTATTATCAGACGTATCCTGTTGTTGGATCAGGCACTTGATAAGGTACACTGGATAGATTTTTTAGGTAAGTTTAACTTACCTAAAGCATATAAATCTGGGGGATGAGTTATCAAGGAACTGATTATGTAAAAACATAGTTTGGATGATAATCTACAAACTCGAGAGGAATGTGTACCCTGATGTCATGTTTTTCCTGTTTAGCCCCGCCTCTCCATGTGTATCTACTGAAAATAATCATTACTCAGACAGTCCAGTATGCTGACAAGTACATCAGCTGTTTTTGGTATGCAAAGATATAATCAAATCATCAGTGTGGGCGTTAAACTAGTCTTACCAGTCATAACCTATTCTGTGTACCTCCTTCAGTAACCACAAACACACACATACACACACACACACATACGCACACTGCGGTCAGACGAACCAATGACTCATTTTAGCTAACATCGTAGAAACTTAAGAGGCATTCATGTGTGCAGATAAAGCAACACATAAGCAAGAAAATCCACATTTTGAAATGATTAGCACTCCTTACTTACAGAGACTTGTTTGGACATCCTCAAGTACAGGCTGTGTAATTGCCATCTTCCTTCTATGTTAATGTTTTATGATTCAACACTAAGTAACTGTCTAACCATATGAAGGCCATTTTGAAATGACTGGTGGTCTTTAACAGACCAGGCTACATACTTCCTCCAAGTACAGATTGAGTCATAGATAAATCCTCTACAGATGTTGGGGGAATTTTACAATTGCAAAACCAAGTAACTGTAAAGCTGCAGACCAAGAGACAAAGACCATGAGCAGTGAGAAAAAGATTAACAAGTTAACACTTAACAATGATGTGTTAAACACATGAATGCCATAGTGTCCAAGTTCTTACTCTGAGACACTCATTTTGTGTGTATGCGTGTTTGGGTGAGTGAGAGAGAGAGAGTGTGTGTGTGTGTGAGAGACAGACAGAGAGAGAGACAGAGAGAGCAGCGTTGTATATTCAGCATCACTGTAGCAATGTGAGTGTGTGTGTGTGTATGAGAGAGAGAGAGACAGAGAGACAGAGAGACAGAGAGACAGAGAGACAGAGACAGAGAGAGTGTTGTATATTCAGCATCATTGCATGTAACAAATGAGTGTGTGCATGGGTGTGTGTGTGTGTGTGTGTGTGTGTGTGCCAGAGATGAAACTACCTGCTGAGTTGGTGTTTGGAGTCTTGCTGAGCCCTGACATTTCTGCTGACTTGCTGATTTTGAGTCTGTTGGCGTTTCTCCACCACCGCTGTCTTATCCACTTCATCTGCTCTCTTGCTGCTCTGAGGCCTAAAGCAACGCATCCTTCCACTCTGGCTGACTGAGTCCTACTCTCTCACCCACTTCTCCTCTGTATGATCACCACATCAACATCCTCTGAGGTTTTTGACCCACGCGCTGCCACGGTGAGTGACATCACGCGATGACAGCGTTGACCCCGCCTCGGGCGTTGTGACCGGCCTAACTGGATCTCAACACACCCACTGATGCACAGCTTAGAGAACCCTTGACCAATAAAAGCTGTCTTCATCAACAACTGCCACAGCTGACTGCAGAATAGGAAGTATCAGAGAGTGACACGTCTGCCAAGAGGTACTGTGTTACGCTTAGAGTGTACTTAGAGAATTTTGATATAAAAGGAATATTTCTTCTCAGTTAGAACGCTCTTTTTCACTCATATACTGTTTTTATTTACAAAGGAGGATGGTGAGGAGCGGCTAACTGGCTGGTTCAGGTAACTGAGCAATCCCTGCAGCAGTGTTTTCACAGTAACAAAAGTATCCAATACCAGCCCAAGTGCAGCATCATAGTTTTGATCCTTTTGATGTAAAATGATAAAAATCAAAACTGAAACAATATAAAAGTTGTATGAAATCAGAAAGCCCCTCCGCCAACACTGAACAATTCTCCAACTTGCTGTTGCACCCAAAGACATCATTCCTGTCTTAAAATCGAAGTTAAATCGATTCCTTGACCCTGCAAACATATCATTAGGACTGGAACCAAGTCTCTATCTCCCTAAGTTTCATAGTTGTGTGTAATCATCTACTGACAGAAATCCCAGATCACCACCAAAATCGAATCACATGTTCCTTTGCCCAAGGCCTATCCATCACATTTCATGGAAATAATACATTTTAGAGATATCTTGCTGACAGACAGATGGACAAACAATCTAACAAGGTCCAAAACACAACCTCCTCAGCAGAGGAGGCTGCTTTTATTTACATTATTTATTTATATATTACATTAATTTTATCACATTATTTAAAAAACATCCTAAACTAGCTTAAAGCCTTAAACTGCATTAAACAGACAACAATCCACACAATGCAGAGGCTCCTTTCGCTGAATGTGATAAGCATTGTCACAGCTGTAGCCTACTTTATTGTCAAGCATAGGTGTCATTTCACAGTCACAGACTATAGAGCCAAAACATGAAACAGTGTGTCACTGTCCAAATACTTATAGATCATCATCTCACTGAATGAGTGTGTGTGATTGTGCCCACTCAAAAATTTACAAGACTCTTCCTGTCCTGTTTCTCAACCCAGATGACAAATCTGACAAAGAACAACATGTGGAATGGCCACTAACTAGAAAAATTCCACTGACTGCAACTACTACACACTGCTGGCTCCATAAATCCTTTACCAATGTGAGTGAGCAACAGGTGCCAAGCTGCCCACGACACACAGCACAATCTCATGGTGTAGTCATGGCAAAGCCCCAGAAATAGCAAAATGAGAGAAAAAAAATCTTCCACCTACAACATTTTTCACTTTAGGCTACCTGGCAAATAAATTATCAAACAAACAATTCTGTGGTGTATGACGGCAAATTCATACAGTAGAAGTTTACTTTTACTTTATGTGGTGACCTTGCCATTTTATGAAAATAAAAGTGGGGATTTAGCTATAGGCCTGAAATTATGAAAATCACTAACCATGATTAATCTCATCCTGTTCGCACATTCCTCCCCAATTGAGGATGGTGTACTAGATTGATCAGTTCTTTTATCATTTCAGCCCTAGTCAAAATACTTGCAACAGTCTTGTTAAGATTTCACCTACTGTTGGTTCTCGTATCAAAATTTAAGACAACAAATTTCAGAGTGAAAAATGCCTTCTAAATCAAAACATAAACAAAGCCAAAAGTCAGGCAACAGTGTATCAACACAGGATGCCATATTACAATTATAAATAGGGCTTTTAAAAGATGTGTTTTTGAGAAGCTTGTGGTTTTGATTACGAACCAGTATTCTTTTCAGGACATCCAAAGTGCCACTGAAAGGACTGAAAGCTACCTGCTTTTATTATTGGCAAGTCAATGGAGAACCAAACCATCCTCCATGAAATCACATGCAAGCTGTTCAGTTTAGTTCTGTATGACTAAGTGTAAAACTGTTAGTGAGGACTTAATATTGATTTGATGAATGGTTTGGTTCTGTATTGGCTTCTAAAAGGATTACTAACCAGTTTTATCATCTTTTTGCATGTCCTTAAAAACTATTGGTCAGTGTCTTCTTAAAACTCCCAAACAGACCCTTTATATACTCCACATAATTCCTTCCCACCAAACATTTGCAAACATAAACTTCTCATGTTAGTGCTCATTCATTGGCATTTAATTATCTCTGATTTGCTTTTTCCCGATTACCATAATAATCCTAAACTCACCCAGATTTAATAACGTAAACAGCATACAAGTGCAATGTACAACTACTTGAACCATAACTAAAATCTTCATGCTGCTAGGCGAAACAAACACAGAGCATGTTACTGTTACCTGTGTCGAAAAGAGCAGTGGAGAAAAAACTGAGATTGCTTCAGAAAAATAACTCTCTGTGTCATTTTAGTCCCAACAGTAAAAATACAGTAAGGCAAAAGGTGATGGCATAGTGAACTGACAGAAGGGTTTTGCATCACAAACTAGGACCAAAGCATTAGACTAGCATTATATTATCAGGTGAAATGTCTTATTACCAGGTAAGAGAGGTATTTGTCAAACACTCACATCTGCATATACGCAAACTTAAAACACACAACTCATTCCCACATAAGCATATGTTTGAACACACAGATATGCACACACAGCTGCCACAATTTTCTGTTGTTTAACAGAAAATTGGGGGGGGGGGGGGGGATTTCACATTTACATTTTAGACATTTAACTGATGCTCTTATCCAGTGCAACTTACAGTGAGTGCAACAGTAGAATAAGCTTAAACTCCTACATCACCAAAATTATAAGCATCCAGTGGTAAGGAATGCAAGGGTCAGAGCCTTAGTGCTGTGACAATATTCCAGTGACCATATAATGATCATGTAAGAGAGAATTGCTGGGAAATAAACTAAATTTAAGAGTTAAGGACAGAAAAAGAAGAGATTATTTTTTCTTTTTTGAGAGCAATCAGAGCGAGCAAAGAAGAAGGCAGGGCTGTAGTCAAGACCACCTTAGTTGAATCCAAGTGAGTTCCAAGAACAGATCCATCTGAATTCAAGTCATGACCAGGTCCAAATGGGGTCGAGACAAGGTGGGGGGTGGGGGGAGGGGGGGTGTTAAAAAAGCAGGATTATCCAGATAACTTTAAAAAGTTTACTGACTTTTTGTTTATTATTAGCAATCATAAACATGTTCTGTTTTACAGATTAAAATCAGTATCACAGGATATAGCATAATCTTTTTCACAGTTATCTGACTAATCCTGCTTTGCGAAACACCCCCCAGGTCAAGACCAAGACCAAAATAGACAAGAAACAGTGTACATGTCTTTCCAAATGTAACAAGTAAAGATGCTATACAGATCTGATAAACTACTGATAAAACTAGCTCCTGCTATGAGCAATGCACGTTCAAGCAGGAAACTGTAGTTGGCTTCAGCTGATTGGACATCCTAGAAAAATAATGCTTATGGAGTTCTTAAGGATCAACAGAGAGGTAGATCTATCTGCAAGAGCTCTGTACTCTACCCTTCAACATCCAACTAATTCATGCACAGGACTTTGACTAATCAATGCAGTCAATCCCTTACATTGTCTGGAGAGCTGGGAGAAAATAAACAAAGGTGGACCAAGTGGGGAAAATGTCATTGAAGAAGACCTTCTGATTCTAAAACAAGGCTTCCTGAGAGTGGATGAAAACAAAACAGAGCCCTTTCACTTTCTGGCCAGGAACCTTGAGGAAATGTACATAATTCGGTTATGGCGGAAAGTAAAATGGCCGCCACGAGGCGTTTTTGCGATGGCTCCATTTCTGAAAATGTTCAGGGCCCCAAACTGTACAAGTGTACCAAGTTTAAATGCTTTTATGAAAAAGTGAACATCATTTTCACATATCACCTGGACTATGGGGCCAGGATGGAGAAGAGCCGAGACCTGGTGGAGCGATGACCAGGCCAGGTAGGGAAGGGAGAGCTAAGCAGCTGGTACACTGTTAGAAAAACAGGTACAGAGTTGTACTTTTTGCCACTGTGTAGCCCTACCGTTTTCTTCTGAGAATCTAGTGGCAGAATACCGAACAAGGGCTGGCATATAGGGCTGGACAATGGCCTGGAGGTATGGGCGGAGGGGGTTTGAATTTGATATAAGCAGCCATCAGCAGCCAGTGGAAGGAGTGTAGGAGGGGAGTGAAATGGATGAATTTGTGGAGGCTGAAGACGAGGCGGGCTGCAGCATTTTGGATGAGTTGTAGGTGCTTAACGGAGCGTTTCAGGAAGCCGTGAGGGAGTTGCAGTAGTCTAGACGGCAGATGACTAAAGCTTTAACAAGAAGCTAGGCAAGAGTCCCTAGTGAGGAAGGATCTCATTTGAAAGATTTGACTGAGTAATGCAGGGTGAGGCAGAGATAAAGGAAAAATACACACTAAAACACTCAACTTTTGTAAAAAAAAAAATAAAAATAAAAACAAACGCTATTGGTGATGTACCTTACATTTCTGAGCCCATTTTGTTGTTTAGTGATGTAATTCTTTTATTCATGCAGGTAACTGGCCAAACTTAGATTACGGTCATGTTGAGATATTTCCAGCACAGCTACAATGGAGTCTGATAGCAGAAACTTTTTCAGCTTTTTTCAGCTTTTTCAACGGTGAACATCCGGTCTTGTTGTCAACAACTTTGTGTTACAAGCCTGCTTCTCCATCCTTCAGGCTACCACTCTCCCTGCAGAATAGACATGTACCACATTCACACACAGTGCACATGCACACACACAAACAAACATACAGGCTCACACAATGACATCCACAAACACAGACACTCCTGATGGACATCATGGCAGACCTATAACTTTAATGGAAATGGAAATGGACTGCATTTATATAGCGCTTTTATCCAAAGCGCTTTACAATGCCTACATTCACCCATTCATACACCGATGGCGGCAAGCTACCACGCAGGGTGCTGGCGCAACCATCGGGAGCAATTTGGGGTTCAGTATCTTGCCAAGGACACTTCGACATGCGGACTGGAGGAGCCGGGGATCGAACCACCGACCTTATGATTAGTGGACGACCCGCTCTACCTCCTGAGCCACAGCCGCCCCCCGATCGCTGCATGGGATCCCAAAGTAAGGTGTCCATCTACTGGCATTACATTGCATTGCCACACAATATGGAACCTAAATACACCCTTCAAAATATTATGACTACCATGTCCATGTCTGTTGTCTCAAGGCTTAAACATCCTTCTTTAACCCATCTTCTAAACTAGCTCCCCTTCATGACCGGCATTACAGTTTTCACCCAGATTCATATGTGATTGTTTGGAATCCCATGTAAATAACTAGTGTTCTTATCTTTCTATTTTACCTCTTTAACCTCTAGTTGTCATGCATTTTTTTTAATAAATAAATTAAGATATCAATTACATGCATGAGATGGATTTTCTCCACTTCTTTCTGCCACTGCAGCACAAAGTAGCACTGTGTCACTTGACTTCCAAAGTAAAACATCAGTCACCAAAAAAACAAAAAACACTTTTGTAAAGGGGACCATTTTGTTACTATTTCCGACCAAAAGCAGTTGAATGCGTGACAAGTTGTATTTACAACTTCCAATTACAGAAGTAGGAGTTTACAAGGAGCACTTGAAGGCAGCATATGATTTCACTACATTTGATGTAATTGATTCCCATTTACAACTTTCCTAGTGAGTGTGCCAGCACTGAGGCCAAGTGTCAGGTTTATCACTTTCAATGTCCTCATTAAACTGAAGACAGAAAGGGCCTACTAAGGCTACTGTGTTGGGGCCATGTCCTTTCTCTCAGGTTTTAGACATTTTAAGTTGACCAGACCACTTAGTGCAATACTGTTTATGTGTCATATATGGCTCTACCCACTTGAGGACACAAACACACCCTACATTCAAGTGTCAAAGCCCCAGACAATACATTTCAGGGTGAAAAATGTTTTCTATCATTGACTCAAAACAGACACAAAGTGGGGCGACAGTGTATCAACAGGGGGCGCCATACTGCATTTACAAACTGTGGAAGACAAAAGCGGACAAAAAGTTCTAAAGACAGTCTTTCTGGAGGATTGAACTACTAATTCACATGTAAGCTGCTAAGTCCAAAGACCAGCAGGTCAGGAGACTCTAAATTGCCCATAGGCCTGAATATGAGCGTGAGTGTGTTTGATGTAGTATGGTAGGCTTATATGAAGTATATGCAGTATGTATGAGATGTAGTATAGTATGTAGTGATGTAGTATGGTATATGACATGTATATGATATGGTATGTAAAGCCCTTTGAGACATGCTTGTGATAAAGGGCTATATAAATAAACTTGACCTGAGTTCATTTCCATATGCCCTTTCATGACAAGAGTACAACTTTCAATGAATGGGAGATTTTCACCTGAACGGGATGGTTCAGTTTCTATTAAAGGTAAACCGAGACCAGACAGCTCATGTATGGCTCCACCCCTCGGCCAACACAAACACAACCGATCCCGCATGCTGCTGGGAGCTACAGCCTATTGACCGCAAAGGCATTTTATAGATATCTCTCACAATAAGAAAATGTAACACACAGTCGACTGTTTTCTTGCAAAACCCTTGCTCTGGTTATTATTTTTGGTACATATCAATAAAACAGATATAAAGCCTAGCCTATAAGGGATTTAAACGAGATAGTCCATCCACACTACATAGCCTACAGTAGGCAAGTTATTGTAGCCCATACTAATAAATAAAACTTTTGGTGGAGTTACATTAAAATTATACAGATAACGACCTTGTGTCCTTGATAGTTTTAACGCATCTTCTGCCGGTGCTTACATCGCTGAGGTCATCACATACGACATGCGACATAGATGGTCTGCACCTCTGCCGGCAGCCTATTGTCTAATAACGCGAAAACCTGCTTAAAATATCTGTCACTGGCCAGAATTTGTCGGCTACCGGCAGAATATAGTCGATGTGTCGCGACAGACCGGGCAATGTAACTAGAACGAGACACAGATATGGATTATCTGGGTTATCCTGTGAGAAGCACGCCACCAAGCCGGTAGCTGCGCTGTCCTCGTCGATCCTTCTATAGCGTGTTGTTACCGTGCAAACGTTACTTGCACATTTGTAAATATATTGAATTGAACTGAAATGAACTGAATTGAATAGCCTACCTGCATAATTGAAGGGAAGATGCTGCCTCTTGCGCCCGTGGTACCGACATGGTGACAAGCTCTCAGGGTTTGTTCGTCTCGTCTTGCAGCGAGGTTCCTGTGAAATGTGAAGAGAGACCAGACTCCTCCAGTGTCAACTGGCTGCTGTGGACAAATTCTCCTTGAGAAATACTATGAGTCATTAGTAGTAGGCTATAGTATTTAGAAAGATTTAACAGATGTGAAAATAGGAAGTTGCATTTATTTGTTAAGAAAAAAATGGTGCCCTGGCCCTCCACGTGTCTTAAAATTGAGATTACAGTCAATGTAGGATGAAGAAAGTGTTGTAAACCAAACAATAGCCATTTACGTGTAATGGCCAATGACATAAAAAGAGCTAATCAAATTGAGAACACAATCTTGTGCAACAGAAACAGAAACCATTATTATGTTGATCGTAGGAGGGCAGCAGAGACCATAGTTGGTTTAAAATAATCTAAGCAGAGGCAGTAATACATGTTGCCTGCAGGGGGCGAGTTTGACCACAACATCTGTCAGGTTAGACGTCTCCAAATCACAGACTAACGGTTTTTACACCATAAACAAGCTGTACGACAGCTGTCATCCAGACCTTTGTTCCACAAAGCTATATCCATATAAGGCAATATTGCATATATATTTATTGTGTGACCTTTTATGGTTGCCTTGAACAGGCGCGATTACGCACATGCGTAAAGGCCGCTATATTCTCACAAATGACCATTTTCAAATGTGTAGACAAAAGACACCACAATGATTTACCACGAAATCGTAGTTTTATTTTGTATATAACATATATACAATGTTTGCTGTAAATAGCAAAAAAATGAACACACATCCCAACAGAGATACTTAATAGTAACATATAATGTCTACAAAGTTCATCTGCACAGACTCAGGACACTGAAGTCTATGGTGCAAATCCATACGTATAATGACCCGTTGGGTCTTACAGGGCGTTTTCAATGGCCCTTAATCACTTAGTCCTCAAAGAGGACTAAATATATAACAGAATTACATACATGCAGATTTCAAAAAATACGACTGTCTAAACTTGTCAACTTATACAGGACAACAGACTCGTGCGCGAAACGTAAGTATATAATACTCAACTAAGATGATTTAACGATGAAATTTGCACTTCATCAACGGAAAAAGACAGTGAATCACTATGTATATTTACAAGTGACGCTAACTCGGTATGTCGCCTACATATCATACACTTTACACAGGCTTTGAGCGACTCTGCCACTTGAAAATCTTTGAGAAATCTACCAAGGTCTCCACATGCCCCCACCGACGGCCTGCGGCCCCGGCCGCGCTCCGCTGGGAGCCACAGCGCTGCTGCTGGGGGACTGGCTCTCCAGACTGGAGCTGAAGCTGGACTTGAGGCTCAGGAGTCTCTGCTGGATCTGAGGGAGAGTCCTGGAGCTCTGGGCGCAGCAGTTCAGACAGGTTGGGGTGACTGTGGCAGACATGGACTGCTGGATGAATTCGTTCACCCGCTGGCAGGCGTCCTGGCCCAGGCTCGTTTTGGGAAGCAGAGCGGAGACGCGCTGGAGGCAGGCTTTGTAGCCTTCCTTGTAACTGTCTGATGAACCTGAAAATTCAATGAAATGTTAGTTTTGTTTTTCAAAAAGAATAATACAATATTAAATAAAACAGTAGAAACATAAAACCAGAGCAGAAGTATAACTCACTTTTGGTGTTAACAGGGGGAATGTCGCCAAGGAACCTCACAGTCATTTCCAGGATGTCGGCTTTCTCCAGCTTGGAGTAGCGAGTCTTCTGTAGAAAATGATAAAAAGCAAATGTTAAACGTCTGAGCCTAAACGTTACTTTGACAACAGTATGCCTGAATACGAGTTTCCTGCATATATTGTGATAAATAAAGTATATTATAGCGGTGGTATTGGAACTTACATCTCTGCCAGTGAGGGGGAGTATGAGGGTTTTCAAGTGGTTGAGGCTGTCGTTGATACGGGCGCGCCTTCTTTTTTCCATCAGAGGTTTCATTGTCTGAAAAGAAGAACACATAACATTTAGAACTCATCCATTGCAAATAGTACAAAGCATTACAATTTTTAGAGGAAATACTGAAGCTGAAGATGAATCACAATTCAGTGACTTTCCTTACCTTTCTAAGCTCAAGCGCCTCTTTTCTCCTGGCCACGGTTAGCCTTGGAGAAAAAGACTGAATAGTTTCGCAGGTCATGTTTGGAGACATTTCGAGTTTCTTCTTTGTGTCAGACAAGTGTCTATAACAGATCTCGGTGAAAATGTGTCTCCAACGGCCACGGGCTGCGGTATATATCCAGGTCCGTGGCGTCGGTCCCGTGCGTCATGGGTACGCCCCCAAGCCGCCACAAAATGATTTGGACAGGGCACCTATTCGTATGAAACAACACAAAAGCATCACATTTACCAAGATAACCATCTGTCTTCTATCCTAATCCAAGCGTAACAACTGCAGTGCGTGTCTAAGTTATGATCTATACAACAAATCAAACAAAATCTGCGTCAGGAAGCCGAAGAGATGTGTCTGTGTGTAAAGAAGCTTATCGTCTGAAAGAACTGCATGCTTGCTTGAAAGGCTATGTCAGATACAAATTCTGCAAACTCTTTAATTTATATCATATTAAGTCCTATTTCATTAAATTTCATCATAACATACATTTGTTAATTGTGGTATTGGTTTATTTGTAAAAACAAAGTATGGATAGCCGTGCGTAATTGCGCAGTGCCCAAAGGTGGCCGTGAATAATATTTAGATAACATATATTTTAATTGTAGAATATGAAACAGAAGATACTACGTTGAAATGATTCAGTTGTCTCTAATAATAATTTCTCAATTTTCATTGTTAATGAGTAGCCTATTGTTATGTCTGACGAATTTCCTGTTGCTGTTCCCATACGCTGTGGTTTAATTGCATGTCATGATCTGTGTACTGGCCAAGTTTTGTTTATAAAGAATACTGCATATTTGCAATAAACATTTACACTTAAGAAATACTGGGTGCAATACATCTAACACTGGGATAGGGGTCAGGCTTGGATGTATGGTCAAGTGGCCACCGAGATACAGACTACTCCAATCACATAGATACCCAAGCCACGCTGCTTTCAAATAACATCTGCTCGCAGATTTTGACAACAACAGTTTTGCATATAACGTTTTTATGCAGTTTCTGCCGGGGGGCATCACTACCTGTAGGGTGTTTCCCTCTGATGCCAACGCCTAAAAAACAGAGGATGGCTAATGATGAAGCTTTTAGTTTATAGGTACCGCAAAATATAGACTATATTACTGTACTTTTTTAGCTTGGGTCTTTATTAAGCTTATGTATTTAACTTATTACTTACACTGAATATATATTTAGGTGTTAGGGTTCATGTATTTTAAAAACAACCATCATATCGTCTCTTGTGACGCATGAAGCAAAATATATTATATCTTATATTACAGCTTTGACGGTGTTGAATTTTGCAGATCTTAAATAAAAACTCAGGGCAGACGTGACGACCCATCAAATACCACGGCACTCATGGGAACCACGCGCGTAGCACGCGCCACGGGGACCAGATGGCCGTCTGTTACCGAGCCATTAAACCGCACCACCCCACCCCCAACTGCACCCACACCAGCACCCTCAACAGCCAATCTCCCTGTCCCATCCTATGTCCCACTATGGATCCATCCATCCCCCTTCCACAAGCGCACACACTCACACTCACTCATATACACACACAAACACACACACACACACACACACACACACACACACACACTCACACACACACATATTGCATGCCCTCAGCTCTTTTTCCATCAACTTTATGTCTACACACATACACGACACATGATCTCCAAGCAGTTTTGGCGTGGGTGCCCCATCTGCATGCTGTATGTCCGTCGATGTTGTTAGTGTCTGTCCAACAGAAACACTCCATTCTCGCCCCCCCTGTTCAGATGCTCCG
Source organism: Centroberyx affinis (assembly GCF_046629955.1). Lineage (NCBI taxonomy): Eukaryota > Metazoa > Chordata > Actinopteri > Beryciformes > Berycidae > Centroberyx > Centroberyx affinis. The sequence goes on from NW_027281998.1 coordinate 33,799, forward strand.
TATTACAATTGTCTACTTTAGCTTGACTCCTAGACATTTTGGCGTCCAAGCTATCATGCAGTGCTTGTTTATCAATATTATATGGTGATGACGAAACGCAAAGCGCAATCTGTTGATGGGGATGCGCTGGTTTGTCTAGAAGCGCAGATTGCATTACACTCAGTGAGTGGACACGTTTTTCATTGGTGATCTTCTTTTTGGACAAGTTACTTTAACTTTCAAATAGCTCACATTCAACAGAGAATGTTGGGGATCATTTCATGTCATAACATATCATATGCAGTGCACTTTATTTATTCTGGCCTTCCAAAAATATATGGCCATATCCCCCGTTAAATATATTCACGAATACTGCCATACACAACAGAAAACAACTGTTTTTTGTGTGTGTTTTACAGGTCAAAGCTCATGACTAGGGTTTATATTTCATAGTAACAGTAGGCCTACATTATAGTAAATATTCCCGTAAACGCAGTAAGAGTAGGCTATAGTCCACCTGTACCAATAATAGCCTACTTGTCCAGATAAACTTTGAAATAATTATCCCATTTTCACTGCTCGTGCAGCTACGTTTTGGCTTTCTAGGGCAGAATATGATAGAAATGTTTTTAAAGTCTGGGTGGTGGTTTATTATGTAATTGGGCCTACATAGCAAATATGTTATTGAAATGTATGGAAACATATACATAACCACTTAGAACTTTGTAGACAGTGGAAATGTGAACATCCCCATAGACATGAACCTGTGCTGGCAGAGCCACGCGGAACAAAGCGCTTCCCTGAAATTGAGAGGCACACTTGCTGCACGCGCCCCTCGCCTCGCGGGGAGGGGAGGGGAGGGGGGGGGTCTGTCGATGTTGCGGACAGAGAATCCGCATCTCCTCTGTTTTGCGCTTACGGTTAGAGTCCTCCTTTGTCTTCTAAAGCAAATTCGGCGTCTGTAACCCATCTGTGCAGGCTGTTTGACAGGGAGCCTTTGTCTGAAAATGTTCCGATACTACATGGGAATTAAGAGTCAGGCGTTTTGGGATGGGGGAGGAATTGATGACACGATGCAGTCAGACTCAAGACAACTTTTCCCCTGGCGTGTGAATAGAGAAAACGGGAGATGTTTGCCTTTTTCCTGAGTTAACAATAGCCAACCCATTTTCCAGAAGCACATGGCCGATAACTCCAATGCAGAAACAACGTTTACTCTCGACAGTTACCACAGTAGGCCTGTTTGAGGGATTAAACTGCAATGCATGAACACAATCTATAGGCTACAATGATAAACAAGTTCTTCATCCTGCATTCTCATCATAACAGTATCTGCCATGAAAATTATTTGAGAGACGGACATTGTTCTTGAGGACATGCTCTGAGAAAGGACACCAAAATCAGACTGAAACGCATCAGCCTGGCTCCCAGCAGGACCAGACGTCTCTGCTCTACTCCTATGAAAAGAAAATTGGTCAGAATACAAAGTGATGATTTCAGTACACAAACTAGGCTGGTTAGGCTGGTTACTTTTGTCATTGTGGTTCATGGTGTATATTGTTTGTGTTGGTAGTGTTGTTAGGGATGTTGGAGTTGGTAAAAGATTTGTATTGTAATTGAGGTCTGAGATGGAAAGAGAGATTTTTGTAAGTAGGTCATTCAGTGGTATTATGAGTAGACATGAGAGAGATGCTAAGGATTAGAAGATAAGAATGTGAAGATGTTGAAGACATGGGCTTGTTGTGTGTTGTGATTGGAACTTCTACTGAGTGAACAGCTGTGAATAACTGCATATAGGTTGAATGCTTGCAAGGTGTATTATACTGTTTGAGGGCAGCCCATGTAACATATCGTTACATGGGCTTTGCACCGTCATATTTGTCCATCATCCCGTATGTTCCCGCCTCGTGCCCTCCGATCGCAGGAGATTACTTTGCTGATATTTTACATAGGCTAGGTAGAACTAAAAGTACTGTTGAAAAAAATCCACTTAAGTAGGGTATCTAATTTAAAATGTAGCCTACTCAGAGTAAAAGTTACTGAGTTACATTTTACAAAAGAGAACATTGTTACATGTGATCTTTTCCATGTTAAGGACGAGAGTATAGGCTACAGACCTCAAACTAGATTTTCTTTTCTTTGGAAAATTTGGAATTACAAAATAAACCTACACAAACAAACTCTTTTTCTACCATTATCTTAGACAGTATTAAATGTAGGAATCTGCCGATGGGAACCCAGCATGGCTGCCTCCTGGTTGCAAAATGTCAATTCATTATCTGCTGCCTGTGTGAGTGTGTATCTGGCTGAATATGTCTACCATGTCGTGCTTGCCAGTGGTAGAAAGAACCTACTAGAATGCCACTCAGGTATAAGTATTGTTACTTTGCTGATATTTTGCTTAAGTAAAAGTACTGGCATAAAAAAAAAAGTAATTCATTTAAAATCTAGGTACTCAGAGTAAAAGTTACTGAGTTACTTTTTTACAAAAGAGCGCCATTACTGATCGTTCCCATGCAATTCTAAAATGATGATAGTACAGAGTTCAAACTAGATTCTTTTAATTTAAATAAAAATTAGGCTACAAAATAAAGTGCACAAACAAAGTAAAGCCAGATTTCTCTTCTTTGCTGACTGCTGTTCACTGTGAATGGCTCTACAATTCGGCCAATTTATGATTGTACAGTTTCTGTTAGGCTACTTATGGAGAACCACAACAAACTCTGTAATGGATGTTATTTAAAATGTAGTGAAGTACAGTACTTAAGTAAAAGTAAAATTACTGACTTTAAAAAATACTCATAAAAGCGAAAGTAGCCTACACAAAAAAATTACTCAATTACCATGTTATTGTCACTGTTACCGGCACCATATTACACGCTCAGCCGTCCAGGTGGATTCCTCTTTGACTTTTTTTTTTTCCTAAAAAGTTTTTTTCTTGGAGGTTTTTCCTTGTAGGCTATGCTTCGAGGGTCTAGGGTGTCGGGTAGGTTAGGCTATGTTGAATAGGTAACGTTAGGCTGTTATGTCTTAGATCTAGTTTGGGCTCATTCTCTGTAAATCATTTGAGACATAACGTTACCCCAGAATCAGAAAGCTTTTTATTGCCATGCAACAGATGGTTGCTGGGAATTTGTGATACGCGATAAAGGACTATATAAATAAATGAACTTGAACTTGAACTTTTAATTTGTTGAAATTGTGTAGGTAGGGGTATAATCTGATGAGTCGGTTAACAGGCACGGGTACGTTAGGTAGCAAGGAGGTGGTAGACAACACCATAGCAACCACAGGTACGGTAGCCGTACGATAAACGAAACATTAGCAAACTAGGCTACACTTACAAAAAAAATGTAAAAATGTAGTTTGCACCATAGGTTTGCACCGGTTTGCACACGTTATACACTTAGGCTACTATCCTTCCAAATGATTTTTACAGCGAAGATAGTTAACGTTACGGGTTAATATACAATTTGACCACATAGAGTAGCAACTGAGGTAAACCGACTTACCTGAAACACTGCAAGCCAAGATCTTAGGGGTTTACTCCCCAAGTCTGCAGGGGTCTGACAGGCGTCTGAGTGACAGTACTACTACTTCTACTAGCCTACTACTGCTACTTCTACTACTTCTACTACTGCTGCTACTACTACTACTACTAGGCTACTTCATCTTCTTCTTCTTCTTCTTCTTCTTCTTCTTCTTCCTCTTCCTCTTCTCTACTGGCGGTTTGGGGCTCATTCAATCTTCCATAGATAAAGACCTTTCTTTATCTTAAAAATATAAAAATGTAAAATATAATTTTTATAAATGTGCAAGTCAATCATATAGATGCTAGTCAGTCAGTTAGCCTACCAACATTTTATCACTTGTTGATCAACAAACACAGTGCGAGCCACATGGTAATTTTATCCATAAACCATTATGATATAACTTGAGCGGCTGTTTGCCTGCTCTTGATTACCAGCTGGAGTTCATGGTATCCTCACCTTTTATTTTCTTACATTTCCTGACCTTTTTTCTTCTGAAGGACTAGCAGACAGGCCATCTTTGAACAAAATCCTATATATTAGTCAATGTTCTGTGCCATTTGCTACACCCAATTATCCCAAAGACCATTTCTGGCACTGATCCCCATCCCTTTCTGACAAATGCACCACTATATGGTTTACACTGGCAGTACCATCAGTCCAAAGTAGAGGGACAGCCAGGATAGATAGATAGATAGATAGATAGATAGATAGATAGATAGATAGATAGATAGATAGACAGACAGACAGACAGACAGACAGACAGACAGACAGATAGATAGATAGATAGATAGATAGATAGATAGATAGATAGATAGATAGATAGATAGATAGATAGATAGATTGGATTTAAGGATGTATAGATTGATGAAAAGGAATAAATGGTGGCTGGATATGATGGATGGATGGATGGATGGTCTTTCACCAACAAGACTCATGCAGACACCAGTACTTGGTCCTTACTGTGGTTAAATATAATTCTCTCATCATGATATGGGCCATGTAAACACTTTAATCAAATTATGTTAGATTACTTTAAGGTCATATTCAGAGTGTTGATAATGTGACATACAAAGAAGTTGCATTATTGGAGAGTTACTTGGAAATTTTAACGCCTCACTATACTTCTGCATTCAGCCTTCACACCAGCAATGGATAAATTGCAATTAAGTTAAAAGGAGTAAAATAAATACCATTGTGAATTATATGCAGTAACAATATGACTGATCATTTGGAGGGATTGTATGAAATCTGTTTCAAAGTGACATCTTAAGACAACATGGTTTATGTCTCAGAGGTGTAGTCATGGATGAGGTTGGTATGGTGAACTGGAGTCCAAGAGTCTATGCATGCAGCACAGCACAGCACTTTGAATTGCTGATGTGTATGAAATGTACTATATAAATAAACTTGCATTGCCTTGCCTTACATGTTGTTTGGGTCTGTGACATGATCCGGCCTACATGTTGAGACCACCTATTTTATCTGTTCAACCTTAAACAGGCAGTTCACCTAAGATTGAATTAGCAAGAGGAAATTCAGCTGAGCTCTTCAAGGGGATGGGGACATAAACAAATCCATATAGGCCTAAAGCAGAAAGACACTTTTGCTTTTTGGACAGTTGCACAGTAGATGAAGAAACAAAAAAGCGTTTCTAATTTTTGTGGATTTCATCATCAAAATCCTCTGAGAATTCATGTTTATGCCACAATTGGAAAGCATTAATGACCAAGTAATAGAGAAGTTAAGCTAGTGATTAACTGAGAATTTAACCCCCATTATGAACTGAGTGTCCAAAACAAGCAAACCTGTTCTCTCCATGAAACAGACTGAGAATGGGTGCTTACAGGTTGAAGCTGATCCCTTACTGATTGAACTGATTAAATGAAACTTAACATGAAGGGGAGATGTAAATGAAGAGGAGGACACAGGTTAGTAAAGAAGATTTTTTTAAACAGAGACAACTGAGAAATGCTTAATGCAGAAGAGGTTGCAAGACAAAAGGTGTTCCTAATGATTTTTACACTGACTATATAGGCCTATGTTATATAGATGATAAATATTAGGACATAGTACAAGTTTGTATTTACTGGTACACACCAGTAAACTGTATGTGCAGTGAGGCTGTAAACCTACATATTTAGTGTTAAATCTGCAGATTTACCCTTTTCCCATATCTTTTACGAAAACTAGGCTATAGTAACCTAAATTTGGGAAGGATATTATACTTCCAGATATCACAGCAAAACCATAAGTCCTATAGTGATACCATAGGACATAAAGATATCCATTAAGTACAAACTATAAACTCACTATTGAGCAACGCAGACACAATTCCTACATAGGAATATCATAGTGATTTTTCGTTAGGAATGTAACATGATATATAGCCTAACTACTGAGAATCAAATGTGTGTTTTTGGCCTGTGTCCAATCTCTCATTGTATTCCACTTAACTCCCGTCATCCTTTATGGCTCAGTGTGTCTCCCATCAGACAACCAGTCCAACTTCTTCCCACCGATTTGGCGGCAGCTAAGAGGCGCGTCATACCCAACAATAGAGCAGCTGGCTCATCAGCTTCAATAGGATGGAGGCTTTACAAATTTGCGCGCTTTTTTTTCTCATTATGATCATCTCATTATGATCACTATTAATGTAAGTGTTTTATGCTGAATTTGTGATCGGTAACAACAAAATTCAAAGATGAAACAACAAAACAATTTCAGACGAGTGTATTTTTATTGAAGATCTTTTTGTCATTGACAAAACATTTGAAGCGTCACAAGACAAGTGTTTTTCTTCTTACATGCTGTCAATAAATAATACATAATCCTATTTAACACATAGTGTTTACAGACTATTCTTTTGCACAGACCAAAATACTTTTAAGTCCATCGTGCAAACCTCAAACAAAATAACCCTTGGGGTTTTACAAAAGTGTTGTCTACAACCCATATCTCTGAAACCCCAAAGAGGATTGCATTTAACAAAGTTCATAGACTTTACGGTTTCTTTGAGATCTGTGCTCGTTTGGCCTCTAGCAGTAAACGCGTAATGAGCCAAATGCTGAATTCAAATTATCACACAGCAACTGTAACAATTCTTTTTCTTAATCTCTACGGCTAATGCACGAGTTACTGGAATACAGAATGCATAAATAACATAGTAAAATAAATAACAGGCGTAACAGAAATGTCCATCTAATCTACCAAGGTCTCCACATGCCCGCACTGACGGCCTGCGGCCCCGGCTGCGCTCGGCTGGGAGCTGCAGCGCTGTTGTTGTGGGACTGGCTCTCCAGTCTGGAGCTGAAACTGGACTTGAGGCTCAGGAGTCTCTGCTGGATCTGAGGGAGAGTCCTGGAGCTCTGGGCGCAGCAGTTCAGACAGGTTGGGGTGACTGTGGCAGACATGGACTGCTGGATGAAGTCGTTCACCCGCTGACAGGCGTCCTGGTCCAGGCTCGTTTTGGGAAGCAGAGCGGAGACGCGCTGGAGGCAGGCTTTGTAACCTTCCTTGTAACTGTCTGCGGAATCTGGAGGGAGAAAAGGAAGAATTTGGTTAGTGGCTGTGATTCAAAGTGCACATTCTGGCTTATAGAATTTGTGAAATGCAAATGTAGTCGCCGAGGGTTTAAGAAATGATGCTCACTTTTGACTGGGGTGGAGGGGAGGTCTCTGAGGAACCGGACGGTCATCTCAAGAATATCAGCTTTCTCCAGCTTGGAGTAGCGGGCGTTGTCTTTGCCAACGAGAGGCAGAATCAGGCTCTTCAGATTACCGAGGCTGTCATTGATACGAGCACGTCTTCTCTTTTCCAGCAAAGGTTTCAAGGTCTGGAAAAAAAATTAGGAAAACGGTTATTCAATTGCACTGAGAATCAAATCAGAGTAAAACACTTCCAGTAAGATCAACAGTTGTCTAGTTTCTCCCTTTTCCTTACCTTTCTCAGTTCGTTGGCTTGTTTTCTCTGGGCCACAGTGGACCTTGCAGGGGAAGGCTGGTTAGCCTCTGGCGTGATGCTGGGACTCATTTCGTTTGCTGCTTGTTGTTGTGCTTTTTTAGGGGAGAGGTTTGCTCTTGGAGTGACTGAGCTGAAGTGTGCCGCAGAGCCGGAGAGCCTCCTATTTATGTGGCTCCGGCGCGTCAGAGGGGAGGGAACACAAGCCATTGTGTTGTGGTTTTGACACAGGGGGGCAAAGCCTCTGGGACAGCGGACTGGAGCTGCTATCTGCACCATCTGGTCGTGTTGGGCCGCTGCGTCTACCGCTGGTATGCATAGTTTCATGTTGATGTTGCGCTTTATTGCTTAAATTTTAAAAGCTCAACGCTCATCCAAGATCCAGTTACAAACACATACAAATAATGTAGCCTACCAACATCGTTATCTTGACTTAACAGCTAGAATCATATATGCTACACCAGCAATAATTTATCTGCAGTAATATGCAATAATCATATATGGGCTGTATTTTTGCTTTTGTTATTAAATCTTTTAGTTGTGGTTTATTTTAGCATTGGAAATTACGCACATTTAAACGGCTAGGCCAGTTAAGGAAGGCTTTTTCATTGAAGAAACGCTAGAGCATAGCCTTTATGTGAAATGAACTATAATAAGGTTAAATCATATTTCAGTCAGTTTAATATAAATTATGCTTATGGACTCCAACGTTTGTCTACCCGCCTGAACTTGGAAAAAAACAGCCAGATGAGTGATACTGAGGTAGCAGGACTAATCTATTCCTAAAATTAATAAAGCAGATACCCAAGCCACGCTATGTATGGATTAACATCTGCTTGTGAGCCCTCAGCAGCATGTTTTCAATGTCATGAGCAGGGTGTTTACCTGCAGCAGAGGCAGACTGCTGTGGGGGAGGAGACTGGCGAGAGGGACAACCTGCAGCAACTCAGGCTGTGCGGAGTGATGCATGTATGTTGTATGTATTCGTGGGGGAAATAGTTACTTACTGAGAGTAATAACCTAATCTAAACGTATGTAATGGGTTAGAATATAGCCTACAAAAAGATTGAGCTTCTGTAAGTGGTAGTCCCTTAAAATATTCCATAAATATATAAGATATTACATAATATATATTACATAATATATTCGGATAGTTGGACTTTAATTAAACACATTTTATTTCAACATAAGCACCATACATTTTCAGGTTATATCTGTGGGTTTCCAGAGTTGACTGTATAACCATGTGGTGCAGTGGGTTGCAGTAGGACTCACGCGTTCGGCACGCGCCACAACCGCGCAACAGATGGGCATCATCCCCCTCTCCACCCTCCACCCTCCCCCACCCTCCCAGTCCCACCACTGCACTGCTCCGCTCTGCAGCCCGCTGCTCCCATCAGCAGCCCAGTCTCCGCTCCTGTTTCGTGTCTCTTCACCATTGAGTTTCAACAACGTTTTTTTTGTGTGTGTCTTTTTTCAAAAACCGGGAGGCTTTTCCATCTGCATGGAAACTGGAGGAGGGGAGGCTTGGGTCAGAGCTCATAGACACAATGACGCCGTTATAGCCTATATTAATAGGTCTACTAACACTAATAAATAAACGGCACCGCAAGATAAAAGAGAAGAATAAAGAGTGGAAAACAATATATATAAGAGTGGATACAATAGAAAAAAATAATAGCAAAAAAGCAAGTATATAAAATATGTTTTAATTAGTGAGTTAAAATAATATGATAGTGATGATTATCGTTCAAATCAAATGGTAACTCAACCCAAGGTATTGTTTTGCCTTGATTTTGGAGGCCGCAGTATAGAGATGACTACAAGAATATCATATATTATTGTCGTTTTAACGACTTCACATATGGAAAATAGACGCTTTACGCACAACATTTACGCACGGGATTGTATGTGGTTTATTGAAGTAGTTTTGCAGCACTCGTTTAAACATAAACATAAAACATAAAGCGCAGGAATATGTTCAACATATAAAAATATAAGGTAGGATTTGAATTAATTTACATTCGAAAACAGGGATATTAAACTCTACACACTTGCATCAGCTTATTCCAAGAGGGGCTGCTGTCCGGCTGCAAGCTGGTCTGCTATAGCTTGAGGGTCTTTAACCCTTTTTTTTTTTTTTTTTTTGCAACGATACAGATACGCGGTTTTGCACGCGTCCTGCCCCATGGGGCCCCAAATAACTGCCACCAGGTCCAGTCTGGGAACGGGCCCTTCGAGATAAGACAAAAAATCCAGGAGAGGCTTCGGTTAGGAGCCTTTTTGTCCCTGTTTCAGCGTGGGTATCCATCTGTGCAAGCTGACAGGACAGTGACCCTTTGTTGAAGGACATACAGAAATGTGGAATCTCTAAGAGTTTTGTCGGCAACTGTATGGGAAAGGGATATGATTAGCATCTTTGCTTGAGTTTATGCATAAAATATGCGGGGATCGCATTCAATTCAATAGGCTAGTATAAGCCTAACTGGAGAAACACAAAGGTTTCCTTGAGGATTATAGAGGAATACTATGTATTCCATGTGGCCTAGTAAGGAAAGTCGCACGGACCTTATTTTCTCCAAATTAAGCAATATGAAGTGATGCAGCCACAGTTCCATTTTTTGTCCAATCAAATGGATAAATATTTTAAAATATCCAATGGGATTGTTAGTCTTGAAATTCAGAAGAAAGACCCGCAGGCTTTGTATTGAAGGAAATCCAATATCTAGGTTACCTAAATCTTTTGAGTGACATTTTAGTGTCAGAAAAAGGCGACATACTTGTACCTTTCTTCTGAGAGTGCATGGAATAGTAAAGTTACAAATAGACTGACTCCCAATAGATATATTGTAGCCAAAGATATTTTCAGAAATTGTGTTTTTCCGGTTGCACCACCTAATGCTTTTTCACAAGAGTAGGCTGAATAAAGCCACGGACATTCATGTCAGCTAGTGACTTTTTATCTTGTTTTTTTCTAGAATACATCTTAAATACCAATCTTTGAGTGTGAGAATAAAACAATGACAAGGAGAATTTAAGTCTGAACTCCCTGGATAAACGGCATGAGACCGACACGAGCCACAGCGTCCAGACAGATGGAGCCAGTGCAGATTTACTGAGGCGTGAAACCAAAGCGTCGATGTTGTCTCTATTTGTCTTGCTGGAGGTGATCCTCTCCATCACGGGCCTGCAGGAAGCATCCAGACGTCCCGGATCCAGCCCCTCACATCGTGACGGTGGCTGAAAGGATGTCTGGCATCCCAAGCCAAAATCTACGCCAAAACTATCCACAAAACATGATACTGCAGCATCTGTAGCGCTGCTGATGGTGTTTGGGTCTGAAACCAACAAACAAGCTGGGACATCTGAATTTAAGGCAACCATGTGAAGTGTTGAACTTGAAGTATAGAATGTAGCCATTTTATGATCAAATTCAACTATTCAGTGTTTAAAACTGTTTTGTATCCTAAAAACTTACACCCTTAAACCAGGTTTTGTATACTAAAAACGTCTTGTAGTAGTAATGAAACAACATTACGAGAAATCGTAAACGTGCACGTGTTGATCTGAGTTTTATGCTCATTCACTTAGTTATTTCATCTAAGAGTTAATGAATGTAAGCCTGTGACTGGAGAGACTGTATTCAATTGACTACAATGTATTTAATAGCTCATGCTAACATTGATCAGATCACTATACTAACTACACGTTATAAATATTATGGATATTATGTACGTGATCTACACTAAAATGCTATTATCAGCAGTACATCACACTCACTCACCCACTTTATACTGTAGATAATGAGAAATACAGAGGTCTGGAAGTCTTTTTGAAGCGAGAGGTGAAAAGCCATAGCTTTACTAGTGTAAAGAGACCAGAAACCTGTGACATAAATTTTGATTATATCTAAAAGTCAACATCTTGAATGATCTGTATACTGCTGAACGCAGTAGGTGTTGCAGCTGAACCACAAGCTACAGATTCGAGACAGCTGTGACAGACGTGATTTCAAAGAAAAATACTGATACTACTTTTTAGGTTTAAATGTTTTCATGTCATCACTCACTTCTCAGATTAACATTAATGTGCTTTTCAAAATTTAGGTGGGGTAATGAACTTTGAGGGGCTAAACTGTCAAAATCAACTCCTACAATCATTCTGAAACCTGTGGATAATTCTACTGTAGGCAAACCACTTGACAGTCTTGTTATGTGGGAAGATTTGAGTTAAAGAAACAGAGTGACAGGTAGGTCTAGTAGGTAGAGAGACTGTCCGTAACCAAAAGGTCACAGTTTCGATCTTTACAACAGACAGCATGTCCATCAACAGCCACACATCCAATCAAAGTGTCCTTGAGGAAGACACTGAACCCCTCCCTCCCCATTGTAAGACACTTTGGACAAGAGCATCAGCAGCAAAGTGCCTGAAAAATATTTATGCATCATGGAACTATAATAGTAAGCCTCTGGCACAGTCTGACCAGTCACTAAAAAAGACATTTGGGGCCAACTTGGAAATGTGGTTCTTCCCAGACCAGTGTTTCACTCCCACAGTGTGTTTGTCAGTCAACAGCTTTGTTGTAAGAGAATCAATTAAAGGGAGAAGGGTTGAGAAACATCCTGGGGAAAGTGGAACGGAGAGAAACAGGTTGAAAAAGTATCCTGGCACAACCTCACCCACTAAAAATGGTGCATGGAATGGACAGGTCACACTGGAAAAGAGTCCATCTGCACTCACATACCTTGTCCCTGTTCATTCTTGCACAAAAGCAAAAACAAAACAATGTGGTTGGAAAATAAAAGTGACAATGCCCTAAGGTTTCATCAGGTCATGATATTAAACATGCACATGACTGTCTTAAAGGGTGGAGATCTGCAAATCTATGGGTAACCAGGTGTCTGGAATTGGTTGGACCCACCCACATGACATCTGTCTCAAACCTGCAAAAACAATATGATGCCACATAACTGAATAATTGTCCAAACACTTGATCCACACAGACAGTAATTTTCAAAGACTGCTAAGGCAAGACCAAATTTGACAACACCAAAAACACCTATATGAAATAAAGGACAAGAAAATCTGCGCAATCACAAGCTGTACAATCAGAGATAAATTTCCATTTTCAAATTCACAAAAGGGCATGCGGCTTTCGTGAGTGTTTGAGGGAAAAGACCAAGGTGAACAGAGACTCGGCCACAATTCTTTGTTCAGTGTTTTTGTTGGGGTTTATCCACTGCATTCAAGCCAGTAGTCCTTGATCCATCCTATAGTCTAGCACATCCAATCGATCCAAACCAACACTCTGTACATTAGCACTCTTACAGCTGCGTACCAGTCCCTCTAGCTTTGGGACTGCTTCCTCCAGTGGAGAGCATCCGGCTGGGAGAGACTGTCAGATGGTTAAATCCTGGTGTGACCCATCCACAAGTACAGAATAACTGATAATATTAATTGCCGATGTGATACTCTTCTGATTCCGGGATTCAGGATGTCTTGCTCAAAGACACTTCAGCAAAGTGGAGGCTTTCTGTCACGGGGGATTGAACCCGAAGCTTCTAGTTGCTGTCCTATAGGTCTTCCCTTTGGGCTGCAGCACTCCACAGCTTTCCCCAGTCCAGCCACTGAAAAGTAAAAAAAAAAAAATCTAACAGCTAAATTCAAACTATTTATTTTAAGAAGCAAGTGGTGTGATTCTATCAGTTTTCAAAACACTGTTACCCCAAAATACTAGGCCTTTACATCAAATATTCCACTGTTACAGGTGGCATTCTTACCAACAACTAACCACCAACCTCAGCTGGACAGCCAGGCTCAGCCAGCCATGCGATTTTGGTTACAGCACCAATGTAACAAGGAGTCATCTGCTTACTGTTTACCAGCATGCACTGGGCAGAAGGCAGGGAAACACTCATCATAGGGCCAACATACACAGACAAACACATTCACATTCATATCTATGGGTAATTTAGAGTCTCTGATTCACTCGCAGGTCTTTGGACTGCAGAAGGAAACCAAAGCACCCAGAGGAAACCCACGCGAACACGGGGAGAACATGCAAACTCCACATTGAAGGACCAGGGCTGAGATTCAAACCCAGCACCTCTTTGCTGTGAGGCGACAGCTCTAACCTCTGAGCCACTGTGTCGCCCCAGAACCATTTTCGTTGCTCCTTTTGAGGCTGCCATGATGAGGCCAAATTAAAAAAAAACTTTCCATCCCAGGTGGAGTGGAGTCAGGTGTGGGTGATTGGGTGACCTCTTGGCTTCATGGGATCTGTCAATTGTCTGTGCTCTTTATCAATATGTGTTCTTGTGTCCTCCATGACACGTTTCACATAATATCTAACCACTGAAGCACGATTCCAAAACAAAAGAACGAAAGGATGGAGGACGGATAAAGATCCCAGAAGTTCACTTGCCAGCCCATGATGCATCCAATGGTGATTTGACTGACAAGAACAAATTTAAAGTCCCAAGATTCATTGTGAGAATGACGCATCATGTCCCAGCAGCATTGGAGTCTACAGTACACCTGTTGTAACAGGTGGGAAAATGAACAGCTGTGTGTCTTAAATAATCATATGTGCGACCTGAAGCACACAGTCCATCTCAAACTCGAAGCATTTCTGTGCTCACTTTCATGAGGAGATCGTTCTCTCCAAGACAAGTTGGGAAGAACTTTCTCCACAAGGTCACAAGTATCAACTTGGCATTCGTGGGTTTGATAGTCAGTCTGTGTGTCAGGTGACCGCTGTCCATGGTGCTGAAGATTGGTAGGGTGTTTTGAGCAGTGACTGCTGTCCGTGGTGCTGGATTATGGGTCTGTAGCCACCTGTCCAGGCCAGAGAGCAGCACGAACCCATGTTTTGTTGGGACCTGCCATCACACCTGTAACCACTGGCTACACACACTTCTGATAAAACATGGAGGACAGTGTTTAACTGACTGATTTAAATGAGTTTAGCTGACTTTTCTAACCCTATCACACATCCATTTGTAGTCATCTCTGTGGTTCCCTAGAACTTAAAGTGGATCAGGTTAGTACAAAGGACGAGGTACTGCTGTTGCATCTGCATGTGTATTTAACTGATAATCTGCAGGAGTTGTTTATAGAATGGAGAATAAAGAAGGCGCATGTTCCTGCCTTTTTTTTTTGTGGGGCTAATTTAAGGCATCTGAGGACTGAGATTCCTGTGTCCCTTCAGTAATCAGTCTACTCTGGTGACTTCCTTTTCCTGTCTTTATCAAATTGATGGCTCTAGGTTGGGGATTTGCTTCTATTGAACAGTGCAGAGTAAGAATGGCATCCATTTGATCAAAGTATCCTGTTCAGGTGACTAGAGAGGTTTTACAGAGATGTTGGTGTGTTGGCTGTAGGGCTTCTCTTTGTGTTGCTTAGGGGAGGGAGGGGGCAGGGAGGGAAAATACAACGGTTGGATTTTAGCTTAGGCTACATATTTAAATAATTTAGGTTGCACCACATTGTTCTCTCAAAACTGAGCATGTTATAGCTATTAGAAGTCTAAATCCCTCTTTTTGGAAGTTTATTTGCAATGCAATAGCAAAATTATATTCAAATACAGGTGTCCTTTGCAAATATTTTCATTTGTGCAACGTTGTGTTTGTATTGTTTGTGGTACAAGTAAAGAAATCTACCAATGCATGGGTCTGATCTGAGTGTATCAGGGTCTGATCTGAGTGTATCAGTGTGTCTGCATGGTGTGTGTGTGTGTGTGTGTGTGTGTATCTGTGTGTGTGTGTGTGTGTGTGTGTGTGTGTGTGTGTGTCTGTCTGTGTGTGTGTTGCCTCTGGGGATGTTGGTGTTAGTGTTAGACGCAAAGAAAAAGGTAGACCTATCAAAATTTGCCAAGAAGCTTCCCACGCCTAAACCAACGCCATTTCCCTAAAGCATCTGCCACAGCAGAGACGAAAACTTCAAACTTTTTCTCCTCGCACGAAGTCGATGTGACGTCACTGATTCTGTCCCGCATCTGCCTCGGCATCTTCACAGCTCACGCGCGAAATGAGATTCTAACAAATACGTGTCTATAATCTAAGCAAAAGACATATATCTTTCAATGTTTAAAATCACTTAATAAGCCTACCACTTTGTAAGCTACAGACATGAAATGTTCCTTTTCAAAACACTTTAGCCTATATTCATTTTGGGGAAAACGCTGAAGTGCAGCATTTAAAATCTTTAATGCAATACAATATATACATAACCCAGTCTGTAAAACTGTTATAATTTTGTCAGCTAAGGATTTTATTTGCTTCCTATCATTTAAAACGTAGGCTGTTTAAATTGTAGATTTTGCAAAACTTGGTGTGACTGGATATCAAATTTATTGTCACTATGTTTCTTTGATTTGTGTGTTATCTATTGTTATCGGCACCATTGCATTGGGTCGTTCTCTCAATGTGTCCCCGAGGATTAAATAAAGGTTTGAATGAATGTCATCTAGGAACAAAGTCTACACATGGCTATACAAATTATATCAGTTGGAACTGTGGGCTCCTGTAACACATTTAAGAGACTTGTGAAATCTATAGGTTTACCCAGTTATAATAAATACAAAACACAACCTAAAATGATGGTATATAATAGCTAAAATATCTCGAGGAATCGAATGATGAAGCACAAATTATGGTTATTGTCTGCATAAAGGATGTTATAAGAAAGGCATGAGGAGACTGGGTGCTTCTATATGAATTGTGCCTTAACTTTACAGACATTTTGCTTTTCATTCTGTGAATTCATTTTCCACATTTTCGACATTAGAAATAAAGCGTCCACAACAGTGTAAAGCATCAAGCCTGGCGTCGTTAGTGGATTCAGAGGCGGAGAAAACATTTTGCGTAATTGTGTATAAATCAGATGGATAGCTCAGACAGGATTTGAATATCTAAAGAGCCAACCCAAGCCAAAACCCAAGCTCTAAGGTAGGCTACACATCTGGTGGCGTACATGTTTTGGTCTTCCAAGTTGCCCAAGGTAAAACTATAGCGTCGCATGAGGGATTTTCCACCAATAGCTGTCGTTTCCATGCAGCTCCAGCAGACTCTTAACTCATCCACCTCAACAGAAGCCAGTCTATAGCTTCAATAGAATAGATTTTGCCATTATGCTAATAGGGAACGCATAAGAATGATCAAATGAACACTGGGTAAAGTTCCAAGACAAATAACTGCCTTTTTCTTTATCTTTTCGTTTATAAATAGAGCCCATCGCAGATTAAAGTGGCCCCAGCTCTAGTCGAGGTATTGGACAGCCGGCTTGTTGGCGGGTTTTTTGAATATTGGATGTCTCGGGGGCTTTGGGCTGAATCCATTGTGCGGCCTTATCACGGGCACGAGAACAGCACGAGCCAGCAGAACAAAGGCACCAGATGGCTTTCCTGCTCTGATGAATTATTTTGAAGTTACTGAGATATTGGGACCATTAAGAGTTGTTGAGGGGTGGGGGGAGCTGTCTATCACAAAAAAAAACATGTTATTCTGTATCAACACAATGTCGACTAATGTGATGATGAAAGCGGCCTATCAATGATAATAAAGGCTTATAAATAACACTGAGTAATGTTAATAATAGTAAATAATAAAAGTGATAGCTTTCTTTGGTATATTTGCCTAAGAGATGAATGTTTTTGATTATATTTTAAACTGAAAATGGTAAGAATAAACAGGTTAAGAATAGTGTGGTCTAATTATTGCAAGCATGAGTCACGTTTGCATTTATCATCTTCAGCCCAGAACGAAATTCAACTCTATGGGTTTATAGAACAACTTCAATTCTTAATATTCTACATTTTGCTGTATTGTTGGTCCAAAACAGATCACTCATTATTATCATTACAGCAGTTGTCGACATGCGGCTGAGCCAAGCTGAAAAGAGGGCGTGGCCTGTGCGTGGTGTCCGCCCACAGAGAAAACGCCTGGCTCTCATTGAGCCTCAGCCTCGTGTTGTAAAAGGGCGCTCAATACAACTGCAGTCCTCAACCAGCTTCAACCTGCAAGCCGTCCTGGGCTTTAAATGATGAGCAGCGATGCTACGAAGTCATATTCTGGTAGGTTATTTTTCTACTTTAAAACTTTTATACGTATTTTTACAGACTTAATTATGTTTTGAGCATGTCAGCTAAGGGTAGAATGGGACTTGGAAATGACAAATAACTCTATAGACACCTAATGAAATCACAGCCAGTTCAATGCAATTTGTAGATAATAATGAACAAATGTTTGACAGCTTGTAGCTATAAATGAAATAGTACTTGACTGTTAATATCTAGCAATTGAAATACCATTGTCTGTTCTTGTATAAAGAGCTGTGTTAATCAATTTGAAAATGCAAAAAAAATGTCCACCGCTGTGATAACTTTATGATGGGATTTGTTTACGTTTGGATTAGTTCTTTAAATGGTCATGCTGAAATAAATACCTGTGCAATTCCTTAACATTGTTGCATGGGATATAGCCTAACATCATGCTTTGGTGCACACGTGATTCATGTTAGCATCGTCATTAAAGGCCTATAAGCTATATGTTATAAAATATAATCGATACAGACATCTATATGTACATTATATAGGCCTATCTATCGACTTTTTTACAAATAGTCATTTCCAAAGAAGGATTCGGCTACAACATCAGAGTTGTGCAGCTCAAACTTTTTGACTTTCCGCTGCATTGTTGAAACGTCCGTCTTCATTAGTAGTCCTGTGTCTTTCTGTCGCTAATGAGACAGAGTGTGAGAAAGTCTGACCGTCTACATTCTCACTGCAGCTCACGGATGACCGGCTCGCTGTGGGAGAGACTTCAGTCTGCAGGGTGAGTTGGAGGTGACTGTGTGTCTCAAGGTTGTGATAAAGATAGAAGAGGAGTTTAGGATGGAGTACTGTCACCTGTATTTGTTATAATTCACCCTATTCAGTCACTTGTGGCTTTATCTGCAGTTGTCTAAAGCAGTGATGTAATGGTAAATGAAAAGTTGGGTAAACAATGAGCTCCAGTCACTGATCATCATTAAGACAAACGACTATCAACATAAACAAAAATCAATTAGCCTATACTTTCAGAAAAAGCATTAGCATAATTTATGGGGGGTTTTCCTGAAAAGATCATAGAACTTACATCAGTTTGAGCTCTTACTATGTCAGAAACATTTATGTCAAATTAACTTACATAAATCTTGTAAAAGCTTGGGTAAACTCATGAGTTATGGATTTATCCTCCACTGTTCCTGCTAAATTGCAGTAGTTTAACAATAGCAAGCTTTTTCTTATTCGATATCAATGATTTACTAAATGGTTATAATGATTATAACATGATAATATGTGATTATTAATATGTTGTTAATTATATTGTTAATATTTGAGAATTTAAATGATAGCCTACCATGGACATAGACAATAGCCAAGCTGAAATTTGTTCATGACTTAAAGTAGCTTCTGTCTACTAGAAATGTAAAAAGAGGAAGCTCATAAATGAGACTCAAGGGCTTTTATTAAGATTCAATGATTCTGTGTTCTCTGAGGGTTTTTTGAGTCTGAAAAAGGTTAATCCAATTCACTGCAAGATCAGTGAGAAAAGTCTTACTACACCAAACTGAAAAGTTAAAAACAGTGCCAGAAAATAAATTAGACTGATTTCTCTTCATAGAGCTTCTCAAATCTTTTTTTTTTTTTGCTCCCTTTATTCCAAAACTATAAGAAGTGTCAGAATTTCAGAGAGCATCTTATATTGGGGCAATACTATGCCAATACAGATTTTTGAGCACATTTTGCAGCAGTACTATATTCACACAGTCAACATTCATGAAGAGTTTGACTTGAAAAATAAGCTTTGTTGGAAAGTCTTCACTCATCTTACAGTAACATATCTTAACATATAGCCTACCCTACCTGGATCGGTGCTGTCAAAAATTGCAAATATAAATCCTTTACTACCTCGAAATATAGAAACTCGTTCAGCTGTTTTCCTCTTGTCTTTAATGTGGTTATAAATGTGATTATTAATATATATATACACAGCTCCCGTTTTTAATTTACCAGGCAAGAGTAGCCCATGATGCCAATCCAGGGTTACAGTCAAGAACGAAAGAAAGAAAGAAAGAAAGAAAGAAAGAAGCAGAGAGAGAATAAAGATAGAGGTAAAAAAAAAAACAAAGAAGCAGAGAGAGAATAAAGATAGAGGTAAAAGAAAGAAAGAAAGAAAGAAAGAAAGAAAGAAGCAGAGAGAGAATAAAGATAGAGGTAAAGAAAAAAAGAAGCAGAGAGAGAATAAAGATAGAGGTGAAAGAAAGAAAGAAGCAGAGAGAGAATAAAGATAGAGGTAAAGAAAAAAAGAAGCAGAGAGAATAAAGATAGAGGTAAAGAAACAAAGAAGCAGAGAGAGAATAAAGATAGAGGTAAAGAAAAAAAGAAGCAGAGAGAGAATAAAGATAGAGGTAAAAGAAAGAAAGAAAGAAAGAAAGAAAGAAAGAAAGAAAGAAAGAAAGAAAGAAAGAAAGAAAGAAGCAGAGAGAGAATAAAGATAGAGGTAAAGAAAAAAAGAAGCAGAGAGAGAATAAAGATAGAGGTAAAAGAAAGAAAGAAAGAAAGAAAGAAAGAAAGAAAGAAGCAGAGAGAGAATAAAGATAGAGGTAAAGAAACAAAGAAGTAGAGAGAGAATAAAGATAGAGGTAAAGAAACAAAGAAGCAGAGAGAGAATAAAGATAGAGGTAAAGAAACAAAGAAGTAGAGAGAGAATAAAGATAGAGGTAAAGAAACAAAGAAGTAGAGAGAGAATAAAGATAGAGGTAAAGAAAGAAAGATGCAGAGAGAGAATAAAGATAGAGGTAAAGAAAGAAAAAAGCAGGAAGATTAAAGATACAGGAAAAGAAAGAAAAAAGGAGAGATAATAAAGATAGAGGTAAAGAAAGAAAGGGGAGAAAGAAAGATAGGCCTAGAGAGAGAGAAAAGAAAGAGGTAGAGAGAACGAGAGGTAGAGAATGCAGGAAAGAAAGAGAGAGATGGCACTTTCGGAACGGGTGGGTGGAGAGAGACGATCAAATAAAGCATTTTTCTCTCTTTTTGTGTCTTGGTCTTCTTTCAGTCTACTCTGCTGCCGAAATGCTGCTAAATAAAGTTTTTTTTGTCTGGTCTCGTTTCTCATAAACAGCCTATGTAGCCTACAGCTTGTATTAAATAATGCAGAACAACAGTTTCATGGTTTTTATGTGGGTTTTATGACACAGATAGGCTATATAACCGAAACAGGTTTTATTATTATTATTATCATTAGGCTATTCTTGTTATTATTGTCATTATCTTATTATTATTACATGTATTTATATCAGTCAATCATAGTATATATATATCAATTATATTATATCATATATTCAGATACAGACATGCCTGCTTTTCTTATTCGGCTATTGTTCAACACGGACTGACGGCCTCCTCCCTGCACGCGCCCAGGTTTACTCAAGCGAGAGCAATTACGGCACGCGCCAACCAGCTGAGCCGTTGGACAGATGGGCGCGAGGCCATGCGAGCTAGTACTGCACAGCAGCAGCGGGCCTACTGGAATTTCACTATAGCCTTCTTTTAAATACTGGCTGAAGCCTGCGATGGTGAATAAAGAATATGATTTTTATTTTCTAAACTGGCATAGAGTACCAAAAAAAAAACAAAAAAAAAACAAAACAACATTCAAGTGATGATGATAATAATAATAATAATAATAATAATAATAATAGGCCTAATAATAATAATAATAATAATAATAATAATAAGAAGAAGAAGAAGAAGAAGAAGAAGAAGAAGAAGAAGAAGATTTCTCTTAATACATAGCCTATTATTGAGTTTTTTAGTTATGTGGTCTCAAATCTACACAGCAAATTCTCCAGTGTTCATAAGTCTTTATGCCATTTATTTTAGATTTGAAAGGTATTTATTTTTGAGTTGAAAAGTGTTGATTGTTGGTTGTTTGTCCATTCATACAGTTGACATGACTCTGAGGTGGCTGATCAAAAAGTGTTGAATAACTAAATGGGTGTAAACACTGACATAGTGTTGATTTGTTGGTTTATAACACTGACAATTATGAATAGATTCACAAATTGTTGATTTTTATAACGGATTTAGGACTTAAATCTGGGTTTCTCTGTTCATGGGTTATTTACAGCCATTTTGAACGAGCAGTGCCATTAGGTTGTAAGCAACATGATCTTCAGCAGAAACTGTCTTGATTTGAATGTTCCCGCGTGCAGCAGCAGATGTGACGACAATAGAGGCCACGCACTGAATAATTGCGACCAATTTGAATAACTGTCGCACGTCTGACGCGTGCAAGAAATATCCCAGCTTTCCCAGGCTTTGGGCTCAACGCTGCTGCAGGAAAACCGTTGGCAGGCCTCCTGCTATTCAATGGGGATTTACTCATTGCTTGAAGTTATGGGAGCGTCTATAATGAACCCTGGGAAAAGACTCCAGATAACCTACACATGATTAAACCCTATGTCAAGCTATTAATTACACACAGCCCGCTGCAGCTGCACCATAAAGGCAGGAATTGGTCTAGTTCTATTTATCAAGTTCAAGTATGCTTATTTAAAAAAAAAATATATATATATAGCCAATATATATAGGCTACATAATGGCAGCGCGATAGGTTTCACACGACCGAAGCAAGTAGGCCTAGATTAGTTATAGCTATAGGCTAGGTCTATGAATTTAGATAGGTTAATATGAAAATCTAAAAAAAATCTAGTCATAATCAATAAATAGCTTAAATAAAGAGTTCATTTCCAAAAGACAATAGCCTATATCCATTATGGACAAACATACAGAGGATTCAGTTTGTATAAGCATTATCATTTTGTCAACCAAGGATTTAAGTTACCCACTAGCCTTCAGAAAACACTCAAATCTGTTCCGTTTATGTGCCATCACCAGTCATTTTACAAAAGTGGGTCGGGTGTCACTTTTTTTCAAAGGTGGATAGTCCCATCTTATTTTTGGAACGAAACTCTCCCGAACGAAAATTCACTACAATATCATTGTAGTATAGCTATAATAATCTATAGTGTGTCTGTGGTAGCCCACTCACTGGTGGGTTTATAGTGACTTTATTACACATTATGATATTTTTTTATATGGTAGGCCATTACTGTAACGTTCTTATAATATTACTATATATTATCTATTATCTATAGATAAGGCCTGTAGTCTTGTTATTATATTAATACAGCCTATAGTTCCCTTCTAAAATGTATTACATGATTACTATAGTTCTTTTTCTTAAGGGAATTGTACTCTTCATCAGACCCCTCGTGGGAATTTCCCTTCCCTCCCCCGAATTAACATGGCGCGCGGTGTCTATGACAGTTGGACCTGTGCAACAGATGGTCCTAGGAGGCACGCGCCGAGCACGAGTCTCACCCCCCTCCTCCCTCCTTCACCCGGACACACCCGGCAGAGGCCGCTGGAGCGGAAATCGATAAACCACATAATGATGTGACAGGGTTAAGTGGCTGTGATGTAAGACGACACGTTTTGCTGCTGCTTGTTGTTGTTGTTGTTGTTGTTGTCTCCTAAATGGTATTCCCATGCAAATATAAGAAAACAAAGAATGGATATAAATAACTATGAACACGAGAAGCTGTTACTGACTTAAATGTTTTACTGTATAATTATTAATAATTGTTCTATTTTCTATATTTTCACAGTGGATAAGCATGGGGGTTAGCTTTCTAAGTGGAGAAATGACCCAACTAAAAAAAATCTTACTAGAAATATAGTTAGTGATTATTCACATAAAATGTTACTGTCCTTCAGTGTGTTCGAGGTGGCCTATAATGAATCACAGCACTCAAACTCCTGAACACCTCTACAGGTGCACCTTCATGAATATTAAGCTTTCCTGCCACCGTTTGGTGATGGCAAGTACTGCAATTCATCACAACAGATACATAGTCAAACATCAAGCTCACCCACCTGACTTAACTCAGTCTAATAGGCTACGTATAGGACTATAAGCCTATCGAAACTCATATGGATGAAGTGGTTAATTCTAAATAAAATGAATTGCTGTATCATGTACTATGGCAAGTGTGGAAGCAAGTGTGGAGTTTTAACTGAGGAGATGGATCTGTGTCTAAGACTTGAGTGATGTTGACTAAATAGGACTAAAATGTTTTGTGTAGGCTTGGACATTTTGATTTTCTTTGGTTATAATGGCAGTCACCTTTACCTCTGCAGAATGAAAGCATGAATAACAAAGAAGATTTTATAATAATAATAATAATAATAATAATAGGCTAATAATAACAATAATAATGCATTTTATTTGTACTGCGCTTTTCATTCGCAGTGAATCTCAAAGTGTTAGAGTTAAAAACAAAACAAAACAAAAACAAAGAAAATAATCACCAACAAAAGTTGACATGAAAAAGTTTTATTTCATAACCTCTGCCAGGCTATATAAGTCAGAAACAATCCCGCTATCCTGAGCGAGGAAATTACTGCAGATTGAGTCAATATAAATATAAAGAAGAGTTCTAGCTGTTAATTAAATAGGCGTTACAGGCCTTATATAGCCTAGGTGCAAGAAATGTAGGTGGGCAGGTTTAATCCCCACAGCACCCATCGGGCCTGCCCAGTGGTGGAATGTAACTAAGTACATTTACTCAAGTACTGTACTTAAGTACAATTTAGAGGTAGCCCACTTGTACTTTACTTGAGTATTTCCATTTCATGCTACTTTATACTTCTACTCCACTACATTTCAGAGGGAAATATTGTACTTTTTACTCCACTACATTTATTTGACAGCTTTAGTTACTAGTTACTTTGCAGATTTAGATTATTAATACAAATTATAAATCAACTAATAAATTATGATATATTTTTTATAGGTTAAGCTACCCAGCAGTATATAAAGTAATTCAAATTAGCTCCACCTTTACCAGCTGCAACATTAAAGTGATGAACACATGAATGCATCAATAATTATAGTCCAATAACATTCTGAAATGGGCCATTCTGCATAATGACCACTTTTACTTTTGCTACTTTAAGTATATTTTGATGCTAATACTTTTGTACTTTGACTTAAGTAAGATTTTGAATGCAGGACTTTTACTTGTAACAAAGTATTTTTACACTGTGGTATTGCTACTTTTACTTAAGTCAAAGATCTGAATACTTCTTCCACCACTGGGCCTGCCGAAGTGTCCTTGAGCACGACACTGATCCTCTACTAGCCTACTCCTCAGTAAACAGCTAAATGCCAAAACCTAAACACACTAGGGTTACATTTTGCAGTTTCATTTTTCCTCAGAGCCACCAGGTGGACCTCTGCGGTCTGGAGGCGGTGGATTTCCGCTGATGGACAGACAAGCTGCTGGTTTCACTCTGATATGTAAAATTAATGCCGGCGAGGCTCCATGCAAACAAGACTGACTGGGCGTGTGTTCAAAAGCTCCATTGCTGAATTACTATTTGTCCGTATACTTGACTCCCCACTGCACTTGCATAACTTTCTCTCTCCCTCTGATGTAAGTAGCCCCGTCGTCGTACTGCCCCTTTAACTTCTGAGCCGATTTCCTGAGACCAACAACAGCTATCCTCCCCCCGATGGATTATTTAACAAGCGGTGAGTCCCATGTCGCCATCTGCGATAGGAGGGAAAAAACACTACGGGATATTCTCTGAAGCACATGATACGCAGCATAGTTCGGGGGAAAAAACAAACAAAACAAGCTCGGTTTTTACTAAAGAATAACAACCAAGTAGTGGTTCGGCTTTGCAACAGGTGTTTATCATCCTGCGGGCGAGAAAACAGGCGCACAGGTGAGCTGCATCGTCGGGAAAAATAGTAAAAGGAGCTCGGTTTTTCGATTATATATAGAATATGGATTAATATAGGCCTATGCGCGTATTTCAACATGTAAAAAACGTGTGTTTTGGTAAAAACTGTGTAGCCTATGAGGGGAAACAGCACAATCTATTGAAGGATTTACCTGTCGCTTTTCATCAGACTCTCATTCGGTAAGATGCGGATTGAGAGTTTTTCTTTTCCCCTAAATTAACCCGATGACTGAGATGAACCGCACGCAACTCCTACTACAAACCACGATGCTGACCCCCATCTACACGGTGAACTAATCGGGCTTAACGCGGGCTACTGAGGGAGGGAGTCGTCGGGCTGCAGCCATGGTGGTGGAGAGGACGCTGCTGGCCGCCAGGCAAGGCGACGTGCAAACTCTCAAAGTGCAATTAGCGGAAAACGTGCTGAACGGCGACGTGAAGGATGTGCTGGGGGCTTCGCCTGTCCACCACGCCGCCCGGGCCGGGAAGCTCACCTGCCTGCGGTTCCTGGTGGAGGAGGCCGGGCTGCCGGGGAACTGCCTGGCCAAGAACGGAGCGAGCCCGGCGCACGACGCGGCGGCCACCGGCAACCTGGCCTGTTTACAGTGGCTGCTGACACAGGGAGGGTGTCGACCTGCGGTGAGTGGTGGTTGCTTTCTACAGGGAGGTTGGTGTAAGAGTTGGACTAGCTGAAGGAAATGGCAATAATAATTTAGTTTCTTCTGTCCAACATTCATCTGTTAAAGGCACTATCATGTAGGGTCTGACCGATATATAGACTGAAGTCGACAATAGCCGATACATGTGATCGTTTTCATGCCAAAAACGTATCCAGTGTTACCTCAAGAACTTGATTCTTGTCAGGGAGGAGGAGGAGGAGGAGGAGGAGGAGGAGGCTCTGAAACAGCATTTACACCATCATGGGATACTAAAACTCTCCACTGAAATCCAGTGTATTGAAAGGACTTCCTTTTTCTTGAATGAAAGTCAGTTTCTCCACTGATAATAAAAGATGGATAATAAATAGCTTAACCTCATCCATTAGGGCAGCAACAGTTAGCCCAAATTCATCTCACCTACAAAACGTTGAGCTTGCAAAACGTTGTTGCCATTTTGATTAATCATCTTGAAAGGGAGCATACCCATGGATACTCCCACCCTGATATTATGATGTTAATTATGATGACAGTTGATTCATCATTTAATAACACCAGATTAGAAAACATGATAATTTGACCATATAAACCATCAAGTGTCATTCATCAAGACTTGAGACTGCTGTTCCCGAGAAATCAGGTGAAACAATGTCACCAAAGTATATTTAATCTACATAATGTTGACAGTGTGATAGTTCTCACTGTAGAGTAACAATGATTTGGCTCGTTTAAATTATTTTCCAAACTGATCACCCAGTGGATTGGAAATGTAAAAGCACCCCTTGGAAACTTGTGAGGCTTTTTGACAACAGTTTGATCTGTTACTACTATATTGCACTGCCTCATGTTCCTGTGTTAATGAAGTATGCAAATGGATTTGCATAGGTTATGCATATAGCACATGAAGAATAGAAATACATAATAACAGTTCAATTTAGCATGATGGGGGGAGGTTGTAAAGTAGTATGATGATATTTTCATATGCTGAGTTATGCTAATGAGCCCTTATCATTCAGTTATTTCATTGCCATGCTGCTGCTAGTTGAAAAATAGAAAGTACTCACACACTGTATTTACTGACCAGGTAAGGAGGCACTTTCAAGGGCTCCTACTAAAAGCTGCAAAGTACTACAAAGTGTTCCCCAAAGTAAACCCCAGTATACTATTAACTTTACCACTAAGTCCCCAAAGTACCACAAACTTTCATAAAGTTTCACAGAATACTACAAAATGTACTAAAAAAGTATAGCAAAGCACCCAAGAGTACAGATCAGCTTTTCATTCCATGAATTGTTGCCTCTCTGCATGTATTCCATTCCAAGCAGTTGTCGCCACCATGAACGGTTAATAATTTCACAGAAGGCCTTACTGGCATTGTGGTCCAGTTTGCCCCATTTCAGTGGCTTTTGCTGTAGGATTAGTGTAAAAAAAAATATTTGTTTAACTCAAAGAGTATGTAGTACAACACGAGTCAAGATACGCACCAAGAATCAATCGGGCACTCTATCTGCCCTCTTGTAGTCCGTGATTCTAAATTTGAAACAGGGAGTAATAAGAGCTCTTTCAGCTACTTTTTGTCCCCATCACTTTCAAGGGCTGAATGCCTGATAGAAGAGCAACAAAGAGCGCACCATGCCGCCGACCAGCTGATAAGATACTTGGCTGACATTTAGTGAAACCTCTCAGTTACCACTATAGCAATGCAATCTACTTGATGGGTGGTCTGTGTCGGTTTCCAGTTTTTGCCGTTGTTTCATTATTACACTCTGATCATGATTTTATCTGTTAAAAGTCAGTAATTTGATGTGCTCCACTGCCTCGAACTACAAATTTAGCCTCTGTGTTGTTTGAAGGCTCAACTATTGACAGTATGTGACGGGTAAACGTGAGTTTCAAAGTAACATGGGAGCTGTAACATGCCTGTTTTGAGTAAGAGTAGGATGACAAACTTGCGAAAAGCTGTATGTCTATCTTTCCTTTAGATAAAGAATTATCTTCTTTTTTATCAGTAACGTGGTCATAAAAAGTTTTGGGCCTTTAACCTTTGGAGAATGTGATCCGGGCCCATACAGTACATCTCCCCTTTTCTGGATACATTGGTTGCAGATCAATCATTACTTTGGGTGCAATCATCAATAGTCTGAAACACAGTAAGTTTACTTGCATGAAGAGTCTTGTGTGAGTGGACGCTTTTCTCAAACAAGGGACGCTGTTACACATGAGCTAAGGACCGGGTTCATTTCCTCCATACTTTCAATCCAAATATAAAGAGTTTTAATCTTTGAACCAAATCAACCAGCTGCCAGTTGTTTTCTGAATGAATTACTCCTCCCATACTGCACTGCAAGTGATGTCATTGATTCTGTTTTCCTCATCTTCAACAGTGCTACAAAATAATAATATACTGTAGTAGTGATTACAGTTTTGTAATGATTTTCACTTTATACTCTTCTCCTCATCCCTAAAAAATGACATCATGTCTGTCAGTAAAAGCATTGCCAACAGCACCAATCACTGATACAGGTTCCTAGCCGGCTAACGTTACTTCCTTGTGGTCTGGCTACTGACCATGTGCAACTTTGGTGCAGGTAACGTTTCTATGGTAACTGTGATGGCTCCGATTGATGGGAACTCGCTCAAACTTGTGGGTAGTGTTGTATTTCACATGGAACTCAGGAATAAAAGCAGGAAAAAAACTACATTTCTTAATGAAGTTGAAGGTAGATTGACTGATAGCTTCTGCAGGAACATATAGTTGTTTCACATTCTGATAGCTCATGGAAAGTCTACCTTACACTGTTAAAGTGTTATGGATAATAATCAAGTTCTGTATAGGAAAAATGAATGGAGAAATTGACTTCCAGATGCCGATGTTTCAGCTCTGTTGCTCCTCTGTCTGGTTTCCAGGACAGGGACAGTTCCGGCGCCACCGTTCTCCACCTCGCGTCCCGCTTCAGTCACCATGAGATCACCGATTGGCTGCTGAAGAGTGGCGACGTGGACCCCGGGTCCTCCACGGACACCGGCGCCCTCCCTGTTCACTACGCTGCTGCCAAGGGAGACCTGCCCTCCCTCCGACTGCTGCTGGGGCACAGCCCAAAGTAAGCACAGCCCAACATGATGCTTTTCTCCTCCCAACAGCCTGCAATCCACTTTTCATGTGGGGAGGATTCTAGTGACGCTATAAATGTTCAAATTCTCACCTGACTAAAATTGTGAGCTCTGTATTGTTGGAGATTTCTACAGGCCTCCACCACACACACCACTGTTTCATTTTTATTGACATTGGGAGGAAAGGGAGATGATTACAGGCAAATGGGGGTAACTGCGGTTGGTGTAAGATTTGATACCCATTCGCACAGGGAATGTAAATAATAGTTTTATTTACAAAGCACTTTTTGAAAGCAGATTACAAAGTGCTTTTGAAATTTACAAAACACACCTTATTCAAATGTAGTACTGTAGGATTATGTAATGTTTAAATGTTATCAGTGCTAAAATCTATAGCCTCTGTGCGTCTTCCATCTGATTTGATTGATGATTTTTTTTGAGTATTTTGACTAATTGAACTTTAGAATTCTAAACTGAAGCTGATTTGTTGCAGTCGAGACGTCACATTTATATGATTTATGATAACGTTAGAATATGTCATCCCAATAAGATTCACAATGATATATCAAACAGAATATCTGACATACTGCATCTTTGAGATGGGCTACACAGAACAAATACATATAGAAATACATTATCTAAGTTATTTATATTGCATATAGGATACTAAACTTTCTTAGTTTCTCATCATTGCATAACAGCAGTGTTTTCCTCATTGTGCCTGAACCTGATAACCAATCCACTACTCTCATGGTTACCACTGAAATCCACACTTTTTACTTTCTGTGAGCTACTGCTCTTAGACATTGCTTTGAGCCGTAAAGACACCAGCCCAAATTAGATTTTAAAAGAGCCTTTAGGTTATGACAGCTTTAACTTCAGCACTAGTCAGTTTTCTTATTAATTTGTAACTGAAACGAGCTGCAGTGGATCGGCTGGTCTGGAAGATTCAGATTTCAGATTGCTGCCACTTTAGAAGTCTGACTTTGTCAACTGAACTGTCAGATCTTGAAGGTCAACCAGTCACTGCTTCTTTTTTCTTTCGAGGAGCTTCTTAAGCTTTCCAAAACAATCCATGACTGTTACAGGAACACTGCAGCCAGAGGTTTGGTCAATAGATTGGCTTTTGTTTATACAAAGGGCTTAGGGAGGATTTACATACTGCATTGGTACCAAGGAATCTGAATCTTGCTTTTTTGGTAGCTGTGGAGCAATCTAAATAGCTTCAGTTGAAATCCCATTTGGAAATAACCTCTTTGTGGTGTAATTTCCCCCAAATGCTGCACACCAGCCTAGCCTCAGTTTGCTCTTTTGAATAATTTTCATATTCATAATGTTGCCAAAAGTGGGTGTGAGTGCATTATGTGTAACCAAAACAAGTGTGTGTTCTCTAGTGTTTGTGTTTGTGTGTGTGTGTGTGTGTGTGTGTGTGTGTGTGTGTGTGTGTGTACGCATTCATTCATGCGTGACAGACTGCCCTGTGTCTTACGTCTTACCAAAGTAGGTGTGTGTGTATGTGCTTGAGAGTGTGTGACTGCATTGTGTGTAACCAAAATAGGTCTGTGTGTCTGTGTGCATATGTGTGTGTGTCTGTGTGCATACGTGTGTGTGTGTGTGTGTGTGTGTATGTGTGTGTGTGTGTGTGTGTGTGTGTGTGTGTGCTCGTATGTGCCTGAGCTTGTGTGTGAGTGATTACCCCTAGATGAATGTCATTGCTAATCAGTGCTGTGTCAGAGGTCCATGCCCCATAGAGATAACACCTGGCCATATGGCCCATATGATTGCCATGGACACAGAGAGGCATTAGGGGGCTGCACCCGTCCTTCACCAGGCAGCAGCTGTGCTGACAGGACAGGATGAGGACTGGTTAATGATGCAGACTCATTATAAGTAACAACCAGGTCGTTTGCAGGTATTACCTAGTAAAAAGGAAAGCAGGGTCATAGTCAATTTACACTTATTTTAATCAACTTAATACTGGAGAGGTCGGTCTTTACTGTGATTACGAGTATGATGATGCAACAACGAAGCCAGGTTCAAACCCAAGACGTCATATCACATGGTGCACACCTTAGCCCACTGAGCCACCAGGACACTCACAGCTAGCTGTACTTAATGGGAATTATGGCTGATACATCCTGTTGTATAATTTGAACTTAGTGATAGGAAATCCTTTTGTGTCAGGCAGAGTAAGGGTTCTTCTATTCAGTTTGAAAGAAATTAAATGAGAAGGAATACTGTTTTATCATTGTGAATTGCAGTTTGGGTTTATATTTTGAACTGAAAAGTGAATTGTCCCAAACTTGATGCAGTGGTTACATAATAAGTATTCACAGGCATGTTTCACAGTTGTTACTACCACCCGATATTGTTGACAGTAGCCAAGTAGGCTAATTATTTGTTGCTTCATGATAGCTCTGTTGCGGTCTTACAATGCAATATTTTGTAATATGTAATTTTACAATGGCCTTATTCTAGTGTATTAACCCGTGTATTAGGCTGTGGAAAAGTATTGTAAATGCAGATACAATTTCCTTGAGGGACTAAGAGTATTATTGTCTTCTTACATTGCTTTCCCATAGGTTAATACACACGTTAATACACTGGTGTCTTCACTGTAAGGGAAAGTGTTACCCCTTATTCTAAAGAGAACTGTTCTCTTGATTTCATGAACAGTTTCAAGTTAAAAACCTGCTGAGTAATTGTCATGTTGTTTTATGGTTCATATGTTTTGTTACATGGCAGCCCTCCAGCACTGTATACTTAAGCAAATGCCTCCTCTGTATACATTATACACTTGAAGCATGTAGCTGATACTCTTATCCAGAGCTTCTTACAGTGAGTGAGCAGGGAGTTCAGTGTCTTGGTCAAGGACATTTCAGTAGCGAGGCTGTTGATGGACGCCTCCCCACAGACAGTCAGAAACATGCTGCTGTAACTTCAGTTATTTGGTTTTGTTTAGCAACATTAAAGTGAATACAGTACAGAAACAGATCCCACTGAGTAGCGTTCAATAAGCAAGGCTATTGGCACTGGATATTGCTATTGATACAGTTCATACATATACAGTTCAGCATTATTGATAGCAACACCAGTCACAGTTATAAAAGAATAAAAATGGAAACTACACAGATAACTGCTGAGCCTATGATGGATGTTCTCTGTGCCGGTGTGTACTTCAGCTATCAACAGTGATCACGGACCGCTGCCATAAAGTAATGGAGATAGACAGAAATGTAATTAATTTATTGCACGACCTTCGAGCTAAACAGCCGTGTTTGTTAAACTGCTTTGACTCTGTTGACCTGAGGAGGACGAGGAGCTTGTCCAGGCGCGAACCTCGGGCCGCGCACCTCCAATATTGTCGGGTTGCACCCCAGACAGCTGCACTGCTGCTGAAAATTTAATGAGCCTGAGGGACACGGTAGCTCCCTGATAGCTGGGCTCCATTCACCCCTCTCCACCTCCCCTCCCTCCGCTGCTGTTTACCACCATCTCCACGGCGACACACAGTAGCGCCAACCGGCGATAAGATAATGAGGAAAACAAATACGTTTGAATAGAGGGGATGCTTTGTCGCCACCGGCCTCCGGCTTTGTTTAGGATGGAACTTTGCGGTGGGGAGATAGCTTTCTTGTTTCAGGGTTTATTACAAGCCGTAAAATGTTGTATCGCTAAGTTTTAAGAGGTAATTGGATGGTTTGGAGATTGTTCTACTTTAGACATCACAAGGATAACATGACCTCCTGCCTTACATCATCAATTTGATGACTGGTGGCCTAATAGCAGTACAGATATTATCAGTGAGGTAACAGTTCATACGCTAATGAGGAAAAAACAGTAAACAAGCTAGAACAAGAGCCCACGGGTTTCCTTCACCCTTAGGACACTGAAAGACTTGTACACTGTACTTCACACTTGAAACTGGGATTTGATCAATCAAGACACCGATAGCCGATATTTAGCCATTTTCATGACAAAAAATTACAAGGATTTAGTGTTTCCCCCATAACTGTATTCTTGACAAGGTGGAAAAGCCTCTAAAACAGCATTTAGACCAACTAAAACCACTCGGCCACTAAAACTCTCTATTGAAATACTGAATGAAATTCTTTTAGTTTTAGCAGCTCCTTAAGGCAGAGTGACCAACCACACACATTCAATAATAGGGGGAACTCTAACTCTAACCCTTTAAATGAATAATTAACTTAACAGAAAACATAACTGAACAATTACATGACAAAATGAAATGTACAAAGAAAATCTAATTTAATTGCATGTTTTACAGACTGTTATGTAACCATAAAGGCCAATATCCATCTAACCCTACTTGCAACATCCACTGAGAGAGTTGCACTCAAATTGTTTTATTATATAATTATTGTATTTGCATCAAAGGATTAAAAATGCTATACAGCTTCTTTGTGAGAAGGCCGCTAAAGAAAATTTGGCCTGCTGTAATGGCTTTTCTTCTGAATGGCATGCAGACAGGTTTACTACGCTCTGTGAAGTGAAGCCAGGAGCGGCGAGGAGTGTGTCACCATAAACATGCCGCAGTATTCATCTGTCTGCAATGTGCTGCTCATTAGGCTGTCATTGTTTTTCGTGGTACAATTTGAACGGCACAGATGCGGATTTGCTTCCAGATAGCGATTGTTCGATTTATGAGTCACTTCTGAATTGGTGTTTTGTTCACCCGTCCATCCCAGTGAAGCAAAACCAACAGGCTAATGTGCCGTGTCTCCGCCGATAGCCTTGGCACACAAAAGGCTGAATGAATGAGAAAGAGAGGGAGGGAGAGAGAGAAAGGGGGGGGGGGATAGAGAGAGAGAAACAGACAGGTTATGCAATCAATTAGTGCAGATTAAGATCTTTGGCCTCGGCATAATTCCAGCATGAGGTTGAGAAGGGTATACTTCTGGAGCGGGATATTCTAGAAAGTGAGGCGTTCAAACCGTACTGTTGGACAAACTTCTTACAGGTCGGACTATAGCTGCGCAGGGAAATCACCAGTCTTAGGATTTGGATTAGCCTCTTCAGCCTCGGACTTTCCCCACGTCTCCTTTACCACACTCAGTTACAGCACAGCCGCCTAAAGGAGAAACTGACTCCAATGGTCTTCACATGCTCTAGGATAGTGCAGTTTGTAATGTAATAGGAAATACTTACTTCTGTACCCTCAAAAAGGAGATAGTCTCCCAGAAATGAGACAGGAGTTTATCTTACAGCCAAGTCTCTGATGCTCCAATGATAGAAAATTTGAAAAAGATGATAAAGATGACAGCTGGAACACCTAGGGGAATTTTCTAAGGATATCAGTACTTTTTCTGCTTGAGATGAGTTAGCACTTCTTTAAAATGAAGCTCATTTTGATGTAAAGGTTAAAAGAAAGATTGTATGAATACATAAAGTCAGTCTGCTGTTTATTATAATGTAGCAGCTCAGAAAGGAGTCTTGTTTCTGTTGTTTCCAGCTTTGGGAGAGTTGTTCAAGTTCATGAATGTGGACTGAGCTAGC
The DNA here is from genome assembly GCF_046629955.1 of Centroberyx affinis. Lineage (NCBI taxonomy): Eukaryota > Metazoa > Chordata > Actinopteri > Beryciformes > Berycidae > Centroberyx > Centroberyx affinis. Next base: position 68,409 of record NW_027281998.1, read on the forward strand.
CCAGGAGCAGAGGAATAGGCATATATGAATTCATAAGTTGGGTGGTGTTTTGCTTTAAGATGGAAGAGTATGGAGAGTAAGGGGTAAGTAGGTGAGGGGAGTATTTCTCCCAGCTGAGCAATAACAGTGGGCACTTATTTCCTTCAGCTCTAATCTTCTTAGTAACGTCTTGGTACAAGTTGGAAAAAAACCTGCTCTGTTCTCCCTCACAAGACGGGTAAACTCATAAAATGCAACATAACACATGCTAGTTGATGGTTGCGTTTATGCAAAATGCCTTACAGCGCCACAAGTGCATATACCTTGTTAGAATATCGTTGTTGTTGGGCGAAAACCGCCAATTTTGGTGATTTTGGTTTTACATTACATTACGTCATTTAATAGACGCTTTTGTCCAAAGTGACTTACAGTAAGTGCATTTGTCAACAGTATTCAAACCAACTGCATATCTCAGTCTTCATCAGCTAAACCTTTAGTAGGAATGGGAATTTTAGCTTAAACTGAAAAATTACATTTTCCTCTGTGGGACAGTTCTGCAATGGTTAGGTCTTTGAAACACTTTGAAACCCACTGGATACACTGAAAAATGCATGATCGTCAAGGTGAAAACAAGACTGTTTTCCATTAGTTCCTGAAAAGTTTATGTGTTGGCGATGCAAAGGTTTGTACCGTGTATCAGCTGGAAACATCCCTCTAACCCTGGCAGCCCTTGACCCAGTGAGGATCACATCAAATGTCTTGTTTTGTCTTCATTTTATTTTCTGATTGATTCTATCTAAATTATTGTAGCCTCAATCGGAAGATATACAGGCCAACCAGAAAATGAGAAATGGTATATTGCCATATTGGAATCTACAAAAACACACTTAGGTCAGACTGTTAAGGAGGATTGTGGTTGGTGCAAAGCATATAATTTCTCCCACACCACTCTTCATTATTGAGACAGGAAAAACCACTAAGGAGGCAACAAGCCTTTATCAGGCAAGGAGACTATTAGTGCGACATCAATTACTTTGCTAGTAATGAAGATAACCTTAGCCTTTGTTACTGTGGCCATGGGGGAGGGGAGGGGACAGTGTACAGACAATTACTGAGGTAAATTACTCATTGGAGCTGAACTGGAAATATATCAAATGTCTACTACTTTGTCACTCAAAGGAAAAAAACACACACTCCAAAGTGAGTGACGAGGTATCGGCCGTTGTGGCACTTTGTCTTCGTGTCGTCACACAAGGCTAACCTCTTTCTTAAGCCCTTTGAAATCTACACCTATACTCCAAAAGCACTTCTTCAGCGAAGAGTGTTCAAGCCTGTGTGCTGTTCTGACAACAGTGGTACTTGCTGTAAGAAGCGTATCGGTTTGACCGTGAAAACACTCGACTTTGTCATTCCCGCTATCTTTGCGGTTGGTATTAATGATAAATGTGAGGTTCTCCCCTGTACGGACCCCAGTGTGCAGGTGAACCCCGGGCCCACTTTGGTTACACTCATGAATAATTAACCCGTCTGCCCACTTCCTGATGACAGAACCGCAGATTACTTCCCCTTCTTATTTTGAAATATTTAAGATGTGCTTGTTTTTTTAGCTGGATCCTTTCCCTCACTCACCCAAACATGCCTCATCACTTTTTCCCCCAAAAGACGCAGGGCTGACCATGCCTCAACCACATGTCTGATTCAGCTTATTCTGTATGACCGTATCTGCAGAAGACGTGTTATTTCAAGGCTGAGCGTCTCCTTTCTGACAGCAAGCCAACGCGACTGGTGGCTGTCCAGGACTAAACGCTTGATCACCAGAAATAAACAGAGGCAGCTTAAAGTGTTGGATTTGGACCAGAACGTAACCTCATCCACACATAGATTAATGTGGGGTCTTTAGTCGGTGCAGTTTTTGGCTTCAAGCTGCAACCTTTTCAGGGAAAACTTGGCAGGGTCATGTTTGCGTCTGCAGGATCCGCCCCTCCGCTTAAGCCCTACCCTTCGTTTTCCTTACCTTCCATCCGCTGGTCTTCCTCTTTACCCTACTCAGTCTCTCTCTCTGCCATTGACGACACTTCGTTAAGCGCAAAGCACGGCGGGCAAAGCCACTGGAGTGCTAATCCTCTTAGGAGACTCCTTTTGCTCATTTGTCAGTGTCCAAATAAAGCATGGCCTTATGGGATTTAGAGGGGAAGCGCTTGTTCACTCCCTGACCTCCCACTGTGACTGGAGAGATCTGGGACAAGAGGGGGAACCGTCATTGAATGAGCTTTCCCAGGGGAGGCGGGGCTAAGGGCCTTTGGATATGAGGGAGAGCTGGATTTGGCTCACTGTCCTTACTGTCTGCGCTCAAAATAGCTCTCCTGTTGTATATGTTGAGTTCAACAGCGGCGTGTTTTCTTGTCACACTTTCCTGCTGCTACAAGTTATGTCATAAGCCTTTTAATATAAACCAGACATTAGCCAGTCAGTGTTCACCAAAGCCGATATGATGGAGGTGAGGATATGATATTACTCAGCAGCTTCAGGTGTGGCAGCTTGTAAAACCTGCAGTGAAACCTGCCTCAGCCTGCCTTAAGGTGCTGATAATCAAATTAAAAGACCTTCATTAGTATGGCTTTCAATGGGGAATTTTACTGGTACCCATGGTTCAAATGTTGTTTCAGAGGCTTTTCCACCCTGGCAAGAATATAATTCAGGGGGAGACATTGCAGCCTTGTAATTTGGGAGACAAAATATCGGTACTGGCCGTCAAACGCCCGTATCAGTCGAACCCTAATTATGAATAGGAGAAGGATAATGGATATGTTTTATCTGACTATTTCTATGCACAACAACAAAGAAGCAAGATGGTGTTTTCTTTCTCGACAAGTTTAGTGTAAAGGTTTTTGCGTTCAATTTAAATGCTGTTGCAGTATGTAGTGCAGTAAGATGTTGCAGTATCATGGGTTGGGATCATCTCAATCATAAGTGACCTCATCTCCGCTTTGTTTTTCGGTGTCTCAGACCTAAAAGGAGGATAGTTGCAAATAATTGAGGATTTCATTCTGCTCCAAACTTTATTATTATTATTGGCATGTACAAGTAAGTACAGGCAATCAGTTATGGATTTCCACAGTTCATTTGCTTGTATGTTTGAGATACTCTACAAAACCCCAAATACTGAATGTGACTCAATGGGTTGTGACCAGCAGATAGATTGTGTTCTACATTAGTGTGGAATCCGTGGGTTAAGACTAGATGACTGAAAATCCAGGCCGTAATTACGAGTAAAAATCCTTTAATCTCCCAACACAATACTTCAAGTTGTTTAGGATCACTTTTGCATTTCACCCCACTGCCTCAAAGCTTTTACCACTGACTGTAGATCAGTCTTGACCTGCTGTCACAAAATGATTTGTGGAATCTGTGGAGACTTTCAAAGAGCAGCTAAAGACTCATCTGTTCAGACTGGCATTTGTTTAGCCTCTGTGTCTGTAATTCTGGGTGTTTATATGTTATATTGTTGTTATGTCTTATTGTTTTTTTGTTTTTACTGCTTTCTGGTCTTATTGCGTTCGTATTTCTTGATTTTTTTTCTGGTCTTATTTTAACCATTTTACTCTTGTGAAGCACTTTGTGACTTTGCTCTGTGAAAGGTGCTATATAAATAAACTTTATTTATTTACTTACTTACTTAAATTGTGACTTTGCTCTGTGAAAGGTGCTATATAAAAAAACTTTTTTTTACTTACTTACTACTTACTTACTTACTTAAATTGCACACTCAAGTTTAACCAGGGTGCTTTGGACAACAAGATCGATAAACTACTAAACACCTGCTGCAATGCTACCAGTCTCAGGACCTTCTTGACAGAAATAAGGTCCTCATCTTCCTCTTACGCACCTTAATCTCTTTCTTTTCCTACAGTGTTGTCAATACCCAAACAAAGAATGGTGCCACACCCCTCTACCTGGCCTGCCAGGAGGGTCATCTGGAGGTCGTCCAATACCTGGTCAAGGATTGCGGGGCGGATCCGAGCATCAGAGCCAATGACGGCATGACGCCGCTGCATGCCGCCGCCCAGATGGGCCACAACACCGTCATCGTCTGGCTGGTATGTTGGAATGGCTGGAACGTATCTGCAGACAGATCAAAATCTAGACGGGACATCCCATACTTTGTGCATTAAACATAAGACTTTTTTGTCATTGAATTTTAATTTATTACATCTTATTTTGATTATACAGAATTGTGTGCCCATATTGCATATTGATGTTATTGAAATTATTGTCGACTACGCGTATAATCCTGTAACCCTGATGAAGGCTGAAACGTGTTGGGTTTTAATAATAAATCAAGCTGTTCTTTAAGAGTTGGTGACTTGTTTTCATCCCTGACGTTTCAGAACATAATAAGTTATTTGTCTCGCCCATCAGATGAGTTTCACAGAGATCAGCCTGGCGGACAGGGACAGCGACGGGGCGACGGCCATGCACTTCGCCGCCAGCCGCGGCCACGCCAAGGTGCTCAGCTGGCTGCTGCTGCACGGCGGCGAGATCGTCACCGACAGCTGGGAGGGGACTCCGCTGCACGACGCTGCCGAGAACGGGGAACTGGAGGTGTGTGTGTGTGTGTGTGTGTGTGTGTGTGTGTGTGTGTGTGTGTGTTCGTCTTACTGCCACAGTGTTGAGAGTTAAACCAGACTTCATGGTAGGGCTGGGTGATAATTCAATATTATCGTTGATCGACTTTCAGTGGAATCATATCGTGATGATATGAAGATATTTTGATATCGTGACACACATTTCTGCTGTCTGAATTGATGATGACAAGCAAATTTTACTTAAAAACTCTGTGAGGTATGGTAGGAATATTATTTGAATATTTCTGTTTTGTTTGTTTGACATCACACCTAACATTACCATTCAGTTCAATGAGATGAACACTAATTTGATTATTTAATGTGATTTTGCATACATGAACCATATCGTGATATATATTGATATCGAGAAAAATCCTTATGATTATCATGATATTGATTTCAACCATATTGCCCAGCCCTACTTCATGGTCACTCTGAGACACAGATAGCCCAAGTTTCAGTTTAGAAGTGGAAAGAAACGCGCTCAAGCAACCAGGGGGGAGAGCTTCCTCCTAAATTGCATAAAGTAATGTGCAACTGTTGTGGAAATCTGTCAAAACACTGGACACATACACAAAATAAAGGCACAGACACTGACGGATTTGAAGATTAATGAGATTATTATTGATCAATAAGGAGACAGAAACTCACACCCAAAGCTTACATCAGTATGTCTCAGCTCAAAAAACAGAATACTTAATCTTATATCGTTTTCTAAGAGACAAAGAAATGATTTGTGATTGGTCAGTGCATATTTTCTTAAATACTTTCAACCAATTGGCATAAAGTCATGAGAGAGCACATGCTCCGATCATGCTCCCAGCTCATGCACATATATGAAGTCATGTTACTGGAAACCTTCAAAACAGGGCCTCAACATCTGGTTCCACTTAAATGTCTCTAAAAGGTTCTATTTGTTTCACAATATAATTGAGAGTTAAATCAGAACAAAATGAATAAATGATAAAACTAGATATTTGACTTACTTCACTTTCACACAACACTCTCTCAATGAAAGCAGTGTCCAAACCTTCAGAGTTAATTATGTCAAAAATATGATATTTTAGGACCTGTTTGGACCTATGATATAATGTGAAAATTACAATAAAAAGACCCTGATCAAAAAAAAAAAAAATGATATTTTGGACCAAATGGGCCTTAAATCACCTAAAAATACAAGAAGGAAAGGGTTGTACAAATATCCTGGGCTCTTGATGAAATCCCTCCAGGCCTGGTGTCAGTTTGCCATTTATCTATCTGTAGACTCCACTATTAAATGGAATGTATTATCTTGTATTAGCATGTTAGCATGAGAATGTATAAGCATGTTGCATTTTACATTGTTGTATAGATATTGTGTTTGATCAGGTGAGTTTTTAGCAGACCAGGGAGTTTGTTTGTGCAGAATATTAACTTTCAATAGTGTTTCCTTTTCCTTTTCTTTATTATTGTTAAAATTAGTTGTAGTAATAGCATAAACGAATACTGAGATAGCCTAGAAATAGCATTGTTATTTAAGTCTTATAGGTCTTATAAGATATACCTTTTTACCTGCCACAGTATGGTTAGCCTTATGATTCTGGGTTCGCTGTCATATTTGGTTTCACATTGGACCATCTGTTTTGAATGAATGGCCACTGGCTGATGGTTTTTGCCACTGTTCAAACCTGCTGCTTTGACTAATGTTTAGTTGTATCCCAGTCTGGTCAGTCAACAATATCAACACAAGCTTGATGTAGTAAACCTAGAGAGAGCTGCATTTACTGCCTGATATTTGCATTGTAGCCAATATGGTGGTTCTTTAAGAAGCGTTTGGGGTTGAAGTGAAAGGGAATTGACCCCGACCCTGACATGCAGAGTGCTGGTCCAAGTTTAGGGGATTGGGGCGAACATTTTAAGAGGCTAACTGAGACATGAGTCAGTACGGGAACACAAAGCTTGCTCAGTCTGTAAAATCGGTAAGAACGGCCAGCTTTAGTCCGGCTTCCTCCTGGCACTTGACAGAGCGTTTCAAAACGGATTCTTTGAACTGTTCTCAAGTTCCTTTGATTGCCAAACAGCCAGGATTTATTTCAGAACAGACAATGATTTGCTCTATCATTTACAAAATAACCAAGTGACTCATAACAAACTTAAGTTTCACACCCGCACTTTCCAATGTAGCTGTTTGATGGACTTTTGGCAGGTGGCTGGGAAGGATATTTAGTTTCCGGTCCTCTATGATAGTGATCTATAAGAGAGATTGTTTTCTGTGTCAAGTCTGCCTTGATAAGACTTGTCTGATATCAGTAAATTAGATGGTGGGACACGTCTGGTCAGTGTATGACTGGGTGATGCTTTACATCCTCCTGTGTACAGTCTAGGTGTAACGACTTGAATTGAAACGTAGCGTTTACATGCACAAGGAACGGGCATTTTTAGATTTTAAACTATAGTAGAAGCAGTCAAGAAAAAGTATCAGGTGGTGGTGCATTCCCAGCAGTAGAATAAGAGGCTCAAATCACTCGAATCACATGCAAGACAAAAGCACACCCTGCTGAAAGCTCTGTGAAATGTTTGGGGTCTTTATACCACCAAATACATTTTAAATCAACATTTGAGCGTCTTCCACTAGGAAGTTGGCAAAAAATCAGTAAGGGAATTTACACCTGCGATGGATTCAGTCCATTTATCTAATCACCCAACTTCAGGTCAGCGCTTTCACTTTCAATCTGAAACGTGTCCAGCAGAATTAATCATCCACATTGCACTGACTGAAGCTAATTTCAAGTACAGCAGTTGAAACAGACGCTCACATTCTCTCACACTGTTGTCTCCTCCATCCTTTTATATCTGGCTTCTACCCTCTTTTCTTTCTCCTCTGTCCTCTCTCTCCTCCTCCCTCCCTCTCTCTGTATCTCCAGTGCTGTCAGATCCTTGTCGTTAACGGGGTGGACCTGGGCATCAGGGACCAGGACGGCTTCTCAGCAGCGGACCTGGCCGAGTACAACGGCCACTCCCAGTGTGCCAAGTACCTGCGCACTGTGGAGAATATGGTGAGACACGCAGCCATGCTCCACATTATGCCCTGCTCACACCTGCCACCTTTACATAGCAGGAGATTGCATTAGCACAGATGCTGATATAGGCGACAGAGCCATTCAAGACCTGTCATTTAGGCAGCTGGGACACCGTAGTAAGTGACTAGGGACACAGCCATTTAATCAGAGGAGGGAATTTCCTTATGGTGATCAATAAAGTACCTCATTATTATGATTTACACTAATGGCTCCAGTCTTCACATATTAACTTAACTGAACACTTATGGGAAGTTCTTGACTGGTGCCTGAGATGGAAAAAATCAGCAAAACACAAAGTTGTTTTCCACTGGAGGAATAGTGTTGCATTCCTCTAGCAGAGTTCAGAATATGTAAAATCAATTCCAGGTCGAATTGAATTGGTCTGGTTTTTCATGTTGGACTATTAGGACAGTTGATGATGACTTTTACCTCTATTTTACACTTAAATGTGTATGTTACCTGTATATGGTGACCCATAAAGCCAAGAATACCACAGTACTCTTTACTAACAGTGCTACTTTTCATCTCATCTTTCACATATAGGAATGTGGACATAATAAATAATAGATACTGTATATAGCAATTCTTATAAAAATGTTTCAACTGACGTACACAAACACATTCAGCCCTCAACTCATACTAAATCCATAGCAGCTAATCCTCTGTTCCTTTGTGAATTCACACCAGCTTATTTGATGATGAAATAGTGTTTAACACCATGGACGCAGTGCTGAGGGCGAGATGAGGGCGACAAGTCCCTCTGTTGGGACGCGGCTTAATTATCTCCTTCCTTCTACTCCGGTTATCTCTGCCTTCTCAGACACACAGTATATTTTTACTCACTGTGGATCAATGTCGGCCCAATTGAGTTGTCTTGTCATTAGCACAAACACCCAACACTTCCAAATTGCATCCCAAACTCTGCGCAACATTAGTCAGCAACTGTGTTAGGTGTTCTAGTTAATGTGTTAGTTTACCCTCCCTGGAGCTGAAGTGAAACCTTGAAAAACACGTCAGGACTGTGCAGACAGCAGCAACAACATACCACTCACTGAGTCAACATGTCCCTCGACTGAGACCAGCTTTTCTCTGCTAATGAACAGAGCTGTTGACACTTGGCGTACTCCGGCTCTCACGGCTCCAACCCGCCGAAATCCCTAAGAGGCCTGAGAAATAATAACACCTCCACTTAACTCCCTTTGGTGTGTGGGCAACATATTTCCCCCTCTTGCGCTCTGTCCCTTGGGGGAGGTTGGCAGATTGAGTTCTGTGCTGTGGGAAAAGCAGAAGGGCCCCAGAGCCTTTTTGATCACCTGTGAGCTGTGTCATTAAAGCACAGTAATTAAACCCATAATGCAACTCTTCCCCTTGTGCAAGTCATCTGAGACTGAGGTGTAGTGGGAGCTAAGAATTTGCACATCCGACTCCTTACAGTTCTTTTGAGACATTGGCAACATTGACTTCATAAAGCTCAATTTAAATCTTAAAGCATCGGCGTGAAAGCTGCTGATCATTCTGCATCTGTCCTGCAAAATGAATTAACCTTTTGCACCTAATTTAAAGTAACCTAACATGTTTCAGTATACAGTAATCAATTAAAGATATGTTTTTGTTTTTATTCTTAGTCATGTCTATCAAAGACAAATCGAAAATTAAACAGGAATAGATAGAAAATAGATAGATAGATAGATAGATAGATAGATAGATAGATAGATAGATAGATGGATGGATACTGTAGATAGAAAATAGATCGGAAGTACCTTGAATACAAAAAGCACTTTTGTGCATTTGTTGTTTTGTGCACTTATATGGAGCATTAATAAACCTATTTTTGCATTCAAGGTACTTCATATCTGTTTATTTTTTTATTAATCTTTGGGCTATCTTGGAAGATCTTTCCCCACTGTTTTTTTTATGTGTAAGTCATGTCTGCAAAATAGAAAGTTCAGTAAAATATGTAGATTTCATAGTGCTTCTATTCATGACCTCCATCCTCTGACAGAGTGTGGAGCACCGCGTTTTGTCCCGGGACCCCTCGGCGGACCTCGAGTACAAGCAGCCGGACTCGGGCCTCTCCTCCCCAAACACCACCATGCCCCCTGCCAACCAGCCGGCGCACTTCGACATCAGTTCGCCCTCCAGCTCGCTGTCCAACTACGACTCCGCCAACTCCAGCCAGTCCAGCACCGGGGAGAAGAGGAGCAGCTTAACGGCCTCACGCGCCCCGCCTGCCCAGCTCAACACCGTCACAGGTCAGGGACAAATAAAATTAAACGTTATGTATTTAAAAATGTTGTCAGAAGTGATACAGCAAAGTAAATATGTCATACTTTGATTTTGTTACTCTTGTTTTCGTTAGTCTTGTCTGATTAATTTTACTTTGATTACAATTAATTTTGTGCTTTAGGTAAATTGAAATCTAACAAGCTGATGAGCAAAACAGTTAACGTAAACAAAGTAGAATATGAAACGTTTTTTATCAGCTCATAGTCAGAATGTTGGGTGAAACAAATCATGTCTTGTTCTATCAGTATTTCTATCATTAGTGTGTGTGTGTGTGTTAGCCACTGTGTTGAAAACAGCCATGAATCCTTCAGTCTTTTACATGCCATTCTTTGGCTAATGCCAAATTTAGCGCCTCAACAGTGGTGGGAACCTCCACTATTCATTGAAGTGGAGCTAATAACATGCAACAGTTTGCATTCTTTTGTTTTGTGTCACAGTTGCGTGCCATACTGGTGCTGCACCCTAGTGGTCTGTTGGCAGACAGTTTGTTTTGGGTAGAGAGATGGAACTTCATTACAGTTAATTTGAATGGTGATTGAGTAAATTGAATGTAGTAAATATTGAAAGGTTTGCTAAATGCTTTGATTCAGCAATTTAAAACAACAGTACACCATTTTTGTATTTGTGTTTCTGTCTTATGACTCAGTAATTTCATGTGAACTCTGAAACATGCCTACCTTGTTACAGGTGCGTCAGAGTCGGCCATTACAGACATGCAGGCCTACATGGACATGCTGAACCCGGAGATAGGCACTGAGGTCCCCAAGAAGGACGAGTCTCCCCCGGCCGCCGCCTCGCAGCTCCCGCCGCCGCCGAGTTTTCCGCCGCCGCCTCCCCCTCAGTGTCCCCCGGCTCCCCCTCAGTGTCCCCCGGCCCCCCCTCAGTGTCCCCCGGCACCCCCTCCGCCTCCCAGCTACCCGGCTCCGGAGCCGCCGCAGGAGCCGGCGTCCGCCGAGTTCCTGAAGGTGAAGAGCAACCTGCGGCACGTGGAGAGTGACACCAGCAAGAAGGAGGTGAGAGAGAGAGAGAGAGAGAGAGAGAGAGTCCTTACTAGATGAAGCTGTTCATGACTCATAGCTGCGTCATGGCTGTCTTCATTTGGAGGGAATCTGTAACTCTTAAGAATTGGAGTTTCAGGCTATTCTTTTCTTTTTCTTTAAATTGGACTTTACCGATTTGTGCTTGTCCATCAAGCTGCCTCACTGTACAGAAATAGTTAGTAGGCTCTCATCTTGTCGTTCATTTTTAGTTGGAAGACAGGCTTACTTATTACGTACAAGTAGATAGCCAAGCTTTTCCAAATGGTTTATATGTTTACCCCAAACAGTGCAGGTTAGAGCATCATTTAAAACCTATAGTAGGTTAGGGTATCATTTAAAAACTGCAGCTCAAAAAAAATCTAAAAGTACAACACTGAATTAACAAACTCTCTTCCGCATATGCTTAGCACTTTAGATATTCCACGTTTATGTTGTTTGTCTAAAAGTAGCTGTTTGCTGTGATATGAAACAATCCTAAAAAAGCAGAGGAACTAGGGTTTTTTGTGTTAAAGGGGCCATCGGGGGCCATTTTCCCTCACGCACCACTAATCAGTTTGGCTGGTGCTCTTGTGCAACAGTGGCCCTTGTCCGGGTCTCTCACAATGTCACAATGTTGTCATTGTGTTAGCACGGCTAACGAGGCTAGCGAAGATGCTCATTAGGGAGGCAGGCCTCTGAGTTGGCACAGACAATGATTGTTGTGATGGATCTGATGTTAATTCCAGTAATTATTCTGGCCACACATGACTGAAAGTGTTTGAAGAGTTGATCAGCAGGTTGAGACTCACCGAAAAATGTCACTTCCCAGCTTGGGAAGGGAGTAGAGTTGTTTTTACTCTACCTTTAGTCGTGCTCATGTAAGGGTTATGATCAAATTAACATTGGCATCAACGCGTCTTAGTTGTAATTGTCACTTAGAGTGCAGGCAACGTTGTAATTACGACTAAGATAACAATTCTGAGAGATCGCTTTCACCTCATGATGCATTTATTTCCCGATGGTTACCATGTCCTTATCTGCAAGACACAATCAGCCGCCCAGCTGTCTGAACATGGTTACAGTTACAGTCATTCCAGCTGTATGTCTGCGGTTTTGCTTTAACCAGAGAGCGTCACAATTAAGCATTTATGGGAGATTCTGAAATCGTGTCTGCAAACATGTTTTCCGTCACCATTATATAGTTGTTGGGACCAGATGACCATTTATTATAAATATGCTACTGACAGTCATCTCCATTAGTGAAAGCATCTTCAGTGTTTGCATTGTGTTGATTATACCTTGTATTTGTCAAATAGAAAACCAAGTGATTAAAGGTTGTCAGCGCTGTTTGTTTTACCTGAAAGCAGAATTACAGAGCCAGTTGATTGAAAAGAATCAAATAAAATCAGTAGCGTAAGAAGAAAGGAAACAAACAAACGTACCGAAAGAAAGAGGATTTGTTTGCTCTCTGCTATACAAAGTCAATTGTTATTAGTTGTTATAAAGCCCACAGGCTGCTATTGTGACTATGGGCTGTGGGGCAGAGTCATACAGGTGTGTGTGTGTGTGTGTGTGTGCGCTCCATCAGTCATGTGGGGGAGGGTTTTTAATTAGCGACGCCCCCTCTCTTCTCCCTGACCAGGTGACCGGCCCGGGGCGCGCCCTCATTAAGAATTAAACAAAATTCTTGCCTCCCCTTTGAACACACACACACACACACACACACTCACTCACTCACTCTCTCTCTCTCTCTCTCTCTCTCTCTCTCTCTCTCTCTCTCTCTCTCACTCACTCACATTCACACTCACACACACACACACACACACACACAGAATAAAGATCTGTGTGCACCATATACTTAGGGAAAAACAATCTGCCCTGGGCGCCATAGCAACAGGGCAGTGTAACCCCATCCTGGGATACAGCTGATCAGATAGACCAATCTAACCTGTGGACTTATTAGAGCCTGAAACAATCTAATTAAAAAAGACATCATTTTGCACCGCCGGTCTAAGAAACCTGTTGAATGTGGGCATCAGTGAGGCTTGAGTTTGAGTTTTTTCTTCATGACATTGTATAGGTTTTCTCCGAATCTGCTTTGTTTGCTTTGCGGCAAGTCAAGTGTTTTGTGTAGCCCGGGCCATACAAATGACTGCTTTGCCTCCCACATTTCTTAGCTTTCTTAGACCTTTTCACCCCGAACACTATGGACTCTGTAAGCTCGGCCATCAACGGTGTATTTTGTGGCATTCATGCTGCTAATTTACAACACCGGAGCCTAGAATATTGTGATAATCCGTAAGCCTGAGAGATTTGAGCGGTGAGGGCAGCACCTGGGTCTTTGTCTCTGCGCTTTGCATAAGAGGCGCTGGGCGGGGCCCGGGGAGTGGCCGGTCAGTGGGCCGGTGGTGATATCACCGTCACCGCTGTGGCCGGCCCGATAGGTTATTGATGAGGCCTGTGGGTAAAGTGAGAGGGCGGGTAGAGTGACAGACGTAGCGCTGAGCCGAGGAAGGAGGAGGCGATCTGGTGACAGAGACTCTCGCTGCTCCTCTGGGCTTCTGGCTGAGGCTCCGTCAAGACCGGAGGAGAGCTGCGGGAGAGGACTGTTAGCGCTAAGGTAAGGTGTTAACGGGGGCAAGATAACTTTGTTGGCAGTGATGTCATGTAACCGTTTGTGCTGCAGGTAGCCAGATTATACAGGCGAGTGAGAATTTGTCTTATTACCAGATACTTGAGCTGTAGGAGCTGCAAAACAAGCTGTACGTTGGACGTTGAATGTGTATTGTGCAGGTATTGTCCGTTTTTAGCTGTGGACGTTTCCTTAGCCTTCCTGTCTTTATAAGCAGTCATATAACTTTTCAATGGTTGTTAAGTGATGCAAACATAGCATATATGACCTTTTTATAATTTGAGGCTCATGCTTAAACCACATGCAAAGTTGTTGAACCATGTCAACCCACATCCAAGCAATACAGCCTTTGATTATGCTTTTGAAAACACCAGACTGTAAAAAAAAGGCAACAATGACTTTATGCTGACAGATAGATCTGTTTAATGGGGAGAATTGTTGTGTGTGTGTGTGTGTGTGAGTGTGTGTGTGGGAGGGGGCGGCTGACATGCTTTGTACACTGGCTATTGTTGGCCCACCTCCCAGGAGGATGACAATCAAACCATCTGTAGTGCTCCCCTGCTCACATTACCCTCCCACCTGATGATCGCTCCTTTGACAGCAGACATGAGTCAACAAAACTAAACAGTCCCATAAGAACTCAGAACATGACACCCACAAAGGAGGGGAGGTCAGGGGTTGGCTGTCAATTATTTCCACTTACGCTGACATTATCTTGGACGTCGGACATCTGCTTGACGTCTGAGGCTCCTGTCTGCGTTTCGTGAGAAGTCGCGGGTGGGGTTCAAATGTAAATGACTGCGTTTGCCAAGTTAATGCTGATGCCTAGATTTGACAGGCAAAGTAATTTCACTAAGATGGTCAAGGCATGCATGCAGTCGACAGCTTCTTCTGGTTATTTCTGAGAATAGACCATAGGAACAACCTTCTTCCTTATTCACATTTGCACTATTTTTCTGATACACATTGTTGGAAAAGATCAGTGGCTTGGAAAAGTAAATCAAATGCAAAGATCTTTGAGCTTTGAGTACTGAATGCAAATGCAAATCCTTTAGCATTAGGAAAATCCACTGCATTTGTAATATGTGCACTCTGACTCACATGTGTGCTAACAAGAGTCAGTGACGTCTTTCTAAGGTTTAGGACTTGGATCTCGAGTCTTTTAAGCAGCAGGTGGTCGGCGTAGAGCTCGGAGCGGAAAGTGAGAGTGCTGGACTGGAAGGGCCGAGTTACTGACCTCTGACCCCGCTCTGAGGACAGAAGGGTCTCTCTTACATTGGACCAAAAGCCACACGTGAATGCTTATGTTGTGTGGCCCTGCAGGCTTTACATGCAATATTAATGCTGATGTTTTACTGGAGCTGAATAAAAGCCTAGTTGTTCTATTATTCTATAAAGCTGCTTTGGCTCTGGTCACATGGGAGAGCTGATCTGGAAAGAAAAGCTACTAAAGAAGTACATACACCTATACAGTGAATTCAACCCACAAATGAAGAGTTAATTTGCAAAAAACTGCCAAAAAAAAAAGTTATTTTGTCAACCAAGGACTTACTTGAGCTACTCTCCTTTAAAAAGTATCACAATCTGTTTTAATTTTCTGCTATTCATCTCTTTTTCAAACGGTGTACTGTATATCTTTTTGAAATAAACCCTTTTAATTTGTAAAATATGAATAGTAGATTACTATGCAAAATGTCACAATAACATATTTTGCATAGTGTGGATTATACATTTTCTATTTAACTGTCCATTTCCTGTATTCAAAGGGAATTTACTGTAGTCATAATTTGGAGGGTTTTTTCACCTAAACATTTAAAAATGCTAAAAACAAAAACAAAGTAGATTTCTCTTACAAAACTCATCTGAAGAAAACAAAACAAAACTCTGAAGTTTAATTTCTGATCTGTGAACCAAGTGATCCAAAAACTTTGGCTAGACTATATTTTGAAATACCTGCAGATGGAAGCCAATGAGAAGTCAGAACCGAAGCTGTGTTCCTTTTTAAGTTGTTCTTTGCTACGTTCTTACTCATGTCTTTTTTCTGTCTCTGGAGCAGCTGAGTCCTGGAGAAAACCCTGATAAACTGCGGCGAGTGGACTCCAACAGGAGGTCGAGGAGCTTCAGCAAGCAGCCCAGCACTGGGGATTACTACAAGACGCTGGGCAGCGACACGGCCGAGCCCCGCGGGAGCAGAGGGATGGCGCCCAACGAGGAGGTAAACATGACCGCGCTGTTTATCACATTCAACAACATCAGCTTCCTCTCTAAACTTAAGTAGGACATTCACAGGGATATTTGAAGTCTTTTTCATTCAGGGATGCTGCCTCCATCTTCCGCTATCTATGTTTGTGCCAGTGAACACGTATTACAAAAAACAATTACATTTCCCCTTTGATATCCTCTGCTTGTTATTTAGAAATGCTATGTATGGGAGGGTGTAGGGAGACATTTACAGCCTGACCACAGCAGGGGTTGGGCCTGTCTGTATTCCTCTGCTCTCATCTTGATTATCATAAAGTGAACTGACGGCTTAAAGGATAATTCCGGTGTTTTTTTAAGTTTGTGCCAATCGTCTAGGTCGCCCCTAGATATATCAGGGCTCGTTTTCTTCTCTTCAGAAAAAGCCATTTGCTTCATTGTGCCCGAGTCGAGTGTTTTCATATCAATGTGTGCATCACGTTATGCTCTGCTTCTGACACCCACGGCAAAATTTTTTAATTTGTGCCAGGAAATAATCCCTCAAAACATGTCGGCTTGTAAATTTTACTGTCAGATCCATGTCTTTCTTATTTAGGGTGTCTTTGTTAGCTGGAACAGGAGTTAATTTGACACTGTAAAGTTCGTATTTTAATAATGGCGAAAACATGTAAATGTTAAAAAATCTAATTACATATGGCATGCATTGCAAAGTTCAGCCAGTCTTCCTGCTGTAAAATATACTACTAAAGTATACTACTACTTGTGCTGTTTAGTGTTGAAGTTGGGCATCTCAGTGCCTTATAAGGTAATTTTCAGGGTGAGGTTTGCCCTGGGTATGGTGTGTTGGCATTAGGTTACCGCACATTGCGCTATTTGCCTGTACATTACGCCACTCGGCGAGTTACATAATCTTGTGTCCTCTTGAGCTTTTGTTTGCCACCTGATGCAAACTGCCCCCTCATTTCCATCGCCTCTTGAGTCTCCACCCCACTGTGTAAACTGTCCAAGAACCTGCAATGGAAACAGCTGAGGGCAATGCCAGACAAAAAGTAAAAGCTTAGCAGCAATTGAACAATGAACAGTAGTCCTTTAAAAGGAGAATACCACTGAATGTCAGTATTTACATGTTTTTCCTGTCAGAGGACTTTTTGTATTAGTGAGTGCTCATGACTTCCCCCTATTTAAATAGAGAGAGAGAGAGACTTTGTGAGAGAGTTTGATTTAACGCTCCATAGAGATTTGAATGGGGGAAAAAAAGATGTAAAATGTTCACATCCACATTAAGGGATTTTATGGGGGGATCTGAAAACACTTTGTAGGAGATAAACACACTCTGGTTCATAACATTTCCTTTGATGCACATTTGGGTGTAAAAGCACAAAACGTCTAAAAAAAAAATATGGTTCTTTGGTTCTTTTGGTTGTGGATGGAGCTGTCATAGATTGGTAAATTAATATGTTGGACACTGTGCTTGTGTTTACTGAGGCACTAGTGATTACTTTGGGTGCACTGGCTCAAAAACATACTACAAAAACATCATAAAAATGCAAAAGGAGTCCGCACACCAGCCAGTTAAGGCATCAATTCTCAAAAAAACACTTAAACACTTATTTTCTTTGTCTTCACTTTTAATTTTTGTACCATGTCAGAAGAATCTTTTTTGAGGCTTGATGTCGAAACTGGCAGGTGTGCAGGCTCCTTTTCCCTTTTTGAAGATGTCTTGTAACTTTCATACGCCATAGGAATAACATTGTGAATTCACAAGTGCTTTAAATAGATAATGGAGCCTCTCTTTGAGCTGTCCTTGGTTGCTGTGGATCTTATGTATAACACTAGAAATAGCTTATTTTTCAAGAGACAGTTTGTGTGAGGATGAGATAAAGACTAAATACATTTTATTAAAGAAAATATAATCCTAGAAAATTACATTTTTATTTGGCATGAGCCCAGACAACATCCAAGTCAAGAGGACAATGACTTGTGTCCATGACTTTTTTTGTTCCCCAAGAGTATTTTCTTAAACCACCTGTTTGCTCACACATAGCTGCACACATAATTGAATACACTCTGTGACACTTGGGTCAGTGTCCCTTGAGAGTTGTTCCCATAATCCCCTGGGTATCAGGAGCGGGGGTGCACTGGGCGATACAGGGTATAATCTACATTGAGCCAATTAAGGCCTCAGTGGGGCCCCTCCTGGTCCCACAGGCTCCCTAACAGATGGACCGGCTAATCAACCGGCAGCACGCGCCGGTGCTGCCGAAGACCCCGTCTGGACACCCCACCCCCCACCCCCCCTCACACACACACGCCGCCCTCCCCCAACTCTCTGGGGGGTTAACCAAGGCAAGGGAGCTACAATGACGAGCACGCGTCTAAAGGAGAAAGGAGAGGGCGGGGCAGAGGGGGGGAGGAGTCGGGTTAAATGTCACGGTCCATTAAATCGCTTCCAGCAGAGTTATGGCACGCTTGCAGAGTGTGTCGGACGCGTGTGTGTCGGGGGGCGGGTGGGGGGTGGGGTTAAAGCACTATCGCTTGCAGTGACAGATGGCTCCGTCCCACCAGTTTCCCCTAGAGATCCAGATTAGGACATATTAGCTCCATTATTAGCGATGGGGCATTATGTCTTTATGAGATGATTAAAGGCGGCAGCAAGCAGAGGGAGGACACATCGTTAGAGTGTCAACACACATCTGTCACCCTCAGTACACTGCCAGGAGCTTCAGCTGACATGCCTGTACAGGCAGGGCAGAGGGCTTCCTGACTCCATCAAGTAATGTGACAAAACAGACTTGGAGCCCCTGACTTTTTTAATTGATTATTGTCCATAAAAAGTGAATCATGAATTTTTTTTTATCAAGTTGACTTAAGGGTGGTGACATCTACTTTGTCGCAGCAAATGTGTATTAGTTACGAAATTAATTAATCTGAATTAATTAATATAAATGTATATGATCCTTTTAAGTTCAAGGTCCAAATGTGTGCATTTTCTATGAAAAGGATGATTTAATCAATTGGCTGAAGTGACATAAGTAGCCTAAATTTAAAATTTCAGATGTGTGTCCCCCTCACACCTTTTCTTCATGCAAGATAACTAAATTCCCGTTATCCTTGTTGTGTTTATGTCTTTCACGGATAAGCTGACAAAATAGATTGGTCCTTGGCTTTTTATCGTACTTTCTGGAGGCTTCTATAAGTCTAGGAAAGAGATCTGAATTTGTTTGTGAAAGCTATACAAAAAGTATTGGCTGGAAGTCCATTAATTTCTTTCTATTATTATTTCATTCTTTGAGAGCTGAACACTCAAGACAAGTCATTCAATTTAGGAAATGGCCTATTTGTCAGTGAAGAAAAAAAGGAAGCAGCCTAATTTGGTTACATGTGCCACCTGTCGCAGCCGTATAATTACTGACCAAATATCGGCTAGGAGACAGTAATACAAAAATGTGGTTGCAGGTAGTGTGAATAGACATTTGTGATGGAGGAATCCCTGCAGGAACCATTCATAAATAGAAATACCTTTCCTAATTATCTGTAATGTATATGCAGCATTGACTCATTCTCTTCTCTCTTCCCCTCTAACTTGACCAGGGCTCTGTGTTATTGGAGGAGCCTGCCGATAGCCCCGCCCCCAACCCGGAGAACGGCACCATAGAGGAGCTGGTCCCGCCCCCACCTCCTCCACCTCCGCCCCCTCTCCCCCCCAGCAACCCGACGCCGACACCCCCTCCGCCCCCTCCGTTGCCCCCGGAGACGCCAAGCAGCCAGAATCACTCTGCCGGCAGCGGCGCCACCAACCAGCGACGCCTGTCCTCCTCTTCAGGAAGTTAGTGCACCTTCACTTTACCTTTCTGTGTCTTTTTTCCTCCCTCTTTCCCCTTTCTCAGTCCTCTTTCATTTTCTGTGTCTCTTCCTTTTGTAGCTCTCCTTTATCTGGCACTTATTAGAATTTGGAAAAAGCATAATTTGGACTTGTGGATAAACAAGAAATAGTTTATCCACACTTGCCCAGTAGAATACACTTCACTGTATAATTATTCCTAGAAAGCCGAGTTCCTGGTATGAATGGGAACACTGTAATCTCACTGGGTGAAGATGAGCTGAGTCTGACCCCAGCATCCTAAATAACTGATTATAAATTAATGCCGCGGGGCTACCGTTACCCTGAGAACTGGTTTAGTGTTCAGCCATTTCCTTAAGTGCCCCTCTGCCCCGGCTGCTGCTGCTGCTGCTGCTGTCTGACATTATGGCTTTACAGGCTGTTCTACCTGCAAGGAAAAACTGACTATCTTGTAATGATGTGAGCTGAAACCCGCTTTTTTAAAACAATAAATAGGACTGTCCAGGGTTTCCACAGGCCTTGACAATCCGTGAAAGCTTTTGGATTTGAGAAAAAAAGGCCTCAGCGATGTCTAATGTTGACCAACGCCATGTTTTACCCCAAATAATGCAGATTTTGAGTCTTTGAATTTCTCCAAACAAGGCCTTGAAAATGATTGAAAAGTCCTTTAAGTGATGGAAGAAGCCTGTTTATTGTTTTCTGCCCAAGCCTCGCTTTTAAACGGCTCACAATATTACAGTAATGCTGTTCCATCCATTTACTGTTGTTCATGTCATTGTCAATCCGACACTCAGCTGTCTTCTACTAACACTCTCTAACCCTGCCTGTCTTTCATCTTTTTAAATATATTTATGTTTGCATGTGCCTCCTTTCTCCTGCTCCATCTCTATCTGTTTCTCTTTGTTTTGTTTTTTTTTTGTTTTTTTTGCCTGCCGTGGTTTTTCTTCACTGCTGCTCTGTCAAGGCGGGGGTCTTCTCTCTGTCTCTCAGGCAGAGGGAGGGGTGCTCAGGCAGATCAAGAGTAAGTACAAACCACTAACAAGTCCTCCAACTGATCAGCACAGTCCATCAAACACAACATATGCCATTTGGGGAACGCAATACTTCGGCCCACCACCACTTTGCTCTAACACGTTTTAAAGTGTTTTCATAATCTGTCACATTTTCATATAAATAAATGTCCGTTTTGCCACTCTCTAATGATATAACACAACAGTGATTCAACCTATAGCCGGTTCATGAAAGCTCTAGGTCTGTCCTGGGTTTTGCCCGATGAAGGTCTTATTGACTGAAACGTCGCCATTAAGTATCATGCAAGTGTAGACAGTGTGCAGGATTGTATTTCTTTCTCAGTATCTACCTCTTTGGCTTTTGTCCTGCACACCTGTCACTTTTAGGTGTGCAAAGATTCCCTTTTTTCCTTTAGGTCTTTCCTGTGAAAAATCCTCTGGTGCACAGAAAGTGACGTGTTTTCTTCCTGTTCTCTGGTTTGAGATCAGATTCTAGAATCCACAACATTAACATTTAAAAAAAAAAGTGAATATTATTATACTGACCTTCTTTCTTATAACACACCTCCATTTTGATATCAGGGAAGCAGACCCACATACGACAGCTTCTGAATAATGAAGCAAAGAGAAATGCTAATTCAGGATTTCTTTTTTGGTGAGAAAACTATTACTATTTTCATGCACACAGCATGTAATGCAGTTCATCACATTAAAGTCAAAGGTTTAACTGAAGGTTTAAATTGCAGTCTAATATGGGATCAACTTTGCATCATAGTAGACAGGCAGTTTATTGGGTTATATACATTATCCTTTATAAATCACTAATAAATAACATCAATTTGTAAACTGTCCGTTTGTTCATTTTACTATGCCTGGTTTTACAAACTGTTTATCTTTAAGCTTTCTTCACCCTTCATCCATTTGACTCTGTATTACACTCCACCTGTAGCCTAACAGTAGAATAGTAATAAAACACTTAAGACAGCTAAAGAATAGCGTCTGGCACTAATTTCCTTATTGGTGCTACACTACTAAGCCGGTAATAAACGGGCAGTTAAGTACAATCAAATGAACGTCATAAAATGAACAGCCACCGAAAACAACTGATGGGTCATGATGAATTTACAGCTCAGATCCCTAATGAAAGGACGGCAACACACCAGGTGGTTCATGTACATTTTAGATGGTTACAGTTCTCTATTGATAAACATGGAGGAGGATTAGACTTGTTCTCTATCTGAAGTGCTGTGTGGCAGTCAGTCCCTAACAGCTGCAGTGGCTTGACCGCTCTTACATTTCCAACCTCCAGCTGTAAACCTTTTGTGTTGTGATCCGCATCATGAGGAGCTATTTGTCAAATGTTCTGTACCTGTCACAGCTCCACCCTCCCTCCTGCTCAGTCCACACCCTTAGCCTAAACAGAACTTAAAACACACACACACACACACATGCACAAGCACTCAGAAAGTGTGCACAAATGTCAAGGTGTGTGCAAGCACATACACAGAGACACCAGCTTCAATCTGAGCAGGACTTCCTTCATCCTGCAAACTCATCTAGTTTGGACTATTAGCTGTTCTGCTGCTCTGCAATGAAGATTTGTGAGGGAGAAATGGGCGAAGGTAGGCTGTATGAGTTACATACCATCACCTTAACAAGATATTCATATAAAAATTACAAATAATCTATGATTTTTTTTGTAATATTTTGTGAATGTAGTCAGGGAAATAGTTATGTAGTCAGGGAAAACTAGAGTTCATCTCTTGGAAAGACGTTTTTCTTACCGCTCAGCAGTTTGACACAACTGTTAATGCAGACTTATTGAACAGTAAAATGTGTTAATAGCAGTGTAATTACTGTGTCGTTGTCAGAGGTCAAAGTCCATGTAGGCTGTTTCCTTTCATCTGCAGGCTTTTCAGTGGCTGTAGGTTGAGTGTGTGCACATGTGCGTGCAAGTGCACATTGTCTGGGGAGGGGGGGTCGATCACCAGGCTGCTAGTCTTGCTGACTGAGACTCTCTCTCTCTCTCTCTCTCTCTCTCTCTCTCTCTCTCTCTCTGTCTCTCTCTCTGTCTGTCTCTCTCTCTCTCACTGTCTTTCTCTCTATCTCTCTGTCTTTCTCTCTCTCTCTCTGTCTCTCTCTGTTTCTCTGTCTCTCTCTCTGTTTCTCTGTCTCTCTCTCTCTCTCTCTCTCTCTCTCTCCCCCCTCCCCCGCTCTCTCTCTCTCTCTCTCTCGTGATAATCCAGTGATTGTGAGGTGAGACCTTGGGGGAGGAAACGGAGTGAGCTGAAGTGCTGAAGCTGGGGATGAGTGTACGCATGGCATGTGCGTGTGTGTGTGTGTGTGTGTGTGTGTCAGGTTTGGTGAGGTGGGGATTGGTCCGGGAGAGTAGACGAACAAGCAAGGGATTGGAGGATGAGTGTGTGTGTGTGTGTGTGTGTGTGTGTGTGTGTGGCTGAGCACATCCGTCCGTGCGTGCGTGTGCATGTGTGTGTTAATTCCTGCCCGGCTTGCCAATGTGTCGCTGTCACTTCCAGTTACCGGTGATTCCTTTAGATTTCCCCCAACTGTGATGATGGGTCTTTAATAGAAAGCTGCTCTCTCTTCCCCTGGAAAGAGAGAGCGAGAGGCAGAGAGAGGGAGAGAGAGAGAGAGAGAGAGAGAGAGAGAGAGAGAGAGAGAGAGAGAGGAGGGGTGGCTGGGCAGAGAGGCTTTATGTTCAACCAGACTATTGTGGTTGCCTTACAGCGAACACTTTTGCGGGAGGCTATTTTGCATTCCCCGAATAGAAAATGAGTGATCGCTGAGGGAGTGAGGAAGTTCAGTTCACTGGGAGTTTGACATTCATTCAAACAGGTGAGGCGGCCACTGGCTCTTTGGTTTATTTGGGACTAAAATGTGTGGAACTGGAATGTTGGCAAATAAATGTGTGTAGCTGCTGGAATAGTTTGATACTTTTGTGCATTTTCCTATTAGATTAGAAGTTTTTTGCATAGGTAATACTAAAATAATGGCTTAATTGTCATGGTTGCATATTTTAGTTCTGTCCCTTCGATATTAAAAATCATTGTTGTTTTGGGAAATCTGTTAGCTTTGTAAAGGAACACATTTTGCATTCATATCAGGAAGTAATGTATACAAGATTATGTGCCTTCACACGTTAGCGCTATGTCGACTTTGCTCGATTGCCATTTCTTTTCTTTTCTTTTTTTGTCTATGATTTTGTCTACAAAATGAACACAAAGTGCCTTTGTCATGGCATTACCAAAGAGACCACAGCTTAAATCTGATCTTGAATCTGATTTTGTAGCTTTGTTCAGTATAAGCAGATTAGGGCCCTTAGAAGCTGGATGTATTTTACCCCAAGCCTGCTTTAAAAAGTTTTAAAACTCAGCTGTAGTTTTGTCGTGTCCATTTATCTACACTGACACTTTGGAAGAGATTGTGTGCCTCCTCTCTTTGGGTTCACTGTAGTGAAATAATTTTGGAGTAGTTACTCCCTGTCCTTTCTCATCCCCTTCCAGCACATTGCAACTCTTCATTCATTAGTTCACTAATGGGCTGAATTTTCACCGTCCTATTTGCAATGGTTTTGAAACTGATCCAAGGGTTGGAGGTGGGGAGATGTTTGATGAATCCAAGTGGTATCCAGCAGTTTCAGAGCACCATGCCTTTGTTTTGTGTCAAGTACTTTAATGTGCTAGTTTTGTGTGTTAAACTTGGTTAATGATACAAATTGTTCTTTGATCATTTAGTCAAATCAGTTTCTAAGTTGCAGTGAAAATGTAGGCATGGTGTTTCCATACTTTTTAAAGTATCTGTATATCTTATCGACAGTTTAGACATAAACTCTTTAGATGAGAGTAATACATGCTCTATTTAAAAAATATTGCTTTAGATGCAACTCACTGCTAAAATCGTATGTCCTGTGTAGATTATGCTGACAGTTGAGGGAAAAAACACATTTCAACTGGACTTGGAAAGTGGCCTGGTGGTTAGGAAGACCGTCCGCTAACCTCAAGTTCACAGGTTCAGTCCCAACAGCCGCTTTTGTTCTGTCAAAGTTTCCTTAAGCAAAACACCAAACTCCAACCTGGGAAGCTGCACTCTGACCCGTCTGCTGAAGTGCGTGTGTGTGTAACAGAGTGACAGGTGAAGGAGCAAATTCAAATGGTTGATTGAAGTGTCCTAAAACACCTAAAAAGAAACCTGTCAAGCTAACCCGTGACAGACAGGGACTCGGTACGCCATAATGAAATAGATTTCTCTCCACACTGACCTCACATCACTGCCCTTACATGCTCCAGGTCAGCATTGTTACCTGCCAGGTCGGATGAAATATTAAACACTGAAATGCCACCCAACCCCTCTCTCTCGCTCTCTCTTCTTCTGTGTGTCTCCCTCTCTCTGTCTTCTCTCTCTCTCTCTTTCTCTCTCTCTTTCTTTCTTTCTTTCTTTCTTTGTACCCGGTCTCACTTTTCTGCTCCATCCTTTTGTCCGCAGGCACAAAATCTTTCAACATGATGTCCCCCACTGGCGACAACTCGGAGCTGCTGGCAGAGATCAAAGCGGGGAAAAGCCTGAAGCCCACGCCTCACAGTAAAGGCTACACCACCGTCTACTCCAGCAGCGGACCCAACAATGTAGGTCCACCTAGGTCCCTCTGCCGCTGCTGTCCATGCATTTACATTACAGTCATTAACAGCCACGACAATGTAGTTGTCTTTTGTAGATAAGCAGTAGTCAGTCATTCTGTTGGCTTGGCGGCTTTAATGTCACTCTGACTCCATTTTAAATCAAGTGCCAGTCACCCTGAACACATGTTGACCTAAACGAATTTGGTAGAGAGGATACAAGCAAGATGGAGGTTGCTCCACTAAGCCATTGAAGGGGATCCCTGCCTGTCCTCTACTTGGTGATGTTAGTTAGTTAGTGAAACCCTCTGCAATGCTTCCTTCATGATCCCGCTTAGAAATCGGTGTTTGAATATGATGCAAAGAATGCAAAATAATTCATGAATGCTGTCAGGGTTCCTACACAAGTCTGGAAATGTATGGAAAAATTGCTGGTTTTCATAAGTTTGGAAATTGCACATGTTTGGAGAAGTATGGAAAAAATATTGTACTGTCTTTCATCTACACATTTTCTGTGGTTATATAGCACTGTCATCTCATATATTCTGATATCTGTCTCTGAGAAGAATAAGGAGTTAGTAGGGGCAAGACGACTGTCTACATAAATCATGCTGAACACCAAAATTTTCAAATCAAATCAAGAAAATAAGGTCTGGGAGAAGTATGTGATTTTGAAATTGAAACTGAGCCCTATGCTGTTCAGTCCACCCTCACACAAACACCCTCACACAAACACAGTTGGCTCTAGTTTGTTAGGTAATTATTAATTAGTTAATAATAAATTACTCGGTTTACTGGCCTGAAAAAAAAAAAACCATAGTCATCATTTGAGGTCACAGTTAACCAGTCTGTGTTTATTTGTCCATGTTGGGGGGATTGGGAGTCGGCATGCAGTTGTTTTGGGGGGTTGCATGCCACAAAGAGTCAATTCTCTGGAGTAGTAGAGTTTCAAATTCCAAATCCCCATCCAAAATATGTGTATGCATTGTGTAGAGAATTCATAGTAGTACACTACACATAATCTTGCATTTGAAGCCAATTTCATATGGAAAATACTAGAATAGAGCCAGGATGCAAACCTCAAGCTTAAGGTAGACTGTGCTTTAATAACATCCCTATTCTATTATGAAATAAACTGCTCACATAGGATTGCAAATATTTGGACCAAAAATGCCCTTCTTGGTTCCATTTAGAAACAACAGGCCTCAGATCAATTCAGCCTCTAACTTTAATACTCTCTGTTCATATTGTCTTGTAAGAGTTCATCAGTCAATTCCTCTTGGAAAGCTGATGGCTTTGGGAACCAAATAGTTGTCAGTTGTTGGATCAGCAGAGAAACGTATTTGCATTTGCTCATGAAAACCACACTGGTTTGACTATTACCATTGCTCTGACACGTAATACCCTATTGCATTATTCCTGATAAACAGTGTGAACTTCTACAGTGTTGCCATTGGTTCTTTAAGGCCAACAAGGAACTGGGATTTCATGACCTCATTCACTTGACACACATGACAATGTCACCATTTAGACTGAATGAGTCAGATGAGTCAACATGCCATGTCGACTTGAGGTGTTACTCAATGCCAACTCTGACATAAGCTTGAATTCAGTGAGTGTGACTAGAGGAAAAGAACCGACTGGAGTCATTATTGTTATTCCTTGTCGGCCGTAGCATAACACAGTCTACACAAAACTGCATACAGTAATAATCTATTTACATGAGTTGTGATGGATCTAAAGGTGTTGTCCTCCCAAAGATGGAAAAAACATGAATTTCCCACTTAGAATGACCACTTTAGAGTACAATTTCTTGCAATTCCTTGAATGAATAAAACAGAAAGTAGCCATTCCAGCCAGCTTTTTGATGTCAGTGTGCTTCTAGAAGGATGTGAAAACAACTAGGAGCATAACTTCAGCATGATAATTTCCCCATTAGATATTTCACCTAGGCCAAATCCATATTCAATTCAATCAATTTGGGTCCAGTGATTGAAAAGCGTTTTACGAATTCAGCATGATGCAGCCAGTAAGGCATTATAACTCTTCTTAAAACAAGACATATTGACACAAAACATGGCTGAGATTGATGCTTTATCTTGAAAAGTTGGCTGGGGTGTCAAGTTTGTTTGTTTTTGCGTTTTTTTTAATCTGGAAGAAAGCTTGTATTTTTCCACCCAATTTGATATGTTAGGCATTAAGGTGCAGATTCATTAGGTTTCTCACAGGCAAGCACTCCCACACACACGCACTCTCTTTGATAGGATTTTCTTTGTAATTAAAGTAAATTTCTAAATCTAAACACAGCATACAGACACCAGTTTGGGCCACATTTCCCCAACCTGGCCTGTTATTTCAATGTGTAGTTCTAAGGATATGGTCAGGTCTTTGGGTTTGATACACAGTTTCTCAAGAGTCCACCACATATCAATCTTCTCCCATCCCTCCACGTGTTTCTTTCCCTCCAGGACACCGCCCCGTCTCCACCAGAGACCCGCACTTCCAGCCCGCCGGCCAAGCCCCCCTCCCCGCCGCCCTCCAACACCTGTGTCGCCTCGCCGCCCGTCACCCCCAGTCCCAGCCCCAGCCCTACCGGCTCCGGCTCTGCCAGGATCCTGTCGTCCTCCACGAGCTACGAGCAGCTGCCCTCCAACTCCGTCATCAATGGGAACGGCGGCACGGCGGGGGCGGGGCGGAAGACGAGCCTGGCGGACGTGGAGGCGCTGGTGCCCACTCACGACGAACAGGGCAAAGCCATCCCCGAGTGGAAGAGGCAGGTGATGGTGCGGAAGCTTCAGGTCAAGATGCAGGAGGAGGAGGAGCACAAGCGCAAGGTAGGTGTGGTGTTGGCAAGGCTGTGGGAAGGTTGAGAAGTTTTTGGTGTGTTTCGGCGATCCCTCTTGTGCTCCTGTAAATTTCAGTTGCTCTGTAACCTCAGTGAAATACGGTTTCACTTTCAAATGATTTACAGGACAAAGGGGATGGCTGACGCTTGCATTTGAGTGTGGATTTTTGTGATTTTGAAATGCAGTAGTGTGTATGTATTTTGAGTATTAATGCATGTCCAAAGTTTTGCTGTTGCTTTTGGCTTATCACCTATCACAGAAGTAGGATTAGTAGTTCACAAGGTCACTTCATGCTTTACTGACATTATAGCTAAAGTGGATATAGACTGTCAAAATATTTGCCCTAGATTTTAGCTTTCATCGTCAATATATTGTTTCTGTGTTGTCACACTAGCCTCAGTGAGAGATTGAATCACTGTTGGAAACTTTTTGCAGTTGCATTACCATCACCTGCCTGATGCTGATATTGGTATAAAAACAACAGATCAAATGCAGTGGTGTCTGAAGTGATTCAAGGGGTTTTCAGTCAGTCCCTTGAAGTTTTTGTGTGAACAGGCTTTGTATCTAAACTCCATGATTTGGCTTTAGAATAGACAATGTATCTACCTCGGTTTCTCTTCTGAGGGATAGTTGCGGTGTGTGTAGTAATATTATGTGTATTTAGTCAGATTATGACTTGATAATTCTGGCTGCAGCAATCTGAATAGAAAAACCTCTTAAATTATTATTCTAGTGTAATACAAGGACTCAATGCACTCGGCCACTGATTCATGAATTATTGATATCAAGGGTTGCGATTCTATTCTCTTAAACAATGGTCGTTCAAGCAGGTAGAGAGCTCTCGCTAGTTTCCTGTAGTGATGTTGACGTGTAGCTTTGTGTTTTCGGTTGAGATACAGAAGCGTCATTATCAGAATGTCTGACTGGCTTTCAGGTATAAAAGGTAGTTTGTGTTTTCAAGCGTGTAAATTCAACATAAATTAGTTGAGTGCTATATTTCCTCCTGTAATCAATAGGCTATCACACAGTGTTACTTTTTAGTAATCACATATGAAACTGAAATGGATCTAGCTGGCTCTAAATGTAGACATTCATGTGCTCGCATTTTTTATGCATGTTTTTTTTTTTTTCATTTTGATAGCCTTTGTAATAACTAGAGACCTTTTGGAGTGCAGTGAATTGGATACTTGGCTACAATGCCCATCACAGCATTAACACACTTGACTAATGGATTCACAGTGTGAGCTGGTGTTTGGTGATGGGAGTTTTGCGGTTCCAAGTTGTTACATGCTGATTCAGTGGTGTGATGCCGGGCCCATTCACACTACAGGTCAACCAATAATAATAAAAATACTAACAAAAATGATTAAAAAAAAATAATAATAGTGATAATAATAACTATATTGGTATACCACTTTCCTTTCTAAAATTACAAAATGCTGCAAATAAAATGTGCACGCAATGTCGATAAAACCCAAATAGAAAATTTCTTTCCAACCACTTCTGATCTGTTAAACTAACTTAGAAAATAAAATATGATTTATCAAAATGGGAGAGGGAAATTGTGGAGAAGGATAAAACGTGGTAATGGATTTGCAGTGTCAAGTGCCTACAATGTAAGAATGTAGACATACTGTAAACCTGTAACACATTGATCGGTCTGCTTATTAATATCAATATGATTAATATACGATTTCCACGCTACTTTCAAAAAGGACAAAGCTTTCTTTGTCTTCTTTGACTTAAAACCAATGTAGGGGGTTTGATGCTTGTAATGAGGCAGTGCCATTGCACCACTAAATCCATGTAAATCCTGTGTGTCGAGGAGGATTTGCACTGAAGCGTGTGTGTTCACACCAGGAACTCCAAGCTGAAGGAATCCCCCCTTCCTTCCCTTTTCTCTTGTCCTTTGGTCTCCCTTGATCTCTGATTTAGTTTGCGGCAAGTGGCCACTACCAGCCTCAGGAATGGCACTACTCCCATGTCCACAATGCCATTTTGGGCCCATTCGGGGAACTGATGACAGAGGCCGACCTCATCCGCATTGAGAAGCAAATTGAGAACCTGCAGGTCATGCACAAGGTGTCTGAGATTGAGAAGGAGCTGGAGGCACTGGAACGAGAGCTTCACCAACTCTTACCAGTTTCTGCTGCCCTCAACCAAGAGTACTTCTCTGTCAATCCAAAGCAAGTACATGGCCAAGCTGAGGATCTGCCAGCCTGGTGCAGCAAGATTTCCACCCTGCTCAAGAGTATGGCCATTATTCTTGCCACCCTGGGGGGCAAACAGATAGACATCATGGAAATTATATCACCTGGATATTCTCAGGAAGAGGCAAAGAACATGAAGTCAGGTCAGTCAGCAGGTTCAGTTGCCACTGGATTTATCGGGCGGTCTCAGTCCTTCTCAACAAGGGAAGATGTGGAGCAGGAGATCAAGCAGTGTGGAGTTTCAGTGAAGAACCTCAAAGCTAACTATGAAATCCAGAATCAGACACAGTTTGCAGATAACGGAGGAAACAGGGTGTACAAACGCAAGAGGTCGCTCCCTGTGGTAAGTGAGTCCGGCTATCATCCTGAGACGATTCCCGAGGATAATGTCCCTTGTCCCCCTGCTGAGGTCCTCCAGTCCCAAACCAATGGACATTTGCCTCCAGTGGAGGAATCAATCTCACCACTTGTTGAGGAGCCTATAATCACGCCATCTCATGCTCCTCTGACATATGCGCCCTCCGAGGTAATGGTCCAGACTAACATGGAACAGTTCAACCAGGTTGTGTCTGCAGACCCCATTCTAAATAATGATCAACTGACCAGAACCTTGGAGGTACAGACAGATCTAAGCTACGTCCAGGAATGCATTGAAATGAGGAAGGAGAGAATTGTCTTCCTGTTTCTTGAACATTGGCGGAAGTACACCCTCTCCGAGTCTTACCGGCCTAAATATACTGGCAGGAGAGGAAATTATCTAGACGTAGGGTTGGACGATTACAACCAATTTAGCGCGCAGATGGATGGGGAGATGCAGAGTGAGGACGACAAACTCATCCTTTTCATGAAGTCAAAGCAGGTCGTAGGGAATCTGATTGGCCACTGGAGGACAATCATGAGCCAAGTGCCCACGCGCCAGATCCGCAGGCTCAGCCGTGCCCAGATGATCTACTGGCCGGAGCACTTCTTGCCACACATCAACGGGTCACCTGTCAGCTATGAGAGCCTAACCCTCGACCTATTCATGCTGGGATACTTCCAGCTACTGGAAATGAACATGTCTCGCAGCGAACGCAAGTTCCGCCACCTCTTGTGCTATGAGATGTTTGACCGCCTCGGCAGCCATAAATGGGAGGTCATTCGGCAGTTCCACAAAGAAGTCATGGAGGAGATTGAGAGAGGGAAGAGAGACTGGGCGGATGGCTTTGAAGACATAAAGCTCAAGTATTTTGGGGACTCGGGTGATGGGGGAGGCATGATGACTGCATCTCTACACTCCATGTCTCCTGACACATCCGTTACGCCAGTGCAGGAACCACCGCCTCCACCACCCTCGCATCCTCCACCTCCTCCACCACCTGCTCATCCTGCACCACCTCCACCACCTGCACAGTCTGCTCCGCCTGCACCACCTTCTCAACCTGCCCCACCAGCCCCACCTTCATCACAATCAAATGGTTCCCCATCATTGCCACCTGCTGCTACCCAGGATGGTGTGCCTGACACCCTGAAGGACACATTGGGGGATAATGCGCCGGGGGATGGAAAAGCCACTGACCATATGTCATCAAATGAACCTGTGGTTTCTAATGGCACAGTGCAGGACAATATGCAGAACTCAATGGCCGAAACTGCAAAAGTTGAGGCACTGCAGGACACAAAAAAAGATATTCCACCTGTTACTGTTCGGATCATAGAGGAACCTCATGTTGATAAACCCCCACCTAGGGAAGAGCCCAATGAAGACTCTATTAAAGTGATCTATGAGCTGAAAGAGTTCAGCAATGAGGAGATCATCAGATACATTGACCGAAGCTTTGCTTTCTGGAAGGAAAAGGAAGCTGAGCTTTTTGATATCTGACAACTCTGTGGACTACCAGTGTGAAAGACTAAATGTAATTCACTCGGATAGAGCAGAGAGGAAATCCATGAAGGGCAGGGTCAAGGAAACTGACCTCCACAGTGGGGTTATGCTGAGAGAGAAAGCTAATCTGGTGCGTTAGCTTGTAGGCCTCATGTAACTTAAGGGACTTAACTACAGTAAAGCAAAGGGCATCGACTTAGCTGTGCTGTCAGTTGTTTACCGTTTGCATATGCCTAAGTGGATGAAAAGGCAATCTCTGATGTCAAAAGACATGGGAAATTGCTACAAGCATTGAATTTTGAATTGCTTATGGACCAAGAGCTTTATGAATCTTATTTGATTGATTGCCATGGTACTTTGCTTTTAAGAGAATAACTTTTTCAAGGAAACGATTTGCCATAAAAAGTGATGCAGTGTGTTTGTTGTTGAAAACTTTGAATGTAATGAAGATGGAGATAACTTTGGTTAACTTTGCGTTTGCGTTGAATACTTCAAATTACACTCAATGTTGAGATAGCCTCAATGATTCAATATTTATCTCGGAAAGGCAAGGCATTGACTATTGAATTCCAAAGACAGATTATCTAATCAGATGGTGACTTGAAATAAATTAATGATGGCTTAATAAAACTTAACCTTTTCTTCTTGATACCCAGTGGGGGCAGAAACAGGTATTACTTTAAGTGCTGTTTGCTGCCGGAGCTTAAAGGCAAAGAAAGTAGGTCTTCAGTGTTGGGTTCGCAAAAGTTTAAGGTTACTCAATGGCTCACATGCTGACTTTGTTCTCAAGCCTGTGGCCTTATGATTATGTAAATACAATGTATGCCTTTCAGTATAGATTACAAAGATTATTGTAAACATGTTATTTAGAAACAGCTAGGCATTTGTTACTAAATGGTTTTTCATGAGTAATTGATCATTTGAAATTTGACATAAGTAAATTTGGGTTAGCAAATTGAAGCGTTTATCTGACCAGACTGGCATCAAAATGAATACTCAGATCAAGAGTTGATAACTGTCCCGTTAAGTTTTAATTTTTTTTTTTTATGTTACTCTGTTTATAATTTGACATAGATGTTTTTGGAGATAATTGATCAAATTTTCCATATTTGAATTTGTGTTCCTTTATGTCTTGGTTTCTAAAATGCTTGCTAGAAATAAAGTTTGTTGACATTTTTGTGATTATATGAGTTATATGAGTTCAGTAATTCTGTGCTGCAGAAATTCTACATTAACTGTAACGGGGAGGAGTTGCTCTTTTAGCGCTTTACTGAAACACATGGCTAACTCGACACTGCAATAATCCGGACAGCAGTCAGAACTAAATAATGGATACTGTACTGCATTAAAACACTTATAAACCAATGCAGAAGCCAACGTGAAACATTCAGCCCTTGAATGTGTAATCCTCGCTGTGAAGACCCACAGTATTCTTATAGTGTCTCTTCTCCAGCCTCAAGATTACCTTTGAATAACCCTCTTAGCACCGCCCGCTGTCATGCTATCCATGGCTTACAGGAGCCATAAGGAGGTTACAGTGACTCTTGATCAACTCTCAGCCCAACAGGGAGGCAGTCGGCATAGAGGTCGATATATATAGATTTGTATACAGGTTAGAATCAACTATTAACAGCAAGAGAGTGTGCAGTGTAGTCACTAATACCTAGAGGTGGAAAGAAACTAAGAAGGCTACATTTACTCAAGTACTGTACTTAAGTACAATTTTGAGGTACTGGAACTTAACTAGTATTTCCATTTTATGAGACTTTATACTTTTACTCCACTACATTTCAGAGGGAAATATTGTCCTTTTTACCCCACTACATTTATCGGATGGCTGTAGTTACTAGTTACTTTGCAGAATAAGGTTTTACATGCAAAACATACGATGCAGGACAACGCAGGTTTGATTCCCAACCCTTTCAGTTTGCATGTCCTTTCCATGTTTGTGTAGGTTTCCTCCTGCACTTAGGTTTCCTCCCATATTCTAAAGACATGCCAGTCAGGTGGATTGGAGACTCTTAAAATGAATAATATGAATATTAGCCCTGTGATGGACTGGTAAACTGTCCAGGAGTCTCGCTGCCTTGCACCTAATGCATGCTGGGATAGGTTCCAGCTCCCTGCGACTCTTAAAAGTGAATGAATGAATACTCCTGTATAGCTCAAATGGGAAGTGCATGACAGTAACACTGCCACAGTTTGGGGTTCAGTCTGCACAGGGGCCACCGATGATAACAGTGTTTCACTGACAGTAATGTAAGTTGCTTTAGATAGAAGCATTTACCACATGGCCTATACTACCTTGGCCATTTGTTGGTTTGATTCCACTCTTGATTGGTTCTACATCTTTTTCCTCATTATGCCATATTGGCAAGTTCTTATTTGCTTTTACAGCTGGTGATGAATTAATAGTTGGGCTAAAAAATGGACTTCTCTATTAGATGACTTCTTTCTATCAATGAAACTGTGTCCCTGCACTGTGACCCCTGTAATGAAATGCATTCATGTAAGACTGTTCCAGATTTGCGAAGAAACAACTTCCTAATCACACTGTAATAAGCTGATTAAATGCTCCAAATTCAATAATTCCCAATTACTTGATCTTTGAAAAAAGCGCCCCACCAATGCATAGTTGACCAATTACAACTGATTTTATGTAGCCTTGAAGGGATAGCTTGTCATTTTGAATTTAAGTCAGTTGTTTATTTCTTTTTGACCAGACGTTTTCTTACAATATGAGAGAAGACACTACTACTTCTATTAACTATAACATGAGACATTGATGAGGCATTGTTACCAATCCTAATTGGAATCGATGGGTACTTAGCCTGGTATCCAGGCCCTATGAATCGCAGTTTTCACCACCTTTCGAATTTGCATGCTGATTCATAAGGAATTATGAATCGCCATGCAAATTCGAAGAGTGCTGAAAACTGCGATTCATAGGGGCTGGATACCAGGCTAATGGCTACGGCTATCTGCAAGCTAACAAGCTACAAGCACCCATTGGTTTGATTGAGGTATGCTAACACTGCTAACAAGCTGTATTTAGGGTAGATGAAAGACAAATGCAGAAACATTTTTTTCCCACAATGTGACAAATGTATATGGTGAAGAAAAATAATTACGTGCCTGGCTGAAATTGACTACATTTCACATGATTACAATTTCAAATGTCAAGGTATTTCTTTCAAAGTCTAGTCCTGTGTAACGGTCTTTGATTGTTTATGTGTCGTGGGTTTAAGGTAATCTTTGCACAACCGTGTGTGTGTGTGTGTGCCAGGTGCGTCGGAGGAGGAGGAGGACAAAGTAGAAATCTGTAGACTCCCACACACTGTCTTCACTTATAAGAATTTTATTAAATGACACAATGTTTTTCGGTCAAGTGACCTTCGTCAGGTATCTCTTATTAGGTTATGTGTCGTGGGTCCCATGATGTGTACCATTTTAGAACAAACACAAGGAAAGCTCTGGCTTCTGCCCAGATGTCATGTAACTGATGGATAAACAGGGAAAAGTGAAGCAGTCCTATTCCAAAGCAACACAGTTCACATCTGACCATATAAATGAATGAACAAACTTTTGGCTCGCTCGCCATAGCAAATCTATCAGTTGATATTTGTTTTGATATTTTTTTTTTTTCGTGTTGTGTAATTCCCAAGGGAATCATTAAAAATTGATTGTGTAGATAATCTTACCTGGATACTGTTTGCCAGGGCAAGTGAAATGCCTCAGTAAGAGGAATGCAAAAGGGTAATGTATCTAGTCAGCTGAAGATGAGAAATCCAAGATGGCTGCCCCCTCTCTCTCTCTCTCTCTCTCTCTCTCTCTCTCTCTCTCCCCCTCTCCCCCTGCTCCACCTCCGATTACAGCCTGAAAGAGAGAAAAGGATCCAGTTACCATGTGTGTGAGTTGTCTGGGATACGTCCAGTAGGACTGCAGCCTGTCCATGTGAAAGGCATTATGTCATTTTAAAGAAACAGGAGAACACTGTCTGTTGTGAGCTGTGTTTGCTGTTTTAAGTGCATATTTCAGCATACACAGTACTGTAAATGCAGGGTTTGGTCTTTAGTCTTCCACTAATGTCAGCTGTCTAAAAATGACATTTGAGTATGTGTATGAACGTATTCACCTACATACGCTATGCTAATATTTCATTCTAGTTCATTCTTCTCCATGCAGATTATTCTCTGCTCTCTCCAATGGGTTTACTTTGTGACACTGCAGGCATGAAAAGCCTCAATACAATACTCAATACAATACTTTTGAATGTGGTTCCCTAAGTCTTTAACATAAAAAGAAAAAAAAAGAAAAAAAAATTAACTATAAGGCCCATTTAGAAATCCTTTCCATCTATTTGGGTGTAGTAATTTTTTGAGAAACCAGTCCAGAGATTCCAAGGCCTGCTTGTGTGTGTTGTTTCTATGCACTCGTAGCAGTTGGGTGTTATTTTCGTGATATCATCAACTGCATTTGTTATCAGTGTTATTAATCCTTTCCAGGAAGTCAAACTTGTAGTTGACTACATTTACAATTTTTTTTGCATTTAGCTGATGCTCTTCTCCAGAGAGAAGGGTTCATGTTACAACAGGACACATGACAGTTGATGGACACACATTGGTTGTTGTAGGGATTGAACCTGTGACCTTTCCATCTCAGTTAGCCCACCCTGCTACCCCACAACTATACAGACCAGTGAATTGAGAGATTAAGGTTAAGGTTTACTTTTATTGTCTCCCTTAGGAGAAATTTGTCTTGATCAGAGAGACACTGCTGCACAGTAACAGACATCTCACAATTCATACTTACACAGAGCCACATAAACGTACAAAACATACAAAACATAAAAGAAATCACATAAAACACAAGCATACTCATGTCATTTTATGTGCTTGAATCTGGTTCCTTAAATCCTTAACAAAAAATGAATAAAAAATTAGAACTAATAAGCCCTTTTATATTGATGGGATTGATATGGATTGAACCTGTGAACTTTCTGTTACAGGATGGTGACAGTCTCTCTAACTATTTGCCCACTCTGCTGCCCTGCAGCTATAAAGACAGAGGCAAATGTGTTTGACAAACAGAAGAGATTAACAGAGCTGGACACTAGCCGGTGATTTAGATCTGGAAATAATTTGAATTTGAAATGGTGAAAGAACCTTAATAGGTTTTTTTCTTCCGTGTTTTATGCCTGTATCAGAAATAAATTAAAAAAATAATAATAATTTGAGAGAGAACTTAAATTTCATTTCAAATTTGAGGCTGAGGTCATTCCAAGTGAAATGGGAGGTTTGGTATTAGCATAATGATCCTTTACTGACTGTTATCGGCTCCTGTCCCTCTCTAAACCCCCCTGCCCCGCCCCGTCCTGCCCCTCTCCCCCTCTGCAGGCCGAGGAGGAGGCGGCCCGCCTGGCGTCCATGCCGGCCTGGAGGAGAGACATCATGAAGAAGAAAATGCACGAGGAGAAGTGAGTGATCAAAGCTGTGTTCCTCTGCACGTCTGTCTCTTCCTCCTCTCTCAGTTTGTCACTGTTTATTGCATGCTGTGTCAACACTGCATATTGTGTCCATTCTGTCCCTGTATGTCTGTCTGTTTGTGTTTTAGCTGTCTGTCCACCAAGATATCCTTGCAGCCACTCAAAGCCGTGAAAGGGGGCGAGGCACAAAAAATAATCAGTGACCTTACTGCAACTAGCCTGAAGGGGCACTGTGAAGCTTTGGCTTATTATATAATTGCCTATAACTCCACTTAAATTTACATCAAGTCATGGATCTAACAAGGTGCTGGAAACAGAGATCTTGGTCCATGCTGACAGCGGCACACAGCTCCTGCAGATTTTTTTGGCTGCACATTCATGTTGCAAATATCTCGTTCCCTCGTTACCTGATGCCAAAGGTTGAGATCTGGGATGTTCCTGGAACCGTCTGGAGATGATGCATGCCTCGTAACATGGCACATTATCCTGCTCTAAGTATCCATTTGCAAAAAGGACTAGACTGTGAAGGGATGCACCTGGTCAGCAAAAATGTGTATTTCATTTCATTTATTCATTTATTTGACAGGGACAGTGCACATTAGAAGAGGAAATGTGTTAGCCAGATGCTAACATTTGTCTCTAGTCCCCGAACAAGTAAAAGCTATAAATACATATTAGAGACTATAAAACATAGGATAGTGCAGAGCAAGAGAGACACACAGAGAGTATGATTCAACAACACAAAAAGCACAATTGCAAAGCGTTATAGATACACAGGAAAAGTATTGCTAAAAACATCAAAGCAACACATAACACTGTTCAGTGCAGGCAAGGAACTGTCTGCAAAGGTATTTTGAAATCTGGTACAGATGCTCTAGGGCTAAGTGTTAGTCAAAATCAGAAGTTTGGTTGTGATTGGTACATGTGGGATCGGCCTATTAGATAATGGCCTGTAACTCAAGTTGGTATTTTAAGATGTGAGGAGTCAGGTGTTGGTGGGCAGACCGGATGTCGAGTTCCTCTGAACTTCTTGTTGTTTCTTATCATCTGTAAAACCCTGAAAAGGAAAGCTGTTTATAATCTGTTTTAACCTTCTGCTCTGTCTTTCAGTCTACTTTCACACGTCTGCTGTCTTCATGTATTGTTTTGTTTTGAAACATGTTTCTTGATCTTCGTCTGCTCACATGATTTTTAATTTCATATTATTTATATACTGTATATGATGTATTATTATTTATTATTATTATTATTATTATTATTATTAGCAGTAGTAGTAGTAGTATTGTTGTTATTATTGTTATTACCATTATTATTATTTTATTTATTTATAGTAAGATGGTTAGATGTAATGGATTCTGTTATAATTTCTCTGAATTGTGTTAACTTGTGGACTATTGCTGTCATTACTACATTTCTTGCTGTGCTTGCCTTAACCTGGTCGGGCAGGGAACTCAAAAGGTAAGAGCATATTTACATTTACACCATAATGCTTCCATAGCATAGAGCTTCCATTCAGAATGTCTCAAATGGTGGGAAGATTTTAACTTTAATCATTTGACAAGGCAGACTGTGAAGCTGAGATCAAGGCTTCCACCTAGTGGCCAGAAACTGTCACATATCTTCCATGGGGATAAAGCATTGCAGTTGAATTACAGATGGCTGTGAAGATAAATTAAAATTGTTACGATACTTTATCATAGCTTATGAGAATCAAACTAAAATACTAACTGATATCGTTGTGTCACTGTATCTGTATAGTAACTAATTGTCAGCTTGTGTTGATTATTTTGTGCACAGGTAAACCAGTTAGTAGTGTTACTTATTCTGATGATTATCCTATTAGAAGGCCCATTTCCTATCATGAAAACCTTGTGTAACCTTTTTGTACAATACTATTTTCTGTTTTTTTTGTCCCTCGTCCGTCCTTTCTCACGGATGCATGCAGAAAAGAAGAGCAGCAGGCGAAGCAGGCCAAGGAGATCGAGGAGAAGACGGAGCAGGAGCGACTACGGACCCTGGGCTACGACGAGACCAAGCTGGCCCCCTGGCAGCGGCAGATCATCCTGAAGAAAGGGGATATAGCCAAACAGTGAGCCCGGCCGCTCCCCCCCCCCTTCGTCTGCTCCCCACCCCACCCCCCTACACACACACACACACACACCCCACGGCCTTCATCGAACGCCTCCCCCCTCCCCGGTCTTCCCCTGTATTACACACTGGAGCATGGGGAAGCGCCTCTCTCCTCTGAACCCTGTCTCACTCTTTGGCCTCCAGAAACACAGGACCAAGCTTCGGTTGCCACTGTCCGCTCAGGCTGTGAAGCTCAGCCTGAAAACACAGTGCTGCGACCCTCTGCCTCCCACTGACCGTCTCATGGACACACTGTTGGTCTTTTAGCATCAACATTAACAGTGTCGGATTCACAGGACTACATTAGCAAGCTGAATAGATGCGCTCCTTCTTATTCTCCTCTCTCAAGACATTTGCTTAAACTAAACGCGTCCGAACGATATCAAGATTATCCTTAGTATCAGATCTTTTAATGACACTATTTGCTTCACTGTTATTAATAGATGCTATTCACATGGATGTCCATAGATTTACTCAAACAGGTTTGTGATAGACTGAGCGGGGCTTGTGTGGGAGCTGTCATTTTTGCCATGGGGAAAATGCCTGTCATTGCATTCATGTTTTCCCGTAATCAGCCACACTCACCAGCATGGAAATCTAAACCCACAGCAGTTGTGGGTAATATTTTTAATTTAAAGATGGCATGATGATCAACAGCAAACAGCTTATTACAACCTGAAGCAGCTAATGCATACTGTATGTAGACAGTGTCACAATCTCCAATAATATCATGTTATGTACTTTGCTTAGTGATGAGATTTTTGTATTGAGCTCATAGCAGCATTTTCTAAATGGCTTCATTTTACTGCCAGAATTGTAATTCTTGTAAGAAAACAGATCCTAACACTGCTCCAATTAATCTGTGTTTCTCTAGGTCCGCTTGTCGTCATTTCTCTGTGGATTTGGAATATTGATATATCCTATTTCAAATCATGTAAAGTTTATGTAGTTGTGCAAATTGAAATTAATGAATTATCATTGGACAAAAAGCCCAATGTTTCCATTTCATTTTTCTATACATGTCCTAAATTTTAAGCTATTGTGATCATGAATGTGAATGTTGTGTGCATGTGTTGCGTAATGTTTATCATGCATGTTGTGATGTATTATTAAGCACGTTTGACTTGGGGCCCTGGATTTTATGAAAGCAGAAAAAAAACACACACAAACACAAAGTCGATTCAATCCTGCAAGGTTTCTTTTTTGATCATGGCCTTTTTAAAACAAATCAAGTTCACAGGAAGAGCAGCATCTTACACCAGACATCTCATCTGCACACTGAATATTGCAAAAGTAGAGAAAAGACATCAGTTAGTTGTGTGTCTTTTTCCGGGCCTTGTCCCACTAACCTTGGGGATAAATCTTTGATGAGCAGATCTCCTTACCGACTGAAGAGAGTGCTCTCTGTCTGCCAGAGACTCGTACACTCACGACCACACCCAGCCTGAGCATACAGTTTCATAATACAGTTTCATAATGCTCTGCCCCTTACATGATGCTGTGTGTGTTTTAGTAAACTCCTCTGGCCGCTGAAGAGTTCACTTTCAATCCCAGACTGATGTTTTTGGCTCAAACCGTCCACGCCATGACTCTGAGACAGAATAAGAGGAACTATATGAAAACATGTACTGTATGGCTTACTGTAGACATTCCAGGCAGAACATTTGTGCACGTCAAACCCCACAAACACATAAACGCCAGGTCGAAATACAACTGTTTTTATTCATCATTTTGCTGTTCTAAACAGTTCCTTCCAGTTCCAGGTTTTCATCAGTCCCTTGGTTTCACATGGTTTAATCAATCTGGGACTAAACGTTGGGAATGTGGGCAATCTGTTTTGGATGTTTCCATAGAAATGAGGCGACACATTTTAGATCTCTGTAGAGCATGAATCTGTGCACATGTTGTCTCTAGAATAACTGGACCTCAGAATCGTGCCGGATGTGTCTTTCTGAATGTGAATATAAACAGACGGGCATCCCCGCATGATGGAAAATATGCTATATGTTTACTTCATTTATGTCGGATGTACATTTTTGCAAATGTAGCGTATCGAACGTACACATGTTATCATGAAAGACATGGTCCTGGTTGGGCAATCATTTGGAAATATTCTAATTCACTGTCATTGGATGCCATATTGATGTTGAAATTGAAAACGATGTAAACGTCATTGCCATTTGATTTTCTATATATAAACTCTGTATATAGTAACCCTCTAAATTTTGTTGTTTCATTGTTTCCATATTACATGATATTACAGTTCTCAGCCTTGCTTAAATAGAATGTTGGCTAATGTATATTTTCAAACTGTCAAAATTGAGGAAAATAAATCTTTAATCACCAAACGTGTTTACTATGCTTATGTCATCTACTCAGTGGTGAGCATTGTCATGTTACATGTATGCATAAATACATAAGAAATGTCATCATGTGTAATACACTGAATGTACAAAATATACACTATTCCTGTGCACTACTCATGAAACACTCTAACGAGGTGAATCAGGCAAAAGCCATTATTCCTTATTGATTTCCTTTATTAAATCAATACCAATCACAAAGGAGGAGATGTACATAAACAGAAGCAGACGAGTTGGAAAAGGATTTTTAAGATTTGAGACACCTGAGATGTGGATTGTGCAAAATGGGCTGCAACTCAGTATCAGGAAGGTGTCCCTAATACAGTATTTTATCCATTCAGTGTATATGTATAGCACAGAAACTGCAATGCAAACTATTGAGCAGCAGAGGGTGGCAGAGAGCCATTTGTTGTCGAACAGGTAGCCAAGATGTTGACAAATGTCCCACAGGTAGAAATACAATTGAAACACAATGGAACATGCAGGAGATTAACACATTTTATGGTCATATATTTGCTAAAAGGTTATGATATAACTATGTGGGCAGGAAACAGCCGAGATTTTGACTGTTTTAACTGCATTTGATAGAAAATCGAACTAGTAGATATATGGGCAAGTCGGACTATATGGTCGTAAACAGTTATCAAGTCGTGGACCAAATAGTAGACTGCTGTCTTGTAAAAAGCTGCTGCAGTAGCTGCAAATCTGTTTTAATCTAAATTGAGGTTTCGACTGATTGGCACTCACCTGTGGTGACGTCAGCAGCACAGATTAAGGGTCCCTGCAAAACAGAAGAGGAAGTGAGTTAGTAAGAAAATGTGACTGAGTGGAGCGGAGGACGCCGCACTTCCCAACTGACTGGACAGCCGCTTCTGGACAACAGCCGCACTGACCTATGGTTTCATTTAAGAAAGCTGTTTACGAAGGCATCTCGAACAGGTAAGGCGGCTATTATACTTCATTATACAACTATTATAATCACAGTGCGAAGTGGAGTGGGTGTCACTCCGCTGTTATGAACCTTGGGAATGTGAGGCAGACATTTTTTCCCTCCCTAATCCGTCTTTCAAGCAGTGAAGTTATTGGAAAT
This sequence comes from Centroberyx affinis, assembly GCF_046629955.1. Taxonomy (NCBI): domain Eukaryota; kingdom Metazoa; phylum Chordata; class Actinopteri; order Beryciformes; family Berycidae; genus Centroberyx; species Centroberyx affinis. The sequence continues at coordinate 111,681 of NW_027281998.1, forward strand.
GAAGACTGCGATAGAAATCCGGTGAAAAATATAGTTCAGTAACTTCTTAATGTGAGTATTATGGCGCGTGGTCCTACATGTTGAAGCGACTTTTGAAGCTCAGCATGTTAAATTGATTGTGATGAAAGTCATTGTGGGAGTTAGTTGGGAGCTAGTTGCCATTATAATTATATGTTTATAATAGTTTGGCCTACCTGATACTGTGCTGCTTCTGTAAAAGCGACTTTACTCGCGGCGTTTGTATGCGCAGTTTACCACATAGCCTATACTTTACAGGGCGAGTTAAAAGCATTCAGTATGGAAATGCATTTGAATTGTTTCTGGGTGTAGTTTCTGTGGAGCACAGATTTGCTGGAGCAGGTCTTTTGTGTGGGCAAGTGCAGCGTAGTGTAGGAGGGAGCAGTGAGTCACGGGTTGGTTCCCTTGATACGAGTTTGAGGACGGGCAGGACTGGTCCGACTCTGAGGGGGAATGGGATCACGAGTTATTCTCCGATGGGAAGAGATCTGGGAACCCCACTGTAGGTCACTGCTGGTATTTGTGGGTCATTGAGACAAAAACACTCATATTACCCCTGTTGTTTTTCCTTGTCTCCATTTAAAGTGCTAGTTGTATAGATTATCTTATGCAGGCAGTTTGACTCCTGTTCGTCTCCTGTTCATGCATGTAATTTGTTTTTGTCCTGTCATCTTCAGACTCCTTCCATATTGTAGATGCTGAAGAGCTGAGTGGACCGGGCCGAGGTCACAGGCGGAGGCCATGTCCCATAGACAGTCAGACAGCACCATGGGCGACCAGGCCCCTCTCCTTCTGGAGAGCCGCTTCCCAGACCTCCAGATAACTGTGACGGACAATCATTTCAGCCAGCCGCAGCGCTCCCCCACACCCCAACCCCACACATCAATGCCCCAGCAAGATTTAGCGGATGGGCTGGTGGTGCCTCAGCAGGTGGTGTTGAGCACCCAGAGTCCCGCGTCGCTAAAGCTGGGCAGCCAGCAGCTCATCCCCAAGAATCTGGCCATGACCAGCCGGCCCAAGAACCGGCACCACACCACAGTGGTGACTTTCCCGGTGGGACTGGAGAGCGGCGGGGCCCGGAGCCGTCACTCCACCCAGGGGCCCGACCTGTCCTGGGAGGATTACGACAGCGACGGGGAGGGCTTCGCTCTGAGGAGGAACCGCAGGAACAAGTCGTACAGAGCGGCTGTGACCAGCCTGGACATTGAGGCCATGGCGAGGGGACGAGTGGCCGAGACCACGCTCAATCCCGTCAGTGAGGACCGAGCCCCCAGCCCGAGTCCGGCCCGCAGCCCCAGACGCAAGGTACAGGGTTGTGTTGTCCTCAGTCCATTTACCATGAACTCACAGTAAATGAAAAAGAATTGGACAGGTAGTAGAAGAGGCTAATTCAAGTTTAATAGGTCATTTATTTTTCAGACCTAGTACAAGAGTCTAATGGGATGGGTGTTGAATTATTTCAAAAAAGAGAGATAACTTTTCTCTCTAAAAAGCAGCCATATTCAAGCAATAGATCCTCATTTATTTGTAGACTCCACATGCATTGAAACTTATTTTGCTTTGTGTCTTATGTGTCCCTGTATGACACATAATGGTATGAGAGAGCACCAGAACTGTGCTTGATCCCAAATGTAAATATACCAAGCTGATGAATAAATGAAGTCTGTCAGCAGAGGAGCCATGGCCAGATGCCAGTTACGCTCTTCAAATGAAAACAAAGCCCAGTTGATAACCCACACGGCTTTGTCTCTCACATAGCTTCGTAGGTCAGAGTCAGCATAAGCCAATGGTGGTGACTTCTGTCAAATTCTCCTTTAGTCATAGGGGTTGATGGCATGTTTCCACAACTGTTTCCTATCTTCCAGACTGAATACCAGTGTTGAGGAAGTCCACTTAACAACTCATAGGCTATTACTAGAAAATACTTGAAAATTCAGCATTTAAAGAATGAAAGAGGCAGTTTTAGAGAGAATTAAGGAGCAAGGGAAGAGAGAGAGACAGAGAGAAATAATACAAATGGAGTATCTCTGTTGTTATGGAGGCCCATGCATTCCACAGTGATAAACTCAGGCTGTGCTGCTGTCTCCCCTCTAGCGAACCCTGGGGAGAAAGAGGAACCAGAGGCATGGGGGATCCTTCAAAGACGGTATGTGCACTATGTGTCACTGTGTCCACTTCCCTAGATTTTGGTCATAGGAATACAAATAACTGGGAAAGAACTACAAAGTTTGGCTTCATTTTCTTAAAAACTTCAGAATTTCTCTTTGTCAGCAATTGAAAATGTGGAGTGGAGGAGAGTATGAATTGGGATTGATATGCGGATGCCAGAGTCACTATTTCCTATCGCAGAATTGATGCCTTCTGGGAAGCAGCAGAGGACCAAACAGGAAATCATTCACTCTGAGTGCTGTCAGCATACTGAACGTCAGAGTGTTAGGTCCTGAATTTTGAGATTTTTTTAATGTCCTGTACTTTTATTCACCGCAAGATTTCCCATTGCTAATGTGTTGATTTTTTCAGTGACAGTTATTTGGAGTTGGCCAAGTGTTGATTGGAGTGTTGTTTGTCCACTCATAGAGCTGGAATGATGCTGGGGTGGCTGTTCAAAACTATCTAAAAGTGTTAAATAAATTAACTCTGATGGATGTGGACTTATGTAATTACTGGCATAGTGTTGATTTCTGCACTCTTAAGAGAAAGAGAAATTAACACTGATGATTTTACTGTGTATTGGCCCATGAGATAAGTTTATGTCCCAAAGGAGCGTGATGCAAGTGTGGTCAGCTGATGACTGGGAAAAACATCTCAGTTGTTTTCCATGTAATGATAAGGTACCTGATAAAGTACATGATGCCTACACATATTAGACAGACACATTTGGGCATTGTGGGGATTGCACCTGTGACCTTTCCGTTACATAACGCTCCTACCAGCCTCCCCAATAATGACAATGCTCCAGACAGAACTGTGCTTTTAAACCCAACTGAATCTCAGCTTTATTCCAGACAGATGCATTCTCACCTCCTACGCTTCAATTCCCAATGTGGCTCATGTTATTATGTTGACAGATTTCAACAGTGGTTGATCATTTCATTTGTTATACTAACAGAATACCCATAATTTACTTCTCTCAGTAAATGTGACAGATTTATGGTTGAATAATAACAGAATCCTGCATACATAGGCTCATAGCAAGAGAAACATTTCAGATTAGTCCCATATTATCAATACTTTTTATAGAAACCTGGTATTTCCAGAAAGTAAACGTCTAAACTTGCACATTTTTCAGGAATTTGCAGTGTATTTTCAGTAGTTTGTCTTGGTCCCAGGCTCATGAAAGTGCAAAATCGGCTGAATTCAAGTAATGTTTGCTGATGTTGATGCGGCCCTCAGCTACGCCGCGCCTCTACCAGGAGATCCGTGAGCGAGGGCTGCACTCCACCAACCAGGACGAGCTGCTGGACGACTTTGTGGTGGTGGAACCTCCTGTGGAGAACCAGGGCATCGTGGTGAAGAGCTACCGGCCGGCACAGCTCACCTGGAGCCAGCTGCCACAGGTAAACCTCCACCTGCATCGACACACGCACACAATCCTGTATGAATACCGAAGGAAAGGAAATCTACTGAAACATGGAACTTCTACCAAGGTGCTTGAATTGTATAGTGAATTGAGCTAAATTTCACTGAACAAATTCCAGCTGGAGCTTACTTGGTAAACAAGTCCAGAAGTGCTTTTCAGCCATCACAGCCTTCAACAGAGAACACTGACAGCCAGTCGAAGTGTTGTTCAAGTGTAGCTGAATGTTTCTTTTTGTTTTAAGAGCTGTGATATGAAAAGCTCACTGTCTTACATTCGGTTGCCGCTGCAGAAACTCCCACACTCCTTGACCCAGTGTGAAAATGCTGGATAGGTTTGACTAAAATGGCAGAACATCCAGCAAGCCTCTCTGACAGGCTGGAGACATTTTGCCGTTTCATTTTTACCATTTCCAAAACAAGCTCCGTAATCAAGTGTACAGTCACATGTGAGCGCCTAACTTTGGTTTTTGCTCATGTTTTTGCAAAGGTGAAGGACACAGGCATTCTGACGTTGATCTCACCTGAGGAGAGGAAGAGACAAGAGGTCAGTGTGTGTGTGTGTGTGTGTGTGTGTGTGTGTGTATACTGCAGAATGTGAAAGACAGCTAGGTTAAAGGACAAATCCACCCTAAAACACTTAACATTGTGCTCTTGGAAATGTTTTTGTAGTTCTGTGGATATATTATATTCCAGCTATCTAAAACTTCAACAGTAAACAAACATCAGGTTTTGGTGTCAGTCCCTCAAAGAATCAAAAGGGCGAGGGTTTCAAACTAGACTCACCATTTTGCACCGACGTTCAACAGTCATACAGGGAGAAATCCATCGTAGAAGAGAAAGAGAGACCAATTTTTCCTCCCACAGCAGCCTCAATAGACCAGAATGCAATGCAGCCACATGAAGACATATCGTGTTCTGAGCAAGGGGCGCAGCTGCGATCATCCACACATATAACCTACAGCTGAACCATTACACTTTAAAGCTGTTTATATGTCCATACGCCCACCATTGAACGACAGCAACAAGTTCAAACCTGTTTTCTGTCGGTTGCTGAAAGTCAGTCAGGGAAATACATAAACAGAAGTAGAAGTAGACGAGGCAGGTTGAGGAGAAGTGGGTACAACAAAAAAAGTAAATAATATTTTATCTCAAAATAACTCAAAATAATGCACTGATCATCACAAATTGATAAGAGTGTAAGAGTATCTGAAGGTGGATTTTTCCTTTTAATGAGTCTGTGTTAGCAGTCTGAGCTCCTGTGTCAATAGCAAAGGTCCACCCTGTGTGCTCTACAGCACCCTGAATAAAGCCACACCCTGCTAATGTAATCAAGCTTGGTCCCTTTCCTGCACAGGTGCTTGTCTAACTCTTTTGTATCTTTAGCTGGCTCATAGGTCTAGTTCAGTGGTTCTCAACCTTTTTCATATCAAGGACCCCAAATTTAGTCCACATTAGAGCCATGGACCCCCATTTGATGAGATTTTGTCTCTCAGACCCAAATCTGAGACCCCACGTTGAGAACCACTGGTCTAGTTCTAGTGCTTAACCACTATACTACAAAATGGTGCAACAGCTGTCCATAGCATTCTAGGGATATGAAAGCATTTGGATGAAGTTTGGGACAAGCTGGATCAGTTAACAACAACGGAGAAATATTGCTGCTCCACTGGGCATGCTGTAATGTCAGGCACATTTGAGGAGTTAAAAAAAAAAATAGTTGTCCCATTTTACTCTTACAAAATGCTGTGTGTCACCAGCAGACCTCTACAAGTTTCACCAGTTACAGCGTAGGAGGCACATGTCACCTGTTGTTATTTCTGTGGTCCAACTTTCCTGGTAGGTAATGTCTTTGGAGAGCTCAAAACATCGGTACGGATGAGTAACAGAAACTGAAATGTACGCACAACCCTTGAATGACAATGCACTTTGGTCTTCTGCGGTGTTGCCTCTCTTCCGTTCTGAGCCACTTCAGCCTTAACAGTCATGTAGGAAGTAGAGGGGTGGAAGGTGTGTCAGCTCCACCTGTCTGTTAGCTCTACTTCAAAAAATAATAGAAAACAATGATGCCTGATTTTGTCTGTATATTTACAACTTTTATATAAATGTGTTTTATTGGGCTGCTGGCTTGGGTCTGGTAGGTTACATAGATCCTAATTGTCAACAGAGGTGAACTTATCTCAGGGATTGTTCTTAAAAGAAAGATTTTCTTGTTTGGTGGTGGATTTTTCTTATTGCTGCGGACAACTGGCCAAACATAGATAATGCTACAATGGAGTTTAATAGCAGAAAAAATGTCAACTATCTAAAACATCAGGTTTTGGTGTCAGTGCCTCAGAATCAAAGAGCGAGGGCTTCTTTCTAGAGTCACCCATTTAATCACACAAGGAGAAATCCATCGTAGAAGACCAGTCTCTCCACAGACTGCAGCCTCAATAGACCAGAATGCAATGCAGCCAGAAGACATTTTGAATTTTGCGTAAGGAGCGCAGCAGTCGCTTTTTCTTGCCTGGAAAAACTCTCGCTCCGCTATCACTAACACTATCGCTCTCTCCATCTACATGTACTGAATGCAACAAGTTCAGGCACTTTCTCTGGGAGCTGAAAGGCATTCTGGGAACTGTAGGAAATCAGTAACTGAAGGAGCAGTAGACGAGGCAGGGTGAGGGAAAGTTAGTACAACAAAAAAGTAAATTACACTTCATGACAAAATAACTCCTGGAATGCACTGAACATCACAGATTGATGATATCTAACAGTGTAAAAGCATCTGAGGGTGGATGTTTGGTTTAAAGTTTAGGCTGAAATGAGGGATGCAAATGTGAACAGCTCCTTCACATTTGTTAATTTATCCGTGTACATGTGGTCATCCGACAACAGGCCATCTTTGAGATCATCACGTCGGAGTACTCGTACCTGCACAGCCTGGGCATCCTGGTGCGCCTCTTCAAGAGCAGCGACGCCCTGCGGAGGACGATGACGGCCACCGAGCACCATCACCTCTTCTCCAACATCGCCGTCATCCACGGAGTCAGCCAACGGTCGGCACACCGCTCTGCTGTGTGTGTGTGTGTGTGTGTGTGAGAGAGAGAGAGAGAGAGAGAGGGAGAGAGAGAGAGACAGAGAGAGAGAGAGAAGAAGGAGGTTGTGGGGGAGTTTCACCTCCTCAGAGAGAAAAAATCTCATGATGCTATCAGTGCATGAGGCATTATCATAGATTTTTATTTTATCTACGCATCTACTTACACACACACATAAGTTACTTGTTTTTTTTGTTTGTTTGTTTTTTTTTGTTTATTGTTGTTTCCAGTATATACATCATATAACCATTTTCTTGGTGAGGTTTTTTTTTTTTTTTTTTTGGTGCGAATAAAACCTAAAAAAAAAAAAAAACTCCAACCTACGTTGCAGATTTTGGAAGGGAAGGCACATTGTGTCTTGTGGTCGGAAACGTCTTCTCGTCACACAAACTCAATTTTTATTCCCACGCAAGACGCAGGAGGGAGTGGTTTCTGAAGTGGAAATAGGTTCATTTAAAGTTTCAGCGAGAGCATTTCTTGCCCTTAGCATGTCTCCAGTATCCTGTGGGCTCCCTCAGCATGTTGGGACACGCTGGACAAACTGGTTCTGCTGCCTGCTTGCTTTTAGAGGTATTCGCTGGCTTTAAGATGATAATGTCCTCGAGAGAGCAGGCTGTCTTCTGCTCTGTGAAGTGCCGCACGTTACCGGCTGCTGTGCTTTTGGATGAAAATGGATTCCTGTTTCGGCAGCAACAGGAGAAGTCTCCATCTATCTTTTCTGTCTTCTAAATTCCCTGTTGGCATGTAAAAGCTCAATCTGCAAAACTGGCAGGCAGAACGTGTCCCAGAAGCTGCTGAAATATGACAGATCTGACACCCGTGTGTGTTTGTGTGTGTGTGTGTGTGTGTGTGTGTGTCGGTGTGTGTGTGTGCATGTGTGTGTGTCAGTCATTCATAGGTTCCTGGGTTGGGCTGCTGTTTGGGTGTCATTTTACTCACATTTTTTTGTTCAGAAAAAAAAAAGCCGCTTCAAAGGGTGGGGCTGAAAGTTGTTTATCATATGTTATAGTGGACAGCTTTTACAATTATACTCATATTGGACAGCTTTCACACAGCTAGAAATCTAAATCATGTACATAAGATATAAGAATAAAATCAAATTTTACTTAACTTGAGCATTTGGTATGAAGAATAGTTTCTAGCTCATATTAGATCGCTGTAACTGACTTGCCGCGTTAAACATGGACAAATTTATTAATTCGCTGATGGTGCAAGTGTCATTATCATATGCGAACAGTCTTTGAATTTAAAACAAAGTCAAAGCAATTCAGCCTACACATTACATGCCCTCACACAGCTTTGTATGTATGTGATGAATGCATTAGCTTTTATCTCGCTCAGGTAACTGGCCTGTGGGAGGAAAAAAGAGTCCTCTCACTCCCTCGCTGCTCTCTCCCTCTCTCTCTCTCTCTCTCTCCCTCTCTCTCCCTCTCCAGGTTTTTTGAGGACCTTGAGCGGCGTCACCATGACAACCCAGTGATCCGGGACATCAGCGATATTGTGCAGAACCACGCTGCCCACCACTTTGAGCCCTACATCGTCTACTGCTCCAACGAGACCTTCCAGCAGAGGACGCTGCAGAAGCTGCTGTGGGTAGCGGACGAGGGATGCAAATTGCGAAGATGCAGTTGATTCTCTGCAGTAAAAAGGCAGCAGAACTGATCTCCCCCTCTGTCTGTCTCTGTCTTAGAGCCGGTAACACTGCCTTTAAAGAGGCGCTGAAGCAGATAGAAGGGAGCAGTGAATGCGGAGGCCTCCCCATGATCTCCTTCCTCATCCTCCCCATGCAGCGAGTCACCAGACTACCACTGCTGCTGGATGTCAGTCTCAACCCTTACTCTCTCTCTCTATATGAATGGTTCTCAATGGTCTTTTTGGCTTGTGACCCCAATAATGAAGCGATGCCTTTTCATGACAGAAGAGTGCTGAACTTTCCCATTAAATTATGTTGGGTTTTTTTCCATTCCTGGGTATTTTACTTGATTGGAAGAAGCTGCAAATACACATTATTTCCCAAGAGAAAGGCATTCATCACAAAGATTAAAAACAGAATAATACATTTGTATATTTGAAATAGATTTTTTCAGATTCTATAAATATTTGTTATGGTTGAAACCCTAAATTTATCTCTCTAGCCCTCTGGGGATTCATGACCAGCAGGTTGAGAACCATTTTTACTTTTTTATATTATTGTCATTGTAATAATATAAACAATATAGTCCATTTGATTGATTGATTGATTGATTGACTCCCCTAATGATAATTTTTTACCTGTTATTCTAATGTAACCGTGGACTCAGTAGTTGTGGTTTATCACTTTACCTTCATGTTATCCACTTTTGCCAATCTCTACTCCTTTAGAAATCTAATATGAAATTCCCCATAGATTGGCTCCCAAATTCCATAGAATCCACCATCCGTTATACATTGCAGCCAATCATTTAGGAACCTCTTGGATAGTCGGATCTGATTGTTGGATTCAGATGGATGTCTTAGAGGGTTGCACAGACAGTTGTTTTGACTACAGAAGTGAATAAAAGGTTATTTAAGAGCGCCAAACCCTTTCCTCCTCACAGACCATCTGCCAGAAGACTCCAGACAAGACAGCAGAGTACTTTGCTGCAGTCTGGGCCCTGCATGCCATCAGCAAGGTAGATATGCAACACATACAAGCATGGTGATCCTCTGTGAAGTCAGCTGGCTCATAACCTAATTCTTCTCAAATGTACACCCTCTGGTCAATGATCTAGTATCAGACCAGTATATACAGTAAGTGTCTTCCGGACTGTAGGGATGTAAGATAAGACAAGATAAGATAGCACTTTATTAATCCCCTTGGGGAAATTCATGTACCAGCACCACTAGCAGATCTCAGGAAAATAGCAGCCAAAAGTATCAGACAATTTCCCCAATACTAAAAGCTGACATGCATGTGTCAGAAATCCAAGAAAAGTGTTCTCAATTGACACTGGCACTGAAAAACTGGTGTTGATGCATCACTACTAGGTGGATCTGTCACTCTTTAACTCTGTGTTTCATAATTCAAAATGAACTATAAAGATGATGTGTTGCCATGGGCTTGATGATGATTTATGATTATTATGATGATGATTATTATCTTAACAGTTGGTCGCTAGCTGCAATGATGGGGCGAGGCGGATGGAGAGGACAGAGCAGATGTACACCATCCAGAAGCAGATGGATTTTGGTAAGATCAAGGTAAGGGCCGGCCATGTTTTGCTGCGCGCACACACACACACACACACACACACACACACCTTCCATGAAGATTACAGTTGATATAGGGTTTGGTAAATTAGCTTTTAGATTGGCAATGAATGCAGATATGAATGGGATGGAATACATTAGAAGTTGGAAACAAGGTTTAGACTAATTTTTTTCATATAGTAATGATGCAAGACGTCTCAGTCCAATTCAAAATGATTTGTTTGTTATTGCCCACTACAGAAACATTTCTACATAATGAACTTTCCACGTTGTCGTACCCCTCTGAATACAGAGTACACATTAGCTTGATTGCTGACCTAGATTGGTAACACTTGTGTCTCCAGCCGTTTCCTTTGGTGTCGTCATCTCGGTGGCTGAAGAAGTGCGGAGAGCTGGCCGTCTGCACCGAGGAGCTCAGCATCTGGAGGGCTTTCAGCCACAGGAGCTACTACCTGTTCCTCTTCAACGACGTGCTCATCGTCACCAAGAAGAAGAGGTCAGTGGGACTCTGCTGGGAACTGTAGGCTGAACAGGAATACATAAAGGTTGTGTTCAATATTAGTCTTTCATAGAATACAATGACTTTTTGGGAATAGGGCTGAAAGATAATGACAAAAAATGGAATTGAGATTATTTGACAGAATATTGCAATTGCGATTTAATCTGTGATTCGTATCATCACAAGTTTTTCTTGTCATCATATTTTAGAACTTTAAAATTGTTTAAAGGAAAGTGATTTTGTAAAAAAAAAAAATGATGAAAGGTTTTCACCAATATTGTACCTGATCATGGACCAAAGATTACCTGCAGCTCTAAAACACCTTGTTCAGAAATCCATTTTGGACGCTGCTCTCTCTCAAGTAATTTATTGCAGCTTCTGCGATTTGGAAATGGCAGAAGTTCATATTGCGATTTCAAATTTTTTTTGTAATTAATTGTTTAGCTCTATTTGGGAAATAAGCTCTCTGACCAACTTCAAGTCTTGCGACAAGAAGTTTATCCACACTCTCACCTATTCAGTCTACTATTTAATGAATTCCGTGAAGTTTCAATGGATTGAACAAGCTAGTTTTGCAACATTTCAAAAGCGCCTTAAGGCACAGAATAGTGAACACAGAGGTGAAACTGGCATAAGTTCCCATGGTTCCACTGGCTTCCAATAGCTGTAAACCTAAATAAACTCATGTTAGACCGCCACAGTATCAGGGGACATAACTGCAAGATTTTCATAGCCTACTAGCTCGCAAAAATCTCTACCACAAGCTCTCCACCATGTCAACACAATCACCAAAGTGTATCACAGCTTGACAGCCAAAGATTTGACCTTGTAGCTTCACTATAGTTAGAATTCAGCTCACTCTAAGGCCCTTTCCCAGATGGTTCCATAACTGCTATCACTTCACCACTGAGTCTCACTCCAAATGAAGTCACAGTCCCAGCTGTGAAGGGCCTCCTTACTAAGAGACAGGGTAAAAATGAACCGGGAACTGTGGGATGCCCTAGCCTGGTATCCAGCCCCTATGAATCGCAGTTTTCAGCACTCTTCGAATCGAAAACTGGACACCAGGCTAGGGATGCCCTCCACACCATCCACCGGAAGCAGGAACTAGCCGTTACCATGGCTACTGATGGACGGCCTGCTCACCCAGCTGTTGTTATTATATTACCTTCTTGTTGACTGTCCCTTTTTAAATGCACGATAACAACAAAATAACCCAAGGTTCTAAAATGAGATGTGTTTTCTTTCAACAGATAATTAAATATACTTAAGGACCACAGTAATTGCTTCCTTTAGACAGTTCTAACATGAAAGCTATGATTAAAATTATAATTATTAACCACACATTCCCATTCCATGATTGTGTTTAAAGTCCCTGGACTGCGAGGAAAAAGCTACAAAGCCTGATTACCTATGTGCATTACAAAAAATACTACATGACAAAATCACTCAACAGGGAACTTACATTTAGATAAGATCTTTCCTCCGTGTATCTTGCATTTGTAAGATGTTTCCTCCATGCGTCTTCGCTGTTGCACTTCCATCGCGGTACGGTAACGGTGTATGGAAAGTCAGCATCAGTATGGTGAACACCTCATGTGAACGCGGAACAGAGGTGGAGTGGATATATAGGGTGAGGGAGTAGGGGATGGATGAGACGGAGCCCACTGAATAGTAATCTGGTATGTTCATGAGAGTCACTAAAGAGGGAAACTAACTTTTTCAACCTCTGGCCACAGATTCCAAAATTCAAAAGGTACTTTTACCAACAAAATCGCCTTTTAGAATCAAAAGGCACCTGGTTGGGTAAAGTTGCAGTTGGATAGAGTAGACAAACTTACAAACAATCACAAGCAAAGTCCTCTAGAATTTTGCTTGTAGTTCAGTGGTTATTTTCCACCCGGGTGGTGACCCTCGTGGGCGTTGAGCAGACCCAGCTGGTGGCTGGCAGGGAACATGAGAAGCATCGAGAGCAGAAGAAGGAAAGAGCGAGGAGGGAGAGAGAATGGATATGGTGCATGCTTGGCATTCTTAAGTCTCACATGCAACATGTCAACTCAGCAGACCGCAGCTTTGTGTGCGTATGTTTTGAGTTAAGGGAGAAATCAAACTATGTTAACTAAGAGGAAGGAGTTACCCACAAGACTAGAATCACTTTCAGGTTTTGAAAGTTGACCCCATGCCCCTAGCCTGGTGTCCAGCCCCTATGAATCGCAGTTTTCAGCACTCTTCGAATTTGCATGGCGATTCATTATGGACACCAGGCTACCATGCCCCAGTTCTAGGGTCACAATAGCTAGAAAGTGCTGTTAGCAGATGCTCATGGAATGTGCATTTGAATGTGTTGTACATGTGTTAACATATAAAAACCTGGCTGAGCGGCAATTGCACTTTTTACCCAACCTTTGTGCGTCCCCAGGAGCTACAATGTGACATGCAAAAACTTTTGTGTTTCATTGGCATCATTTAATTTCCCTGTGACAATATTTCTGTGGTTGTTCTTGCACCTTGTCTATAGATGAAAATGTATAAATACTAGTAGAAGAGAAGAGAAGATACAACGAGCGCTGCACTGTCCATAAAAAAAATGAAGTTGCTGGAGTCAAAAAAAGGTGCGCTTGGAAACCAGGGAGTTACATCATAGAGACAGATCATGCACTCTATTGCTGGAACATGCAAAATGCAAAAATAAAATAAAAGGGCCATTCTCAAAAAATAATACCAAGGCACACTTTTTGCAGTGAAAAATATTAAAAAGCCTTTATTGTATTGGCTTACACCCCTTCATGAAGGTACCCCGATAAAGGCATGTAAGCCGAAACACGACGGCCATGATCTATCTCTTTTCATAATAAATACTAGCACTTCAAAGCCCCTATTCTCAGCATTTTGAGCCATGGCTTGCTGTGGAGAAATGTCTATAGAGTAAAAAAATAGGTTTATTGTGCTGTCTGTCCAGTGAGGAGAGCTTTGTGGTGATGGACTACGCCACTCTGGAGAAGGTGGAGGTGGAGGTGGGGGAGGCTGTGGAGGGACGGATGTCTCCGCCGGCCAAAGGAAGCTCCAACCATCTGTATTTCAGACTGCTGATGAGCAGGAACAGCGAGGGCAGACCGGAGCAGATCGCCCTGGTGGCCGAGTCCAGGTACTGCTGCTCTCAGCCCCCCCCCACCCATGTTTCATAACTGCAGCTTTTTTTCCCCCTCAAATATGTATTTGCACACATTTCCATTTGAATGCACAGGATTTAAATCCTGTGTGAATGAATGTAGGGTCAATTTCACATGGAAGGATGGGGATTTGGGACAAATAGCTCTGATTTCCTCAGCTGCAAAAGACCTGATTTATAATTCTTTTTGTGGCAGGTTCATGCATAAGTGCAAAGAATCTTGTTATGAATAAAGAAGAAAAAAGTGCACACATCCAAAAAACTTCCTACAGGTGCTGGATCAAAAACATTTTTACAGCGAGAGATAGAATCCACACACTGTATTGATAGCTCCCAATAATTTTGCCATTAAACTTATTAGGAGCTATCAACACAGTGTGCAGATTCTACCTCTTTCTCTCTCTAAAGACAGTCTTGTTGATATTGGATATAGATATTTATTGTTTAGATGCTCTCTGGGAAACTTGGCCCTAATGTGATTTATTCAAAATCAAATTTACTTGTATGCTTTGTAATCTAGCTCCCTCTACTGACAGAACTCTTCCATGCACTTTGTTAGACTCACAACAAAATGGACATCATTTTTCCCTGTGTGATCAGATATATTGACACTGGGTTTGGAGTCACATCTAATCCTGTTGTTTTGTCTCGGTTGCCCAGGGTGGACCGGGCTCGCTGGGTCAGCGCCCTCACAGAGCACAAGCAGGCGGGTGTCGTCACTAGTAAAGATGGTAAGTCAGGGAGGTCTGTTTACCAAGGGCCTCGTTTGTTAAAATGCACTTTGAATTAATCTATTAATCTTGAATGTCATTTTCACAATGCGTGTACATCTGACTCATAAAAACGATAACTCATGATAAATCTGTGCACCCTCCTTTCATGTAAGCACCAGGATCTACAGCCATCTAAAATTTTATCTTGGTCACATTTCTATCAGAACTGAGAACAATGTTCTTTCCTACTTTTTCATACAGTTCTCACATTTTCAAGACCTGGAGATTATCAAATCTGTTTCTCATGTTTTTCCAGATCTGTGTATGAACCAGGGCAAGAAATTAACTTTTTCTTTTTTTCAGAGTGCATTTTTTTCCCCCCTTGACCTGATTTTTAGGGGCATTTTGTTCCTTTCTGGGGGCAATATTATTAAACTATGAAACAATACATTTGCACTGCACATTGCCAAATAAACAATTAGTTTTAACCTTTTTTCCCCCACTGCTGGAACTTGGCAGCAGTCTTTACAGAAGAGGATGGTGCCATTTTCCCCTCTGTCCCCAACCAGTCCATCTTCCACTCCATTGAGTTTTTTTTACAATATTGGTTGTTTTGTTTTGCTGACAGTGGTTTGTGTTGGATGGCATTTTCTTCTACTGTTGCGTAGTGCCACCATTTTCTCCTGTTTCAACCTGCATGCCTGGTTGACATATTTGCAGTGACATTGCAGGCTAGAGTAGGCATAGAGTTGGGAACTTTAACGTTAATGAATAATTCTGATGTAGACTTCGACCCTCATAAATTTTTAAGATTACGCTGTCGGGTGAAAACCTTGCATTCCCTAAATGTTAAACTTTTCAGGAATAAGCCTTATTTTTCCATTGAGGGTGATGACCATTCAGTTTGCAAATTATATAGTGGGTTTTAAAAGGTTTTAATAAGCCCAGGTTTTTTTTCAACCCATCAGAGGACCGTGTTCTTTTTCTGACAATAGGAATACCAAACATTCAATTTTATTTCCAACAATTACACTCTAGTTGGTAACACATGGAAAGTTTGTTCAGCTATTAGCCGCTTCATGTTTTTTGCTCCTTTTTATGTGACAATGAACCACAGTGCATTATGGGAATGTATTTCAGGTCTGCCACAGTACGAGGCCACAAAAGCCTACATGCCCAAGGAGCCAGATGAGCTGGGGCTGCAACAGGCTGAGGTCGTCATCGTCCTGGGGAAAGAGGAGGGTGAGGCACACCGTCTCCTGCTTCACTCACACAAATATCTGTAACATGCTATCCAATTCAGAGGTTCTTAATATCCTCCTGCACGAGTGCCTCATCTTCCGTGTTTAACAAACTGTGTAGAGCTGCTGAACACAAAGCATATTTAATCTTTTCTGCTCTTAGATTGGTGCCATGGGGAGAGGATGCGGGACGGAGAGAGAGGCTGGTTCCCTGCCAGCTGTGCCACAGAGATCACCAACCCTACTGCCATGGAGAACAACGTGCAGCGTATGAAGCGCCTGCGCAAAGAGACCAATGTTTGAGTGGCATCGTTTGGCTGTATTATTGGGGTATATTGTACATGGCATCAAAAAAAATGGACAGGATATACTGGTGAAAGGTGGTGACTTTAACTCAACTTGTACAGCTTTGTCCTGTAATTTTCTTGTGTACAAATGTTGGTGTGAATGTATTTTGAACTTAATTGCTGTAGTAATTAATCTTATGAGACACAATCTAGGGTTGTTGTTTTTTTTTTTAAACCCTAAGTGCTAAAGAAGTGTCTGCATACAGTGTAATGACGAGTTGCATGCAAAAAGTACCAAACTTTCAGAGTCCATTGCCTACATTGTCCCTACTCTGGTCTTGTTGCCTCACCTTAGGATGAGGAACTTAAAAGTACTGAGAAATGTATCCAACATTTAACATCACATTGTAACAGTCAATTTAAAGATGCTATGTGTAGGGTTTTTTCATTATAATACTGGTGTTAAAGCAACTGTGCTAGCACAAAGATTTAGCAAAAAACAGTTCACCATTGCCGTTAGAAAAAGTAGTCTATTAAGTGCTTTAAGGATTTGGTTGATTTTGTGAAATCTTAATGAAACTATTATTTCAACATTATATTTGTCTATAAATATCAAAATGCCTTTCTCCCTTCAAGCATGTTTTGTAACCACCTATTTTTGCTGTCGTCCCCCCCCCCCCCCAAAGATTTTATTGAATTGTCTGCCGCACTCAAAGTAGCTGACAGTTACTCATTGAGATTAAACATAAATCCAATGTTTTTGTGTCAATGTTAGAGCCCATATATGTGACAGAAATAAAGCCAACAGTCGGGACAGTTCTCCTTTGACTTTTATTTGAGCTTGCATTTTGTTAAAATGTTTGAATACATAAAAAGTTATTTAAAAATGTCAAACTGACCAGATATCAAATTCCATTTTTTTTCTTTAAAAACCATTTGGTGTAAAAACTTAGGACCGATTTAGAAAAACATCTGCTGTTTCCCCAAAACTTTTTGTAGCTGTCACGTAAAAATAATGGAAAAAAACAGGTCTGCATAGATTCTGCAGGCAATCGGTGGTAATCTGGTCAAATGCATGGTGCAAGCTTGTGACGATCGTCAAGTCAAATCTGTTTCTTATTGCTCAGATCTTTGATGTTTCTTCTTGTTGACAAAAAAACTGTAAGACAGAAAAAGGGAAAATTAGTCGTTCAGCTGCATTCAGCATTGTGAATAATGAGGTTTGAGTCATGTAGCACACTGTGCACCACTGTGATTGGAAATCTGCATCATTATCACCAGATAGCAGGGAGCGAGTCTAAAGCCAAAAGCTACAGCTCATACGGTAGCGAGACAATGGCCAGAGGGCTGCACTGCCAGACAGTTTGCTTTATCAAATCCACTGCATTACCTCATGCTTTGGATCATCCATCACAGAGCCAATGAAAAGTGCGGATGACAGACTAGGCAGCCTCTTTCACAAAATAATCTCAGTTAAAGGCACAGCTGTTAAAAAAAATAATGGTTTTAACTTCTCAGTATGTGATGTCGACATCCTTTACAGTCAGCTGTATATTTATGTCCAGATAAAGTGGTACAAAAGCTGCACAAAATAATCAACTTTTTGTATATAATTTTCCCCATAAGATTGCTTTTATCCTGTTGTTGCCCATTTATCCTGACATGTTCACAGCAGAGGTCAAACACGTGAAATCAACTATTCATTGCTGTGCCAAAAATCTAATGTCTGGCTTTCATGTCCCTGCATTATTTTAAAAAAAAATTTAAGTGACTGTGCAATGGCACAAAGAGGCCACAACAATTATACAAAGAGCGAAATAACAAGACCAAGAAATTGAAAATGTTGAAATAACCAGAAATGCAATTCCACAAAGTCAATTCCATACTTTACATGAGGATGGCATACAAACATCAAAATACTTTGCTACAAAAACTGAAACGTGATCATGATATGACGGTGTAATCCACACAACCAAAGCAATAAGAAAAGACAGAAGTACTCATTTTACCATGCCAACAACATCTGGACTTGAAGATTAGTAAATGCATCACACTTGTAGCTAGCTGACAAGAGTGAACAGCCAGCTAGATCAACACATGTTGGACAAAGTACATTTACAGAAGACCAAAGACTCACCCGGACGATGTTAAGAGATGGTAGGTGCCGGTGGGCGGGTCGTTTCCTACTCAGCCCCACCCTGCTGGGCCTCGGGAGCGGACGTTTTCTCTGCGGATGGGTCGCCTCCTGCCTTGGCCTCCTTGCCTTCCTGACCGGGTTTGCCGCCGGCCTGAGGGCGTCTGCGGCGGTAGTTGAAGTTGCGGCGGTAGCGTCGCTGGCGGGGCTCTTGGTTCTGGCCGCCCTCACCGCCCTGATTCTCCTTGTCCTCCTCTCCGTCCCGCACCGGTCTGGGACGTGGTGGACCTCTGGGAGGGGGCAAGCACAAAGAATAGAGAGAGTTTAAAAACATAGGCAATGCAGCAACAGGCTGGGATTCACTGCATCTCAAGCCGATTGCATTGCAATAACTACAACATAAAATCTTGCATAAATTTTTGTGCATCACAATGAATGCAGATGTCATGCAAATTACACAGATGTCATCAAGAGACCAGATGCAATTTCAAAGTCACAAGACAATTTTTGTTAAAAAAAAAATCATAAACCGTTATTTGTATGTGCGGCTGCCATTCAAGGTTAGGCTGCAATAAAGGAGAAAGCAGACTTCTCTGAAGTCGAGTGGCATAAATTACTTTAAGGTAAATTTTTAGTAGGAAAACTCCCAATTGATATCAAAATAAGGTTTAGAAGTCAGTATAGCCCATTGTGCTGTTCTCTCCAATGTTGCAGCCCGGTGTCAATGAAGCCAACATGCAAACCTTGGTCTGAACCTTGGTCGGAAGCCTCTGTAGTAGTTCTGCCTCATTGGTTTGTTTCCCTGGTCTGGACCTCCCTGGTTCTCGTCACCTTCACCTCCCTGAAAGCAAACAGATCAGTCAAACAACAACTGGTGGGCGGCTCCTTACAGAGCCAAACAGACAGGGAATTTCCAGTCGGGCTCAAAATAAATTTGAAGATTCGTAATGCGTTTGCCCTACTGAACACGATCTTGAACTGAAATGGTCCAGCTCAAAAGGTTTCGCTGCGAGGCCGATAGAAATGCTAGAGCATAGTATAGCTCCTAGCTGAGACGAGGGCCTGTTTGAGTCAATTTGCGGTATATTGGCCCCCGATACACCAAGATTTATTGTCCAAAACCACGTGAATGTTGGAAAGGAGAGGGTTGAGAGTTGTGTATGACATCACTGGAACAGGGGTCCCAACTTTGTCATGGGACCCCTGGGTGCCTGCTTCAGGATAGTAGCCCTGTGACGGCGTACCTCAGTCATCTCTCCTCGTGGTGCGTTGGTGTACGGGGGCCGGCGGCCGTAGCGTCTACGTACAAAGTATGGAGGGTAGCGCCGTCTGCCAGGGTAAGAGGGCCTGCGCTGCTGCGGCTGCGTCTCTCCCTCCGGGGCGCTCTCTGCCCCCTCGCGGCTGCTCTTGTCACGGCCTCCGCTGCTTGGCTCGCCCTCGCCGTCGCTCTGGTAGTTCTCTGGGTACTCTCCGCCACGGGGTGGGCCTCTCCTGCGGGGATAGCGCCTATAGCGGTTCCTGTCAGCGGCATACTTGCTTCCCTGGACTGGAACGCCTCCTGGGCCGGTGACATTTGCCGCCTCTGCTCCCTGTGCACAGAATGATATGATTTTTATTTTTTTTATTAATATTATATTTTAATTATAGGTCCCAGTGTTGAGGTCAATTAACTACTCAAACACTCCTTTGAATAAATTAAATCCATTAATAATTATGGAATTATATATGTGTTAGAAGCTGCAAACTATAATCAGGCCAACTCCAAATCTGGTCATACAGAAGGTAATTTGATCTTTGATTTTGAATAAATAACCACTTCGTTCCCAACCAAAGCGTTTTGTTTTATTAAGATGTTATAGCTTACCTTCTCCCCTTCAACCACATCAAATTCCACAGTTTCTCCATCTCCAACACTGCGAAGGTATTTCCTTGGGTTGTTTTTTTTGATGGCCGTCTGTAATGATATCATTACATGTGAGATTTCACATTGGAGTTCATTTATGAACAACAACTTAAACACTGGCTATGGTCTCTTACCTGGTGTACAAAAACGTCCTCTTTTGTATCATTCCTAAACAAAGGAAGAAAACGGGTTTCAATTATATCCAGTCAGCAGTAGCCCGCTGAGCCACATTGCATCTGTGGACAGATTGTGACTAAACCAGCAAGTGTAAAGACTAATTAAGTACTGCACGTAACAAGAGCATTGTGACCGGCAGACAAATCATCTGGTCAGCTTTGTAAGCAAATCGAAGCCATAATAGGATTGGGAATGTTCCTACACACAGATCATATTAGTGTCTTTAGGAGGCAGAGATGGGGGTGGGGTCCACTTACCTATTGATAAAACCGTATCCATTCCTGACGTTGAACCATTTGACTGTACCCAAGACTTTTGTTGCTGCAATGAGACACAAAAAACCCAGTTAACCCGGTTTAACCAGAAGTCATTTCCTTTTTCATTTTACACTGCTAATGGGGCGGCATGCTACAACTTCATTGGCCAGTTGCAAACCAGCTTCTACATACTTCAGATCCCTAAGGATGAAGAACAGCAAAGGAATCAAATGACCAGACAGATGATGAAAAACTAAGGCCAGAGATAATGTTGAAGTTATATTTACCCCCCAACTGTCAGCCTTTTTATAGATACTGATGCTTAGGAGTGTTCCATGCCAGCTGCACTTGGTGTGAGGCATGAACCAAAAGCATTATTATTAGCTAGTAAGGACTAACGTTACACTAGCTCTGATCTCGCCTGGACCCAAAGCTTCCTTATGAATTCAGTATTTCAGCAGGTCCATTTGAGAGGCGGCAATAATGTAGAAGAGCCAATAATGTACAACGGGTGAGGATCACTACGGTCACTTGTGTAAACAACGAGGTGATTTGTGGGTACAACTACTGGAGACCTACTGCCCCATTTTAAGCCACATTGCTAAAAAGTACTTGAGCGTTTACACGTGGTGGTGTCGCGCCCTGAGAAGCTAGCAAGCAGGAAGCCAGTTGGCTCGCTAGCATAGCCAAGTGGCTAACTGGGTCTCTCAACCATGTGGTTGGATTAGAGCCAGCAAGCAGAAACTGTCGTAGCACATCGGATATCATCTCTTGTGGCTAACCGTAGTCAAGAATACAATGAACCAGATCTGTTGCCAGAATGGTGTCAACGATTCAGACAACTAATGGACGAAAGACACCCGAAGAATATCACGGCGGACATTTTGGGTGTCCCCATCAGCCATGTAAATAGCAAGCTAGGCTAGCGTCGTTAGCCAGCAGGCTACCATCGCTGTTAGTCGGCCATAATAATAGCTGTTAATCCAAGCGAAATTTGTGAACCTTTTGACAGTTGCGTTTTGGTGAATTGATAAGACAGCCTTAATATAATCATTTAGCCGATTACACCAGCTATGTGGGCCCCGACAGTCTTGACGGAAAAAACGGCTAACACGCAACTAAAGCACATCCCTGTGAACAAAGGGATACCCGGTAGCTAACGATAGCTCGCTAACGACGCAAGCAATGGTAGCCGTGTGAGCCAATTTCATGTTCACATCATGTGTGGTTCACGGTTACAAAACGCTAGATAGCTACCATCGCAGTATAGCTAACATTGCTTGGCTATTTAGCAAGTAATAGTAACGCTAGCACAGATAAACCTGTCATGATCAAGGCCAGAAACAACGTTAACGGTCGGCAACATGGCAATGGCATTCTATGGCCGGGCTGGTTAGGAGGCCAATGAACCGGCTAGATTAACCAACTAAAGGATTAGCTTTATCTATCGTATATTCTCCCTTGGAATTACCATTAGGAGCCGTAATGTGGATATGAAATATTACAAAAAATACGACAAATTCTAAGCAGCACACAACACGTATATCTAACAGATTATGTGGTTGCCAACACCATCCAACGTCCAACTGACATTTTTGAATTTATATCGTTAACATTGCGCTGCTTCACTGCTAACGATAATTAATGAACCCTTGTTTGAGGTAATCGGTTTCCGTTGTAAAATCAGTTAAACACCCCATTTTTATTCAAAAACACTAGTACAACAAACATCGCCAAAAAATGATTCAGAAAACTACTGCATGTGAATGATCGTGTTAGTTAACGTCTATTTCGCCTCGCTACTAGCCAACTTCAAGTAGCTTAACGTTAGCTAGCCGTTATGCGAATTAAGGCAAGTGTCAGACAGTTAACGTTAGCTGGTTAACGTCGTTTAGCATAACCAACGGTTAACATTAACTAGTTAACATTAGCGAACGACGCTTGTGCGCATCAGTTCGACGGTGACCGAAGCCACACGTCAGCTAGCTAGCTAGTTAGTTCGTTAGTTTCCAGCAATCTTACCGATGACCTTCTTATCCCCCGCGGAAGCTGCGGCTGCCGGGCTGGATGGGCTCTCCGCATCGGCAGCAGGCTGCGGTGGTTGTTGCGTCTCGGCCTCGCTGCTCATGGTTACTGGTTGGTAATGGCTTGTGCCGGCGGTGACTCTCTAGTGTGTTTCCCGGTGCTAGATGGTAACCTGGGCCGGCGGTGGTGGGGGCTGCTGCCTTCGGGCTCTCTGCTTCCCTCTCTCCGCTCCCGTTGCCGATCGAACTGGGCAGAATAAGAAATTATGCTAGGGAATATTCCCGGTCATGGGTCCGCCCAACTTCTCTTCGAATTGGCTCGATTCTGCAACGACTTAGAAAACACGCTTCTATTGGTTGAGGAAGCTGTCCATCTGCTGAGAGAAGACCTAGCTGAAAACGATTGGCTAAAAAATGTACCTGTCCATAGTTACCGCCCACAGTGATGCAAAAGCCAGACGAGCCAGACAGACAACCGAGTACTTTTTCTGGGACAGATACTGTTTCCCAGACTGATTTTTAACAAAATTGTCTTTAATCAAGCCAATGCTTTACATACAGACTCGACTGAATACTATGCAATACTAACACAATGGCTTCCGGAATTTGTTTTGTCTAGCAAGGCACCCATGGGGGTTTACCCATCAACATGACTTTGAGACATAGCCTATCCTCATTTTGAATGTGTTTTTGATGTTTGAGTAAAGCAGTTTCAGTTTTCAGTTTCTTGTTCTGCTGAACAAATACAAAGAAGACATAGGCCTACAGTGAATTCAGCTAGAATTTTTTTTATAATTAAACCTTTATTTAGACATGTAATCTCATTGAGACACAGGGTCTCATTCTCAAGAGAGACCTCCAATCAATTTGATTGGAGGAAATTAGAAACTTAGAATTTCAATTTGACTATGTATTGCCATCCAGGTTGTTCACTGCTATCACTGTTGACAAAATATTAAGTGGTTGTAGAAATTCAACATAGTGTTTGTAGCCCCACCCATCTGTGCAGCCCTGTGGAAATGTATAGTGGGATAGTTACTGACCTATATTAAGGAGAAGAGTAGTAAAGCCTCAACGTTTTATTTACTGAACATTGATATAAAGGGTATACTGTATCATAATGATTAGATTCTCACACGCTTGTACTTCTAAAACATCTATATGCATGATAGGAATGGGAAGAGAGCTCCATTCAGTGTGCTGTGCTGAATTTTAAGTCCTCGTCGGCCTATACACAGCGCTTGAATGTCAGCAGCAATGTAACACCTACACAGAGAACAACTGTGTTCATTATTCCACACCATAGGAAATTTCTCAAATAGTTACTATAATACTATAATATATACTGTAATTTAGTATTGCACCTTTTGCAAAAAGATCAATCCAAATCATCACTTGACTGTTTTGGATGTTTTTGTTCCCATTGTTATGTTACAGTGTGTGTTATCTACAGGGGAAATAAGCACCCATGATGAACATTAACCATAAGTCCCTTTACAATTTAAACACTGAGCATCTAATTTTATTGTATCCTGGAATCACTGGGGATTTACGGAGAGGATATTTCAAATATTGCATGCCCTACATTTCTGTTTCTCAGATGATAACCCTTCTTAAATTATAAGGGTATACACACAAAAGCCCAAATAGTCACACGAAATCCTTACGTAATAACATACAATTTGCTTCTCCAATCAAATCGCCCAGCACAGTACACTTAGTTAAATGCAGTCATTATCCTCAGCTTTAGCCAGTGAATTCAGAGAGCCTCCACTTCCAGCAGCACGGAGCAGACAGACCCAGACTGAGTGTGAGACAACCCCCACCAACCCCCACCCATTGTCATGTTAATGCTCCACTGGCACTGTTTATGAGCACTGGTTGATGTGTGAAGAGCTCGTTGTTAATGGCCGAGCCCTGTTCTCCCACACAAAGATGGGCTTTAGCATTGACCCCAGAAAGCCTCCCCACGAAGAGAGAGAGGACCCCCCCACCCACCCTACCCCCCCAAAAAAAAACTCTTCCTGCCTCCATAAGAGAACAGAGCCTCCATCTGAAAGGATTCTTTTGTGCCAAGGGAACGGGGTCCAAGGCAGAAGAGGGAGAGCGCGGGTGGGGGAGGGGTTCTGGTGGGCTGGATTTGTATGTAGGGCTGGGATAAGAGGTAGCCATAAGTTCAGCAGAGGAGTGCTTGGCAGTGGGGAGAGAGAGCGGCTTGGAGGACTCTTGTGCCTCTCACTGTAAACGCTCTCCTTTGAGAAAGACAACGGTGAGGACGGGCTTGATTATTGTCCACTGTGGATGTAGAGGCCGACTATACATATGTGCACAGTCCCACCCTGATAAATCCAGTCTCTTGTGTTTTTCAAGCTATCAACTGTTAGGACAATATTCCCATATTTTCTATGGTTCAGTTGTTGCAGAAACTGATTCATCAGAGGAAGGAAATTAAGCACAATATGACAAACAAGGCTTTAACAATATACTCAGAAAATAATAACTGTATACTCACAAAATAATTCACAATTCACTACTGGGTTCACAATGTTCTCACAGTATCAGAAATGAAGTTGAAAGGTCCTTCATCCCATGTTGTACTCTTACTCTTTTTGTGTGTTGTATTGCATTTTTTTTTTATTGTATTGTGTCACATTTTAACCAACCTGTGAAGCCAAAGGCAAATTTGCACTGCGGTGGACAATAGAGTTCTATTATATTCTATTCTGATATCAAAACAAAGTTTCCAACCATGTGTAGGCGATGAGTTTCAATGCAACAAATGAAATAAGGAAGGCAATGTCTTGTCAGTTTTAGGCGTCACCATAGTTGACAGCAATTCAAATTCCATGTTACTGCAATGCGCCTAATGACAAATCTAATCAAACATGCATACTTTTAAAATTATATACATATATATATATTAGGAACACCTTACTAATACTGGGTAGGTATCAACTTTCAGCTCAGTGTCAACCGGCTACCAAAGTGACATCCGCCTCCAGGTTTGACGTGTTGCATTCTGAGATGCTTTTCTGCTCACCACAGTTGTAAAGAGGTTATCTGAGTTACTGTCGCCTTTCTGTCAGCTCCAACCAGGCTGGTCATTCTCCTCTGACCTCTCTCATCAACAAGGCGTTTCCGTCCGCAGAACTGCCGCTCACTGGATGTTTTTTGTTTTTTTGCACCATTCTGTATAACCTCTAGAGACTGTTGTGTGTGAAAATCCCAGGAGATCAGCAGTTTCAGAAATACTCAAAGCAGCCCGTCTGTCACCAACAACCATGCCACGGTCAAAGTCACTGAGATCACATTTTTTCCCCATTCTGATGTTTGATGTGAACGTTAACTAAAGCTGCTGACCTGTACCTGCATGATCTTATGCATTGCACTGCTGCCACATGATTGGCTGAATGGATAATTGCATGAATAAGCAGGTGTACAGGTGTTCCTAATAAAGTGCTCGGTGAGTGTGTATATATACATATACACACACATTATAATTATTGGGGGTTCAGTCGAACAAACTGACAAACTAACCTAATGATCTTAAAAAGCTCTTTACCCCAGTGACATCTACAGATCTGAGTCACCGCCTTCTTAAACAAACAAGATCTGCTGCAAAGATTTATAAAAATGTAAAACAATTTATTGATCAACAACTTGATACAAAGTGTGACTGAATTATGAATGGGAATCGTTCACATGCCATCTAAGTCTTTCTTGAAGCTTGAACAAAGTCACCATTTCTCATTTGTCCTTCCATCACAGGATACGCAATTGTCCTAAAATTGAACAGAAAGTTTCCACATTACCCATTTTCAAACTAAACCGTCAAACCCATAAATTAACTAAATTCAGTCAGTACAACAACCCACCAGACATGATGTGAATCTGGGTTTTTGATGCATCAGTTAACGTGGAATTAAATCTACCAAACCCATCGACAATCTATGACCATTACAGGAAATGATGCACTGCTGAGTTGTATAATGTACTTCATGGTGCATTATGGGAGATTACATCCCTACAGCCATTCATTTATGGAAAAAAACATCAGGTTGAGGTTTAGTGAGGGAAACTTATGAATGATAAGACACTGGTTCATGTGTACAGAGGTTGTATAAGTTTCACATTGAAACTGGATGGTGTTGTGAGGAGCTGGATCACATCTCTCCACACTGGGCAATGAGGATGGGGAGCTTGGGTTTGTTGTTGGGACCCGTAGGAACGTTCTGTTGGGAGTAAGGAGCAAAGATGTAGGACAAAACACTCGACTCTGAAACGACTACACAAACATTAAACCCAACTAAAATGAGGAATGGTAGTTTATGGACAGAATCTAATCTCGTCTAATCTCTAATTACTTATTGCTAAAATGTGAAGCAGAGTATGATTTGGTTGAATGTCAATATTTCGGTTACAGTCAGGGTGGGACATCAGTTCTGAAAAATTTGGGATTGAAATGTTCTGGACAGCTAGATGCAGCTAAGCAAATTCAAAATATTGAACATGCTTGCTACAGTCTGACATACACAATCCTATTGCAATAATGAATTGCTTAAAGATATGTGTAAAACTTATTGACTGATATATTTCTGCCAAATATAATAGTACATGAATATAATAATGAAGAAGAATACATTTTATTTGTACTGTACTTTTCATTCACAGTGAATCTATATAATATAATATAATATAATATAATATAATATAATATAATATAATATAATATAATATAATATAATATAATATAATATAATAATTTGCTTTAATTTGAGAGGATTTGGAAGAAGTTGGGTAAATTTCTTTTCCCTCAGCAAAATGTTGGACTTCAGCGCTCTACACTGACATTTGTTTCTCTAACGAGCTCCTCAATTGAAAAATGTAGGAAAATAACAAAGAAATTTGGAGCATCAAACACCAATCCCTGCTTTGACAACCAGGTTTCCCTTGTTCTCCTTGACAGTTGTCAAGGCAGCATGAAAATATGTTAAGAGCATACAGCATGTTAGTGACGCTGTAGCAATCTGAAGTGGCGTGTCTTGACCAGCAGAGGGAATGAAAACACTGTTAACAACGGACGGCCATATTGAGCCACTGCAGCATTGTGGTCGCAAGACTAGACACAAAAAATCTGGAGCTCTGCAGTGATACTCAAATGAATTCATCATCATTTGAGAAGTCTGATTGTTAGATAGACGTGATTCTTCTTTATATCAAAAAAAGAGAGCCAAAAACATATGGACACAAATATGGCAAACAATGGGCAGCAGAGGACTATGAGAACATTTTGTACTCTCTGTACATTTGGGGCACTGACAACCCTGAAAATCCCAAACTAATAAATATTAAAATGAGAGTTTTTACCTCAATTTTTCTCATGACCAGCAAACCATCGACCACTTTTCCTGAAATATTGCCATGAATGAAATAATCAGCATGTATGGAAATTCAATTCTGACACACAAATGAATGCAAATACAGTTTATCACAGATAGAATATGGGAACATAATTCACATTGTACTCACCGAAAACCACATGCTTTCCATCTAACCAGTCACATTTGGTACAGGTGATGAAAAACTGACACCCATTTGTTCCAGGACCACTATTTGCCTGAAGGACAATTTTTGGGAGAAGCTTTGTTAGCGTCCAAATAAGAGTAAGACCAATATTACTGTGAAAGACTGGGAGTTTTAAAACATCTGTTTGTCTATCAGGTTTGGGTTCACTTTCAATGAATTTAGATCCAAATGTAAAACCAAGAACATTAATTCTAAATTACTGCATGCAATATGGGATATATTAACTGTTTAGGAAGAAATTCTTTTGGGTTTTGAAGTAAATCCACTTTTTGAGAAAGTACATTGACCCTTTTTGATTCAGGGAGGCAGTGTACTAATATAAGAGCATTGATCTTACACACCATGGACAGAAGACCAGGGGCATTATGCTTCATCCTGAAGTTTTCATCTGCAAACGGACCTCTGTAGACGCTGCAGATGCCAGTGCCATCACCCTGCACAAAAAGACAAACAGTACATAGGTTAGGGCTCGCATAGGAGATTTAGAAAACCATTGAAGCCAAGCATTCATAAAATGAAGATGTAGTTCACCACATGTCCACTACAGGGCGAGAGATGGAAATATTTAGCCTCCTGCTGAATTCAAAAGGCAGCTGGGGTTTTATCTTGCATCATGGTGTCATGCAAATTTCATTCAGGACGATAGGCTGTAGTACTGTAGAGTTTCAGAGTTGTGTAAAAATCATTGATGGTCACTACAACAACATACATATTTCACCATGATCATTTTAAAGAGAGAAAAAACTCCCACACACACTGTCTACTGAACCTTGCAATTACAGCATCTTTATTGACAATGTTTTGGTAGTAGGACCTTCATCAGGTTGTCTTTTAAAAGAAGCTCCCGCACACCATCTACTGAACTTTGCAATTAGAGTAGACAGTGTACAGGAGCTTTATTTTTTTTTTTGGTCAACCTACAGCCTTCTCCCACATACCTGTCACCTTGTACTCAGGCATGAAAAAGCTCAACTATATCATAATGATTTTTAAGTTTAGATTTTTTTTTATGCTCTAAAAATGGCACTCATTTTGGCTATGACACAATCTTGCTTTACCTCAATCGAGCTGTATTATCAGATTCAATTGGATCCATTTGGCAGTGGTATCCTCCAAGAAGTATTCCTATCAGAAAATATCTTTTCTTACTTCTACAATTGAGTTTGCATTGACCTATTTCATCCATTCAGGTGAGGTTCAGTGCTCATAGCAGATAGACATCTAGGGTGGAACCAGCTGAGTTTCTGGTCTATGACAGAAGGTTGTACTGATGGCCTAGCAGCAGGGAGGCCCTGTGGTTACACACACTTCCCCCCCCAACTGGTGGCCAACAAGCTGGATCTCTGTTACAGCCAAAGTGGCCCTGCCCATGCATGTGTACATGTATGAGTGTCTCAGAGATATGCAAGGAAACAAATTCAAACCACAGAAACAAATTAGTTATATTGTGAGTAATATGGCACTTCAGGGTCCTAAAAGTTCTGAAATATTGATTATTACAGCCTTAATCCCAGACAGAAATGTTGATATGGAGAGATGCAAAAAAAAAACATACTTTGAATTGCACTTTCCTAGCGAAAGAGACATCTGTCGTAGAGACAGAACAATAATTAACCAGACAGAGGAAGAAGTGTGTAGGTACTCACATTTACGAAATCCCCTCCCTGGATCATGAAGTCTTTGATCACCCTACCAGGGAGCAATAAAAACACATCAGTAAGGTGCTTTCAGCCAAGCAATCTGTCTGGTTGGTTGTGCTGATAATTCCCATAAAACACTACAAGCCTGTAGTGGTTACTATGCCCACTTCTGTGGTAACCAGGGAACTAGTCAGCTGTTGTTGTTGTTTATTATGTTTGTTGTTTATAATGTTTATTATTTCTCCTGTTTTGTTTTTTATTCCTATGTATGTATTCTTTCAAAAGAAAATTCAGGCAGTGCACATGCATTAGTAACCGCTGAATAAATACCATAATACTCTTGAGGATGTTCTTTAATGAGATTATGGGTGCTTCAGTGCTGCTGACAGGATTACATTATTCCATCTCCATTGTACCCATAATCACAGTACAGATTGTCCACTCAGGTATTATTGCTGTACTGGTGTAAAGACCTTGTGAATGGTCGGCTAACAAAAGTGCTCAACGTGATCAATGGTCGGCATCATGTTCATCACTTTCATTTTGAAAACCTACTCAAAAACATTATTTCAGCAAACACAGAAAAGCTGAACCAGCGAATACAGAAAAGTAATATTATTTAATTCTCCCCAGGATCCTACTTTTCAATAAGTAATTTTTGTGGTTTAGAACAATAAACAGTAAGGAAATATTAAGGTAAACTGGGACATAAACAGTGTGAATGCCAGTGGTGACAGTGGATCCCCAGGGGAGGCTGTTCCTGAAAAGAAATGTTCTACCAAAGTTTAAATAACACTTTACAAACACCAGATGGTTTGGAAATCAGAGATTAAGAGAAACACTGTTTTTCTGTATGATTTCTGGTTCAAATAAATTCACATCACTTTTCCAACATCCCAGTACAATGTGAGCTTGGTATGCAAATCTTACTGGCAGCGTACCTGTGGAATGTGCAGCCTTTGTAACCAATAGGGACGCCATCTTTCCTGCAGGACACAAGTTTAAGACAGAACAAGATGGAGTTAATGGTAAACACAAACATATAACCTGCTGCCCCATCTCTCCACTTCTGTTTTCCACAAGACAGGTTTGGTAACATGTTTGAACTCTAGTTTGGGTTAGGTAGGAGGCATCACTAAATACCTGGGTGGGAAATTAACACACGCCAGCAAGTCCTGTTTATTATGCAATCAATTATCAAGAAATATCCTGGCATAAGTTGTTTTAGGCTACTGAATGTCTTTGTATGTCATGTAAATATTTCAGAAAGAAAGCAGGATAATATACAAGGAGAACTTGATAACTTTTTGCTGTGATTAAATACATGACTAATTCTGAAGAAAAAAAAAAGGACATAACAGCAGCTGAATGTTGCAGAAAACTCAAGTCGCACTGTCATGGATTTGACATGTGACCAATAGCTAGCTAGTCAGCTTAGCTAAACTGCTTAGCATCTAATAATAAAAATCGAGCCCATGTCACACATCCTTTAACCACATGTTCAGTGTAATTTGTCTGACAGTTCCTAAGGTCTCTGGTTGACATCCCTGGACTGACTGAGGTACATCTGAGTGGTGAATATGAATAATTAACACTCTTCCCTCCAACAATTGAATGGTGTCACTGTGAACAATTACAGTGAAGCAGGGCAGTGCTGAAAAAGAGCTCAGCAGACCCTGAATAAACAAAGGTTAAAAAGGGGATATTTCAGTCAAATCAACCTCTGCTTTGTCTTATTTGATTACAAGTGAATGGCCTGAGTGAGAGGGAAGGCTAGGTAAACAAAGGGTAGGTGAACAAAGTAAGGAAAGCTCCTAACAACATATGAATATCAAGTAGCTATATGGGGTAGGGCCACCTACAGCCATTCAATCCTCCTTGGCAAACTGCCATACAAGTCCTGAACAATGTATGGGATATTGGACCTTTCTTTGAGAAGGAAAGCCCCCAGTTCTTTGAGGGATGAAGGAGGTGGAAATCTACTTCTCATGAAAATTAAATGTTTAGATCTGTTAACTGGGGAGGTTAGATTCATCCTGGTGTTCATTAAACCACACTTGAATTTGTTTAGCAGCGTGTATGGTGGCATTATGTTGAAATATGGGAACATCATGAAGGACCAGTGTTATGAAATTGCCTCATATTCCTTGGAGGTTACATTACCATACAGAGCACTCATCAAACCTAATGACTCTTACAAGATGGCTGCCCATAACATTACAGATCCACCACCATGTTTAACAGCTGGCAGCAGACATTGTGGGTTGAATGAGTGATTAGTTTACTCTGCAAGATGTTGAATCTGTGTTTCTGTACCATCAATGAATGTGGCACTTCACCACCTTACCTGAACTCTCCCGTGCAAAACTGCCTGTAAGAGATGGAGAAGCCATAAGTAACATCTTTCCCAATTCAAAAATGGCCTTTATAAAAGCAATACGTTATGCATATTAACATATATGGCAAAACAACTGTGACAATATAAATAAGTATGCTCGATGCTATCTTTTCACATGGGAGATCTTTTAACTATTGATATCACTGTGTAAAAAATTTAACTTTGAGCCAGACAGTGATTGGATGACACAGTGTGAGCAGTCAATTATGCTGATTCGCTCCTTACCGGAAATTCTCTGCTGTCTTTGGAACCACATCAGCAAACAGTTCAATCTTCATTCGTCCGACTTCCTGAAAAACAGTTGAGCGAACTATGTCAAAACAGTTGACCACAAGCACACCAAAGAGACTCAGTGAATAGAGATGCCTAAAAGATAAGGTACACTGCGTTGCCCCAGGGGAACAGGCCCCATCTTTTGAATGGAAACAGGTCATTCGTGCTCCTATAGCTATGCTACATGAAACTGACAGCTTAACCTGGCCCAACCAGTTTGTAAGGCGTGGTACCAGTGTTTCGGTTAAGGATAAGCCCTAGTGATATATGATATATGATACTGAACAACTGCCATACAATTTCTTAGCCTCAAATCCCTAACAATAGCACGCAGCTGATAAATGAATCAGACAAGCTTGTTCCTATAATACGTTTCGGTTCTGTCTTGACTTTGCAGAAAAACCCAAGCTTCGACTTAACTAACATGACAAAACAGCTTCCATTGTTAACTTGCGAGACTCTGTTTCATCTGGACAATACAAACCATTTTGTCCCAATTCTGACGGCATTTACCAATGGTCAGCGCATACATAATATAGGGTTGTGAATGAGAGGTTTCCAAGCTCTTTATGCAACACATTACTGGACAAAAAAATCCTTTATGGGCTTTGTGTTCAAAGTCCTGCTTATCTATCATGCTATTAAATGTGTATGTGTGTGTGTTCAGCAGCCTGGGTGTCTTCCTACAACCCACAGAAGCGTGCAATTGGAGGACAGAAGAGACGTCTGGAGCGTGCATATCTCGGGCTGTCACAGCAACGTGTGTGTGTGTGGTGTGTGTGAAAACAAACAATATGCTGGTATGAAAAGAGTGGTTTGTCCAAAAGACATCACTACACAACTCTCCCTGCTGACGACTCACAGTAAAACTGACCGTCACTGGGTCTCTTGCCTTTGCGGTATAGACCATACATTCATAGTGTCTAGGATATCAAATGTTGAAATACAAAACCTGACTGTTGCAGAGGAGGAAACAATGATCACAAACATGAAAATACTAATCTGTGGATAGCTTTCTCTGGCTGGAGTGTAATGTCCACTAATGTCAAGCTGCCTGACAACAGGTAAGATTAAGCTAATCGTCTAAAAATAACTTTATATAACTTTATATAACAGTTAGCAAAAGTTTTTTATCAGATAATATTTCAAATGGCAATAGGCTTCCCTGTTTTTTATCTTTATATCTAAATCCTGAAGAACTTATATTGTTTAACAACTTTTGTTGCACTTTGTAATGCTGGAAGGTTGCCAAATTTAAAGGATCAACTTCACAGGCCTTGAAGCTGAAACAAAAAGCTAAGGAAGATAACTACCTGAAAAGTATCAAGTACTCCATTTTGAATGCACGGAGATGACACAAAGGTTTCACTCTCAACCATCATGTTAAAGAGTCGAAAATGCAAACTAAAATGGCCACATCTGCCACACCTGCTCTTATCTCTTCTGTCAGACCCTTGCAGCCTGACATATGGGCCAAAACATGTGAACATTAACATTTACTCTGTGATAACAGAGCAAACAAACTAAAGCAGGACCTAGAAACAGGTTGTACAATAATAAGACTGTGAAGTTGTGTAAATTGGCTGCACATGCAGGGCCAAGCAAACTCTTGGAAGAATCATATTTGGAATAGAGCAAACCATTAGTGATTATTTCTGTTAAAATAGATCATTGGTTGATTATATCCTCACTGTTGCAGGATGATAAGTCTATTGGAGTCAATTTAAAATGTTAGCAGCAAGTGTTCAAGTCAGCAAACTGTACAAGCTACTTTTCTGAACCAATTTATATTATAAAATACCCACTTAAATAACAAAAATATATTAGTAAGGTTAATAATGTAACCAGAGGTAAAGTATATATTTTTTTAAAACCCCCTAGGCTACATTTTGACTTGGTTGATTCTGTGCCAGCTCAATACCAGTACATTTCATTAAAAAGTAGGCATAGCATTATTCTTTTTTTGTCTGTTGAGGGAAGCAAGAACTTCCTTTGGCCTCATATGTTCAACACTCGTATGATTTCACACGGTTTCCTGGGTTTCTAGTGTAGTTTTCTAGGGACAGAGCGCAGCTAAACAAACCCAACCAGAAAATGCGGCCTCCACACATGGCATCGTTAGGAGAGGGTGTGATGCCGTCATGCAGTTCATCTACAGCAGGATAATGCAAATCAACATAACCTACCCAAGGTCTAGCCCAACCTCTGGGCCATGTGGGCGGGGAACACCGACAACATACTTCCTTAAAGACACAGCAGGCGTATCATAGAAGTTGCTTGGTTTCACAAAGGAAGGTGGGGCCATAATGAGCTGCCTGGATACAACTACTGTCCTAAAGGGAGTTGCTCCACCTGACACACCAGGCAGTCACACACCTCAACTCTTTCGCTGGCAAGCCTTGACAAGAGCACACAAGGCATCTGGTTTACATAACAGCAGAGAGTTAGGCACTGGTGTAGCATCTGGATCTCCACTGAAACACACTGGACTAGGAAACCCTGGACATACAGGTAGAGGCACATTAGTGTCACACAATGTGGAAGTAACTTAATTTTATTTGTTGTGCTGTGCAGAGTATCCAAATGTTGTATGTTTCAAATGGCAGAACCTGTTTTACCTGCAGTGAATGCTACAATTAAAATGGCACTGCATGTGGAAATACGTAACTGTCCTGCAGTTAAACTCAAAATGCTAGAAATTCAGGACAGTGTGTGTGTGTCACTGAAATGAATGACAACATCGATGTAAGATTTCAATATGAAATACTGACACAACGTATGAAAAAAAGGCAGGTCAGACTATATTTTCAAGATATTTTGGTGTAAAATGACAGCGTATATGGCAGACTAAAGTGTGAGACAAATAATCCACTTGAGAACCATTTGTGTGACAGTATTACAGAACTTCAAGGAGAAGACTCAATATCCTCAAAAAAGACAAAGTGCACCAGCAACCACCAGATCATTACCAGATCAATGATAAACTGTCAACTTGATCAATGTCAGTACTGTATCATAATATGTTGGTGCATTTGTATCAAATGTGTCTGCAGTGTGAAGTTTGCAGAGGCTTTCTCCGGTCATTCTTTGTTTGTCTAGTTCTCAATGGATGATTTAGTTTTTTGCTCTTTCACTAACAAATTTGGAGTGACAATGCTTGTGCCTACTTGAACCAAGTGTGGGATATGACTCCAAATGGTAGTAATAGGTTAAAAAACGCACTGTAGTCCTACTCATAAAAAGCCTAAACTGAATGATCATTAGCCTCTGACAGGGTATAGACACTGATTTAGTTATCACGTACAAATCCATGATGTTTATGACTTATACCAAGAAAGGTATGGGCAAATAGGATATACCATGTTTTATAAATCATATAAAAAATGTGTACACAGTACACACGGTTTCACCTTTTTGAGTTTTCTTGGTAAACCAATGCCAAGTTTTGTACATCTTTGATGCAAAGGGTGGTAAGAATCCAGTCTGCTCTTTTAGTCTACTCAAGACGATTCTGAGCATCTATAGTTTCACATGGATGTTCTGCTCATTTCAGGGCTGCACCTCTACTCAAACCATCCTGCCACTCCATACATGACAAATGACAGACCGCAAATGTCAGCCGATTGGCGTATGAGGTGGCCCACGCAACTACATGAATGAGTGCCTCCTGATAATTGCAGTTTTTTCATTTGTATTTTTGAAGCTGCTAACCATTATCATCTTGTCTTTGACAGCATTTTCTGAAGCATCGTGGTGCTGGACTGAGCATCGATAGAGAAATAGTTTAAATGTCGACTGGGTTGCCAATACCTCAGGAAAGCCACATCGTCAAAATGCTGGGCATCATCGAGCACTGGGACGGGAAGGGCAGCTGTCACGCAGACAACACTGGGCATTATCTGACCCTCATGCTCTTCAAGGCGGGCTTGGATGCAACAGTCTTGTTCCTATGCTGGCGCAGACTGCATACTTCCTTTTTAAGTATGTGCGGCCTGTCCATCGCCATGGCCGACGTGGTGATGGCCTGGTCCTTGACAACTGTGTGGTTTCTTGGGTCTCAACAGTCTCCTGTGTCAGTCTGCTTCCTCCTGGCTCACGCCTCGGCCACATACGCTGCACTGCCGCTGCCCATGATGTGCCTGGGTTTACTGGACTACATCTCAGAGGATAACAATAACAATTGCATTGGCAACCAGAGCCCCTGCTGCAAATCCCTAAGGAACATGGTCTTCACCTTGCTGGTGTGGGTGTTAGCTGTTGTTTACTCCTTCGGATCAGTGACACCTGACCTGCTGGAAATCGAGTATTCAGGAGGGGCAAAGGCTCTGGTGTGTGAAGTGCAGGAGTCGACGCTTGCTGTCTACTTTGTTTTGGGGCTTTTCATAGCAGTAACTTCCACACTGCTGCCCTATTGGTCGAGGATTCCCCGGTGGATGAAAGAGGCCAACAGGTTATCTGACCAGAGGGAAGAACCTCAAGAGAACCAGAAGAGCGACTTGCTGTTCAATTCCATCATGTACACCGAGACAGAAAGTGGTGAGGACAGTTTCCTGGTGGAGACTGTCCAGCAGCGGCCGCCTCTGTTCCTCAGCTTAACACTGGGCTTTGCTTCAATATGGATGCCTTACCTGATCATATCTGTGGTCTGCCAGCTCTTAGGCTTTGGAGTACCTGCCTACATCATCGTCAACCTTCTGTGGCTGGAGAGCACCAACAGTCTACTGGTTGGTGCGGTGTTCTGGGTAAAGAGCAACAGGCTAGGACCATACTGTCGCCTCCCAGACGATGTTTGTTTATGGCGCGTTTACTGGCACTTGAGTAGAGGGACACACCAGCAGAAACTCCCCATCGCTGTCTTTAACCCATCAGAGGGCAAGAGAAACACACTTCTATATGTGTGAGGCAAAGCAAAGAAAAAAATCAACCAACCACCATCTTAGATACAGTAGTTTTAACAGTCTGGAAACAGGTTAATCTCTCCAGAGATTAACCTGTCTGGCCTCTAATGACTAAACCATAGACTTGATATACTGCAAGTGGAGACCATTAATTCAAGACCGGAGGCAGCAAAATTCCACCAAAATAAGGAAGCAACACCACATTTGCTAACATCCATCAATGGATAACCAAGTTCAATCAGACTGTGAAGAGCAAAGCTTCTAACTTTTGCCCGACAGACTGGCTGTAAAAATCTTGACAGGGAGAATGTGTGCCTCTCTCTTCCTTCCCTCAACAAATATCGAAGTGCCCTTGAGCAAATCATTTAACTGCGAAATGTTCTAACAAGAGAAGACTGTGATTGCACTGGGTGGTTTCCAAGTGTGAAGATGTGTGTAGGAAGGTAATGCTGAAAAATGGCAAGAATGTGCAGTGAGGATAACTTTGTAAATAATTCTAGGAAAAAAACTAAAACCCTAAAACGTAAAACCTTCTAGGTTCATGTATGTTTATCGTTAATTTCAAAGAGAATTGTAGAGTATGAGGAAACCCTAATATGATTAATGATTTATATCCAATCCCTTTGATTTTCTGTCCCTAAACATGCATGGCTTGCAAACGGCAACTCAATAAACTACCTGCTATATATTTCCAGACGGCCGTGTTTATGGCCATTATGCATTTTGCTTGTTTTGTTTTAAACTCATAACGCCCAAATGTATAAAAAAAAACTGTCAAAGCATTCTAAATGATCTATGACTCCTCTCCTATGAGGATTTTACAACGTGACTGAAGTTTTTCTGTCATGCTCAGTCTGTATTCACTCACAGACAAAGAGCATAAGCTGCAGACGTGGACTGACCTAGCCTGTTAGGCAGCTATAAATGTAGCCTTATTGGTTGATAATAGTGAATTTTTAAAATTACAAAATATAATACATCTACTAGTGATCACATGCTAAAGCCAATCTTACTGGTTGTACATGACTAGTAAATGAGTTTACTAAGATTATAGATAGACATAAACTCACACAAAAAATAGGCTGTAAAAAAAAAAAAAAAAAAAAAAGTCCTTGTTTACAGCTTACAGACAATTAAATTATTTAAAAAAAAACCAGGGGGCGTCCTGGTGGCTCAGTTGGCTAACCGTGACATCCCGGGTTCAAATCCAACCCATGACTTTTTTCACATGTCATCCCCCTCTCTATCCCCCTGAGCCATTCCTGTCCTTCTCTACTGTGGCTGTAAAAAAAATATTCTTAAAAAAAAAAAAGGAGCCACTGTGTCAACTCCACCTTGTGGTCAAGCTGGAGTTCACCATCTGGCCGATCAGTGGAGTTGTTTTTGCCTGAGTAGAGGGAGAGAATTGAAACCCATTCACCAAATTTGATGGTTCTCAGATTTTGAGGTACAGATCATTTTAAGGCAGAAAATGAATCCTAACAAAAACAATACCATTCCAGCGCCTACAGTGCTTGGACCCCAAAAAAAGTTGATACTTTGTTGGTCCCTGCCTGGGAGGTCAGACCCTATGTGGTATTTTGTGGCTTTTGACCATTGCTAGCTTTAATAGGATGTATCACAACTGAGGAAGCTCAGCAGCTCACACACACTCCTGGTCCATACTTATAGATCAATAATCATCATCATCACATCCTCCATTATCGCCTGGCACACCTCTGCTCCAGCATCTTATCCACCTCACTTCACTCCTCCTCCTCATCCAATGGAATTGCCTGTAAACCTTACTAATGCCACTATATATTATCATGCATTTTATTATTACCTAAACTGATATTTCGCAAATCTTGCCTTAATACAAAAACTGTACAATAGGATGCAACTGTACAACTTCAAACCTTGCACACTGTGACTCACACTGTTTCAGCCATAGAACTATCTATATCCCGTGCTGCTCAAACTCACACAGCTACAGAATGTCAAATGTGCTGTTTATTCATACAGTGATGGTTTCTGTCCATGGTAGATGATGCACTGTATACTACATTCTGTTGTCTTTGCACTGCGTGTGTTAGTATGTACTGTGAAACTAAGCTGTCAACATATCACTACGTCACCAAGACAAATTACTGTATTCATTCCATCTAGCAATTCAAGTGGTTCTGATTCAAAAAGTGCTCATTAATAATTAATTTTGTGAGAAGGATAGACAAGTTTTTCAAGTCTCAACAGTCCCCATACACTGGCATGCAGTAGTTCAGGCAGGTTGTGAGCTACCATCCATCTACTCTTCTTTTAAAAACAGTACACACCTGCCCACCCAACCTGCTTTTCCAGTGTAGTAA
Source organism: Centroberyx affinis (assembly GCF_046629955.1). Lineage (NCBI taxonomy): Eukaryota > Metazoa > Chordata > Actinopteri > Beryciformes > Berycidae > Centroberyx > Centroberyx affinis. Next base: position 151,127 of record NW_027281998.1, read on the forward strand.
ATCTGCATATCCTGCTGCCACTCCTATCAAATCTGTCTGAATGCAACAATGGGGAAAATATCTACATCTGTAAATAAATATTACAAGTTAATAAATCTGTATTTATTCAGTAGCCTATCTTCTGTTCGTCAGCTCTTCTACTTTCGGATATATTTTATCTCCAGGAAGATGTTTAATGTGTATTAATTGTATAAAATATAAGAAACGTTTCAAATTAAAGCTTCAGATTTCACATTTTTTGGATTTTGCATTCCCACCTCTCCTCCTGCCTGCGATTTCTATTCTCCCAAGGTTACATCTCAATCTAAGCTTCTTCAAAGATAGCTCTGCTGGATCATTCTACACTGGCTGTCAACTAACAAGTGATATCCAGTTATACATAATATATAAAGCCGGTTTCTCCTCTGGAGCACGGAATTGGATGTAAAGAAAGGGAATACATTGGGTTTCTCAACTAAAAATGTTTTATTATTATTATTTTCTATGAAAAGTCAAAGATGGGAAATTACTCCAAGTAATTCAGAGCTTTCTTAGTGAAATTCTCAAAAACGTGAAGTGAAATCATTTCATGGCGCGCAGTTTGACTCTTCCTGAATAAGACTTCCTTGGATTTCTGGACGTCCTATCGGGTTAAAGGCTGTCTCTTATGATATGGCCATTATGTAAATTGAGTTTTCAGGTGAATTTAACTTGCATTTTCTTAAGAACTGCACAGTAAAATGTCTTCACGTGTCACATTGGCACAGAACTGAATAATGTAAAGAAACGGAATGCACTGGATTTGCAACTTAATACTGACAATACGTCTGTGAACCATCAGATCTTCTCCTACTGTACAAACATAATTTGAGGTTTAGGTTTTGGCTGTCTGTTTTTCACACCGCGCAACGCCGCCATCTTTGACCCTCCGTTGCTTTCGTATCAAGGAGGTTCTGGGTTCTATGCGCAACGCTGCGGAAATACCGTAATTACACGTACTAAACGCGCAACACAATGTAAAGAGCTGAGAAAGCCAAGTCCCTCATCTATAACCTTTGCAATGTTCCCTGGTATAAAACGTTATCTGAACCAAGTTATTAGTATGCTGCTCAAGGTATTCAGGCTTGACGAACGGAGTTTACGTTAGAGAGTCTGGAGTGATGCATTCAGGAGTCATAACAGACTACAGACTAGTGATTGGTCAGAGAGAATCGTCATTATTTCGCGACACGGGACATATGCAGTATGCTAACGTTAGCTACCAGGTTAGCTCACCCTCTTGCGTCGCCTTTGAGCAACTAGAGAGCAGGCTTTTGTCTTGCTGCCTTCAGCCTCTTCTGAAATAAAATCTGTCTCCTTGCTGTGACTAACAGCCACATACCGAGAATCAACACTGAACACTGAGAATATGCTGATATGCTAACGTTAGCTGCAAACTGCAGACACCACTGACAGTGAGCGCTTGTCTCCTTTCACTACTCACCTGCCCTCCAATGGTAATATCGAAGAAAACAATCGGGTTGTTGGGATTTGTTGGCTGGACATTCATGGTGATACTTCTTGCGCTTTTGAAAACAAATATATCACTCAACTATATACAGTAACGCTGCTCAAACGAAGCGCACCAGAACAATTTGAAAACCCAGCATCTGCGCTGTAAGGACCTACGGTGGCCCACAAGAGACATGTTACGGCTCGAGATTTAGGACAAAATGCCACACTTCCAGAAAACCTAGCAAATATGTCATTTTTACTGCCATCTGGTGGTCAAATAAAACATTGCCAATTTATAATGTCACTGCAAAATCTACTCTACAAAAAAAAAAACTCACTGTAAAAAGAATTGTCAAAGGCTGTAGCACCATGCTGTAGCACCATGATCAAGACATTTTTTGCTAAAGGTGTCAAAAGACTAGTGGGTCAGGAAGGAGATAAACGAGCAAAAGCAAAAGGCCTTTAACAAAGAAAATCCTATGTGAAGTTATAAGGTTTCTTGACATTGACGCTGTATTCTGAGAGGGCAGGAGACAGGTCCTCCATAGTTACAGTGTACTTCTTATCCTGTATTGTGGAGAGGAAACAAACGTCACCATCATCCAACCACACTCATCCTCATACACACACACACACACACACACAGCTGTAAAATCTATATCTAATGCATCTGTTAAGCACCAGAGAAGCACCAACCTTTGCCTTGCTCCTGGAGCTTCCTGAGGCGGTGCCCTTCATTTTACAGTACTGCAGTGCATCATTGGCAATATCCGAGATGAACTTCTGAGAAGCCAGGGAGATCAGTCGGATTCTACGGAAAAAAAAGAGCAAGTCATTAGTGTTCTGGTTTTTCCTGTTTGTACTCTGGCAACCTGATCCACACACAATTCACAAGTCTTTGGTGCAGAGGGTGTTAACAGTCCAGGGAAATCCTGTCTGCTCTTTTAGTCTACTCAAGATGACTCAGTTGAGTGTTGCATCTATATTTTCACATGGATGTTCTGCTCATTGCAGGGGCGCGCCTCTACTCAACCAGCATTTCCTGAAGCATCGTGGTGCTGGACTGAGCATCGATAGAGATAATGGTTTAAATGTTGACTGGGTTGCCAATACCTCACGAAAGTCACATCGTCAAAATGCTGGGCATCATCGAGCACTGGGACGGGAAGGGCAGCTGTCATGCAGACAACACTGGGCATTATCTGACCCTCATGCTCTTCAAGGCAGGCTTGGATGCAACAGTCTTGTTCCTATGCTGGCGCAGACTGCATATTTCCTTTTTAAGTATGTGCGGCCTGTCCATCGCCATGGTCAACGTGGTGATGGCCTGGTCCATGGCAACTGTGTGGTTTATCGGGCCTCAACAGTCTCCTGTGTCAGTCTGCTTCCTCCTGGCTCACGCCTCGGCCACATACGCTGCACTGCCGCTGCCCATGGTTTGCCTGGGTTTACTGGACTACATCTCAGAGGATAACAATAACAATTGCATTGGCAACCAGAGCCCCTGCTGCAAATCCCTAAGGAACATGGTCTTCACCTTGCTGGTGTGGGTGTTAGCTGTTGTTTACTCCTTCGGATCAGTGACACCTGACCTGCTGGAAATCGAGTATTCAGGAGGGGCAAAGGCTCTGGTGTGTGAAGTGCAGGAGTCGACGCTTGCTGTCTACTTTGTTTTGGGGCTTTTCATAGCAGTAACTTCCACACTGTTGCCCTATTGGTCGAGGATTCCCCGGTGGATGAAAGAGGCCAACAGGTTATCTGACCAGAGGGAAGAACCTCAAGCGAACCAGAAGAGTGACTTGCTGCTCAATTCCATCATGTACACGGAGACAGAAAGTGGTGAGGACAGTTTCCTGGTGGAGACTGTCCAGCAGCGGCCACCTCTGTTCCTCAGCTTAACACTGGGTTTTGCTTCAATATGGATGCCTTACCTGATCATATCTGTGGTCTGCCAGCTCTTAGGCTTTGGAGTACCTGGCTCTACCTAGCACGGGTACCAGGCTCTGGAGAGATTAACCTGTTTGGCCTCTAATGAGTAAGCCATAGACTTGATATACTGCATGTGGAAACCATGAATTCAAGACCGGAGGAAGCAAAAATCCACCAAAACAAGGAAGCAACACCACATTTGCTAACATCTATCAATGGATAACCAATTCAATTTCAATCAGACTGTGAAGAGCAAAGCTTCTAACTTTTGCCCGCCAGACCGGCTGAAAAAATCTCGACAGGGAGAGTGTGTGCCTCTCTCTTCCTCCCCTCAACAAATATTTAAGTGCCCTTGAGCAAAAAATGTAACTGCAAACTGTTCCAGTGGCCACAAGAGAAGACTGTAATTGCACTGGGTGGTTTCCAAGTGTGAATATGTGAAGATGTGTGTAGGAAGGTAATGCTGAAAAACAGCAAGAGTGTGCAATGAGGCTAAACTTTGTAAATATTTCTAGAAAAAAACTAAAACCCTAAAACGTAAAACCTTCTAGGTTCATGTATGTTTATCATTAATTACAAAGAGAATTATAGAGTATGGGGAAATGCAAACGCTATTATGATTAATGATTTATATCCAATCCCATGTAACTGTAATGTATGTAACAGTATTATGCCATCTGGTGGTCAAACACTTTAACCAACACCCCCTAAACACATAGTACATGGATACATCCCTCAATTCAGAAGCACAAATATACTTAGATTTTAGTTGGTTTTATTTTTCACAATAAAACATTGTCATTTTACAATATCACACAATGCAAATTTTGCTCTACAAAAAAAAAACAAAAAAAAAACAAATGGCAAAAATGACTGCAAAAAGAATTGTCAAAGGCTGTAGTAAAGCACCATGATCAAGACATTTTTTGCTAAAGGTGTCAAAAGACTAGTGGGTCAGGAAGGAGATAAAACGAGCAAAAGCAAAAGGCCTTTAACAAAGAAAATCCTATGTGAAGTAATAAGGTTTCTTAACGTTGACGCCGTATTCTGAGAGGGCAGGAGACAGGTCCTCCATAGTCAGAGTGTACTTCTTATCCTGTATTGTGGAGAGGACACAGATTAGTACACCATGAATAATGAGGAACAAAAAGATGGTAGCACTGTCACCATCATCCAACCGCACTCATTTCATACACGCACACACAACTGTGTGTGTGTGTATGAACTTAGTGAGGTACTATATCTAATGCATCTGTTAAGCACCAGAGAAGCACCAACCTTTGCCTTGCTCCTGGAGCTTCCTGAGGCAGTGCCCTTCATTTTACAGTACTGCAGTGCATCATTGGCAATATCCGAGATGAACTTCTGAGAAGCCAGGGAGATCAATCGGATTCTACGGAAACAAAGAGCAACTCATTAGTGTTCTGGTTTTGCCTGTTTGTACTCTGGCAACCTGATCCACACACAATTCACAACCCTGTAACTGATAAATATATTCAATACACTTGTATTCAGTATCATTGGTAAGAAACTTTCCCCTTTTCATTTGAGTGTATTCATACACTTGTCAAATAAAAACAGTGGTCAGTACAGTTCCTGGAACCGTTTCTTCACAGATTACCTTGCCTACTTTCACTTTCTTTCTGACATTGCTGTGTCACCTAGGCAAGTACACAGACTAATACAGCCAGATACCAACCTGAGGAAGATGCCCCCCCGCCCCACACTCCCATGAGACTAGTTTTTTTAATGGGACAACTGTGAACAGCTGTGATTGTGGAAAGTGACATAGATTTGTGTCAAGGTTCGATTTGGTATTGGACAGATGGACACTTTGCTAGTCGGTCTTGGTAGCACTTACATTCTTGGATCAGACGCCTCAAAGCCGGCCCGGTTGAGGTAGTAGCCTGTCACTGCATCAGGAATCTGGGAAAAACAACGCAATAGACCTCAAACATTAGTTGAGATTCAGTTAGCTTAGATTTCACTGCTACCAGCAACCTATTTTAGAAGAACACCTCTGTCATTCAGTGATTATCTAATGAAAATGTACTGTATGGTACATCCTCTGACCGGGGCAGTAAACTAACCCTCTTGTCTAGCGAGGACAGTGGCTAGTAAATGCCAAAATCCAGCCACCACTTTCACCATTTTACCAGCCAACTAGATTTTTACAATACGACTTCTCGGTGATTGCTGGTGATCTGCCAGTGTGACCAGAAGCATAGGCAAACTTACCAGCTGTTTCCAAAATTAACCAGACTTTGGCTGGCAGCTAATGCTAATTTCCCATGACCTTTGAGTAATGCTGCATTCATATCATATGGGAAAAGAAAGTATATACAATCTCCCTATTTGAAAATTCTGTTCACCTCAGCTTTCAGGTTGTAAGTACTAGGCCTACTTGGGAACTAGAGGTTTGGCAATGGATCCCAATTTCTTTGACTTCCTGAATTCAGACATTTGTCATCACATCTCTTAAAATGACAAGGCAGGACTGAACTACTTACTGGATTTTTAGTTAGTGGTTGACATTGCTATGTTCGGTTTGCCATAATCTCAACAGCAAGTTCATGTGTGAAAAAAGCTGATCGGGAGCAACCAACGTCTACAGAAATCTTCAATCGTGGCATATGACGACTTCAAACGAGTTTGAAAATATGAACACATTCAAGTTAGTGGTATGAATCTTAAGTCGCACTGATTATTCCCATATGACGTGAATGCAGCATAACCTGCCTGACACAACTTGACTCACTGTAGGAGTGTAATCCTCCAACTGCATCAGGAAATCTGCCAGGGGCGTGGTGGTGATGGCAGGCTTTACATCCCCATTAGTGATGCCACCGGGAACATAGACGCCATTGGATACAGATGTGTCTGATGATGGTGTCACCATGGCAGCTGAGGCTGAAGCTGCAACACAAGGTTTAAGGATGGATGCATATTCAGTTAAACGAGAAATAAAAGTTCATAATCATCTATAAATAACAAGAGGCCACAGTTTTTACTCCTGGGGAAAGGTATTTTTAACTGCTTCAAGGTATGTGGTGTACAAAATCCAAACCTTGTTTGCTGGTGTTGCACAGAATCCCAGGTCTACAAATCAAGTTGCATGTCGTGGGAAAATGTTAATTACATTTAAACCAAAAACATCGAACATCCACAACACCCTAGCCTACCTAGAACCATCAGACAGAACTTAGTTGGCCTAACTCACTGTTAGGCTCAACACCGCCTACCTTACTAAAGGTAACGTTAGCTACATAACTTACCATTACTAGTGACAGAAGGGATGCTGCTGACACTGGCTGTAATATTATTATTTGCGATACAATTACTTGAAGTTGAAGACGTCGTCGATGAAACACCTGTTGTGACAGACTGGTTAACGTTATCAATGTTCATGTTGATGTTGTTTTCGTTCTTTGCAGGTCAGGAGCTTGGCAGTGTTAGCTAGCGTGCTAACGTTACCTAGCTAGCTGGCGCAGAGAAAAGTCCAAATAGACGTACACGTTAGCTATTTCGGCAAAAAAAAAACACGATATATATGATACCAATCTTCTACGAACCGTGTGTTGTAAACTAATACTGTTACTGTAACTTATAGCATATGGAAATCGCAGCGTCACAAGCTAGCAGTCCAAATGTTTGTTACTGGGCAGCGAGTTCACACACCGCAGAGCTGACTGAGTCATGTGACCCAGCGAACTGACGGAGATAGCCGAAGTTTTCCGAAAACGTGCTGCATCCGACATTGTTCAAAAGAATGTCAGGATTTAGGAGTTTAGTTTTCGCTTTCAGTTTAATAGTCCGCATCAATCTCTTTTGAACTCACTTATTTCCCTTTTTCGTCTATTTTACAGACAGACAGTTAGAAAACATATGACTTAGTGTACCACTGTGAGTGAGCAGATAATTTTCATTTTGAACCCCCACATGTTTTATTTACTAAGTATTTCTATATAGTGAACCTAACAAGTTCAATGAATTTGTTAAGAAGAGGCGCGGAAATGACCGAAGCCTAAAATGGATAGCTAATAATGCTGCCTTCAGGTACTGTCATATATATTCACAATTACGAGTTGTATCTCACATGCGCGATTACCGAGTTGCAATGAAAGCCGTGTCAACAACTGATGGTAAACACGATGTACATGCATAATGCACATTTCTTCTTGCCGCGTGATTTCTAAAATAAAACAGCTACTAAAAACGACTTTCGTTACAGGGACATTTGTTGTCATTACTTTCGACCAAAACCAATTGAATTAGACTCTCTGTTTGGGGGCTTGGATTCGCTGCTAAATTGTATTCACGACTTCTAAGTTAGGATATGGCAGTTTACGAGGAGCGTTGAACGCAGCAGAAGGACCTTTAGATGGCTCTGCTTTAGAACCAAGGAGGTTCTATATTAACATACATTAGAACACAGTAGGGGGCGATGCGGAACTTCCTGCCAGAATTCTACCGGAAGTAAGTTTCCTTATTGTGGCTAGCTTCACGCCGCTGACGTGTTGCACTGCTGTTTGTGTCACAAGATATTGGTGGGAGTATAATGCACATTGTGTATGTAGGAGGGTCAGACAAGGTTGTAACTTATACGGAAGACAGACAGATACGTTTGGACACTTACATGGGACAAAACAGGTAGCTAAGCAAAACAGGGGGCAATTCTTCAATCTGTCTGTTTAATCAATGATGAGTGTGTCATTTTCATATTATCCAATATGCGATATCGTTGGCCTAATCTGTTGGGTCTTTTAGTAACGTGATTGAAAGGGAAAAGGTGTTTTTGATCGTGAAATTAAAGACGTAATTTACATAATTTCAGATGATGGCTAATCTGTGGTTGTAGAATCTAATTGAAAATAGTAGGGATATGTTTCCATATTCAGCAGGTAATCAATCGCAAGTCCCAAATCATTTCTATGAATAAGATTTAAAAAGATTAACGACTGTTTTAGAGGAATACGGATAAACTAGCTCTCAGCTGTTCATTACCTTGTCAGATATTGTCTAAATCAGTGGTTCTCAACGTAGGGTCCGGGGACCACCAGGGGTCCTTGAGTGAGTTCCAGGGGTCCCCAGCAAATTGATGAATTGTTAAACTTCAGCATTATTTAATTTACAATAAGTTAACTCAATTAGAATATGTAGAAGAAATGTAGAATATTTTGGCCATAGTTTCACTGTTATCTCTCTTCCTACAATAGGTCCTACAGATAGTCATGGGATTCTGGACAGAATCATTTCTTGTAGAGTTACCGCTTGTACCACTACTTAAAAGGGATGCTAGTGTGGCTGACTGGCACTGGAAAAATTTCAAAAAAAGATGTCGATATGCTGAAGAAGGGAGTCATGAGACAGAGGCATAATGCAAAAGAGGTTGTGGTTTTATTAACCAAAAAATAAGACAAAAATCAGGAAACAAAAAGACGCAGCCCCGGGATGCTACAAATATCAACTCAAATCATAAACACTTCCACAGCCTCACAGCAAGCTGTTACTCTCTCTCTACCAAGGTCAGAATGACCAGCTTATATACCTTCCTCAGCCCTACCTTGATTGGACTGAACTATTATCACAGGTAAACACAGGGTAGGCTATACAAGAGGAGGTATCATAAATGTTCTTAAGATGTAAATGAAAAATACATTTTCAAACATTATATAGGTTGACTATCTAAATAAAAAAATAAACAGTCACCATTCTGTGTGGGCAATTTAACTTCCACATTACACTTTAGCCAGGGTAACTCCCTCCCCCATTGCCTTGGTATGGCCCAGTCCACACCTTAAACACAGGGATGCAGACACACGCTGTCCCTTTTACTTTTGGGGGAAATAGGGTCAGGTGAAAAAGTAGGGGAGAAGCCTTTTCACAATCTAACAATAAAAATATTCTCAGATTTGGGTTTGAGAGACAAAATCTCATCAAATAGGGGGTCCGTGGCTCTAATGTGTCGTAAATTGGGGGTCCTTGATATGAAAAAGTTTTACAATGGCTTTGTACTGTTTCAAAGTTCACAGGCTGTTACTATGTCTTCTTCCCCTGTCCGGGTCATCGTGGTGGGAGCTGGCAGTCGAGGGGAGATCTACTCCCAGTTTGCATCCATCCATCCTCAACGCATGAAGGTCTGCAGAGGTTCAGGTCTTACAGAAAGTCACGCTTTACAGCTTCATGTCAACATGCAGGCTACTCATGGAATAATGATTTATGTGGATAAATTAATTTAAATCCTGTTTCAAATGGGTCCCTGAATTGCCAAAGTACTGGTATGTTTTAATCAGCCTGGGTCCCCACAGCAAGACTGAATTTACTCAGTTTGGCTCTTGGATTGAAAAGGTGCACAAATCCATGCTCTAATTCTTCCTTCTAGATTTGTGCGAAATAAATACACAAGGCAAGGGTGTCAAATAGGATCCCTGAATTCTTCTGAAACAGTTACTTGGTAAAAAACTGGTTTAATCTTTTCTAAGGTTGAGGTTGAGATTGACATCAATTATTTGACAATTTGGAAACACTTGATCTCTTTCCAAAAACATTTGGTCACTAACTCTTTCCAAGCCTGGAAAATATCTTAAATTACAACTGCCCAGTTTTTAAGATGTAATATCTAAGACAACAATTATTATGGCAACATTAAACACTGAAGTTGTCAATTTCAGGTTGTTGGAGTAGCTGATCCCAGGGAATTTGCTTGCAAGAAACTTCAACAGCAGCACAATATTGTAGATGACAACATATTTCACGGTGAGCATCAAAAGAAAATCAGAATTTCCCTTGTTTGTTGTCCACAGGAATTATTTCTCTGCGTCATACTAATGAATTCCCCATGATTTTATTCCTAATTAGACTGGTGCAGTATAATAGAAAGAGAGAAGTTTGCAGACGCCGTGTTAATCTGCACTCCAGACCGTCTTCACAAGGTAACTGATTTAAAACAAACTTTCATTCACTGTCAAATCTTAGTTTTAGGTTTAGTGTCTCATTGTTAGTCTGAACTATTTGGAAATGTGAAGTCTGTTATTAACCCTGTTTGTCTTCAACAGGAACCTGCGGTGGCATTTGCAAAGAAGGGCTACCATGTTCTGCTGGAGAAACCGATGGCAGTGAGTATTTTACAAATAAAGCAGTATTTCACCCATAATGCATCTGAACTTTGACCTTACCATGGGTGTAATTGATCCCTACAGATTGGTTTTAACTGAAATCCTTAGTGTGCTAGGTTGTAATGCTTTGTTTTGATTGGAAAACTTAACGCCCTATTCACTGTATTTAGTGTGTAAAACAACTCTTAACAGCAGGGTCCCTCACTGAATCTTTGGCTCTTATTGATCTTTAATCTACATAATTTTATTGATCTTTAATTAACAATACAAAGATTCTGTGTCTTCCAAACATAACACTGGTGAGCAAAGTCAACCTCATTGACTCTTAACAGCTCAATCCAACTGAAATTGTGCAACAATGTTCAAAGTTTTCAGATATGTATAAAGTAGATTTCTGAAGCAGTGGCCCATCTAAAGATGCAGTTTATACAATTTTTAAAACTGAAATGTCCGTAAAATGCTACTGTGAACTGTGAGGGGCAAATAGGACTACATGAAGCTCTTCTGCCTCTGGCCTGTCATCTTAGAAACCCCTACTTCTCTCAATCACCCAGTTTGTGTGGCTCGGTTATTCAGAATGTGTATTGTCGTGCCATCATAAGCCTATACTTATCTGTAGGATGCACATTTATTTTCATGCATCATTTAACCGGATGATGATACGATAGCTTGCAATAATGTTAGACATGAGATTTGGCGAGGTTGTTTTCCTCTGTAAGTGTTTTCCTGGACACTTAAGAATTCTCTCTCTCTGTTATGTATGTGTGTGTGTGGCACTTCTGCCCTCCACGCACATTTGTTAAAATTATTTTAGCAAACTGCCAAAGACTGCACAGAGATTGTGGAGGCTTGCACTCAGAGCGGTGTGATGCTGACAGTGGGTCATGTTCTCCGATACGATCCTGTCATCCACAAGATCAAGGTGAGAACTTTCTACCACATCTTTACCAAAACATATGACAGCTTTTGTGCAGCTTCCATTGTAACAAGAAACAAAATCATCCTCTATGAAGTTGTGTTAACCTAAAGGCATAACTAGTTTTTCAGTTTTAGTTTATTATAAGTTTTCTTCACAAGGCATGTGTCACTAAAGAGCAGTATTGTTGCCATTCCTCATTCAAACTAGCAGTGCATTTATAGTATCAGTATTATCAGGATCGACGGTGATCAGCAAATAAAGCTTAAATAAGAACATGTTTTGACGCGATATAATCCTTTTCCAAGGGGAGGATAAATGTCTCCTGACATGAAAATGCCGAATTGCCTATGCAGGCTAAATGACATTATATTTTTTTATTAGACATAACCAACGACACTGTTGTGTATCTGTTAACTCCTATTTAAAAATATGTTTTTGAAAGTCCGTCAATAAGTTGTGTATGTAAAAAAAAAACAACCGCTTACATTATTTATCACTATTCTCTATTTTATCAATTGCCGCTTTTTCCTGATTGAGGATGACTGGTCAGAATGAATGGTCAGTGCATTCTGTGATCAAATGAATAAATGAACTCAAATGATGCACTAGTTATTTTTTTATAGTAGGCCAATATCGATCGATCATATTGGTTGATCTGCTTAATAAAGTGCTTGGTACTGATATTGATTAGAGGTGAGCCTCTAATTCAAACTGGCTTACAGTCCTAATGCTGAAATTGTGTTTTTGGTTGAAACTGAAACCTTTTCCCACATTGCGACAAGTGGTTAAGAACTGTTGATCTTCTAGGAGCTGATAGATGCTGGAGTCATTGGTGATGTGATTCATATTCAGCACCTCGAGCCGGTAAGGAGGCAGATAGTGGAAATATTATGATATTGTAAATCCTGAATGCTTTTCATTAAACTCTACTTAACAAAGTGGATACTTACTTTAACATATTCCTTTTCCTTATTTCTTAGAATTAGGGCCCAACTGATACAGACAATGTTTTGTCCACTATTGATACCAATAACTAGGGAGAATAAACTGTATCCAGTATACCCTATAATTTTTTTGTGATTACCTGAGATACAGACGTCTCTTTGGAAAATATCTTAATAGAAATTTATTGGTGGAAGACATTCTGCCAAAACATTAAGTTGTGAGCTAATTTAATTTTATCAGTGTATTATTCAGGGAAAATGTACCGATACAGATATATATATGTAATTACAATATACTTGTTTGAGTGCACCTTTTTACCAATCTGGCCAGCCCTTGTCACTCTAACCAAAAGTGTTTCTAATTAAATGTTATATTTCAGTTCTGTGTATACAAGCTGAATCACTCTCTTGTTCCAGGTTGGGTTCTATCACTTTGCTCACTCATTCGTTCGAGGGAACTGGAGGAACGAAGCGGAGAGCTCTTTTGCTCTTCTGGCCAAATCGTGCCATGACATTGACCTAATACATCACTGGGCCGGGGCGCGCAGGTAAACCATCAGACAGCAGTCAATCATCAACTCAACAAGTTTCCTGGATGTTCATAGATAAGATTTGCCTTTATCCAAAATGCCTTGTAGTTGAAGTTTTTTTTAGAAGCAATCGAACCCCTGACCCTGGCAGTTTTGTTGCCATAGAACACTCTTTGAGCTTTACAATATACAGGCAGCATAATAATCAGCAGAGGCTGAGGAAGAAGTCAGACAGCGTTCTCTGCCTTTGAAAGAAAAGTTCTTTGTGGTTTTATGTATCCATGCCGCAGTTGTGGGAGGTTTAGGTTGTTTTCTGCATTTGCCTTTCTGGTTTTCTTGAGATGAATCATTAAGCATGCAGTTTGTACATGGCAGGTGTGTGAAAGTGTCATCATTTGGAGCTGTCAGCCACTTCAGGAAAGAAAACAAGGTGCGTAGTCCATCCAAACTGACCCAGCAGAAAGACATCATGACACTATTATCACAAAGAAATCAATAGCCACTGCACATAGGAACACAGTTTTTTTTTATTTTGGTATTTTTCTTTTTTCTACTGTTTTGTATGTTTTATTGTGTAACCCCTGCTGCCATTTCTTGGCCAGGTCTCTCTTGGAAAAGAGATTTGAATCTCAATGGGACTTACTGGAAAAAATAAAGGCAGTTTCTGTGACTGATGCACCTGCAATTCAGGCACCAGAAAACTCACATATAAAATGTATTTTAATTTTCCTGTTCGTCAATTAGACTAACTTACACATTGAATGAAGGACTCAGTTACAGTTAAAGCCAACCTTACCTTCTCCCAGTAAAAGTTTCATGTGGAGCTGATACTGCAAAAGTATCGAAAAAGTTGAAAGATGGGGATCAGGAAAAGAAAATGGCATCAGGAAAGGCTATTATTCATTTTCAAAGACCATAGAGCAGAATTGGCACTCACATTCACCAGTTACCAATTGTATATAATCAGCCCTAATTAATCAAACTGATTTAAAAACTAATTTCTGTTTTTGTTTTTCAGCTGTATTAAGTCTTTGACAGTTTCTCAATACTCTGCTCTGCTACTAACCAAAAAGCAATGAAATGTCAATATACATTGAGCATAAACTGAAATGTGACATTGGTAGTTTTGTGTCAGCCAACAGGTGCCGCAGATCGCTGCCTGGAGTGTCCCATAGAAGGAGACTGTCCGTACTCGGCAGGCAAAATCTACCTGGACAGAGTGAAACGGGTTATTATTCCTACATGTCATCTATTCCAACCAATTATCTGCTATACTTTTACCATCCATGAGCACTGTGCTGCACTTGGTGGCTAAAAGAGAACTGTGTGTGTGTCTTAGGGTCATGCTGGCTGGCCAGTGTCAGTCATATGCCCTAACTCGCTCCCAGACATTGAGTCAGTGACGGAGGCGCTCAGGACCGGACCGTACGGCCGCTGCGTCTACGAATGTGACAACGATGTCTGCACTAACCAGGTGAGAAAGTACTGGGTGGAGGGCAACAGGAGTCTGAGTCTGGCTGTTGATCTCTGTGGCACAGCATCCCTTTTCTAACCCACCATTTTTGTTTGTCTTAACTGTTCACTATTAAATGCAGCACAAATGCACTGATACTGATGGTATTGAATATACAGTACTGTGCAAAAGTCTTAGGCACCCAAGAGTTTTTGTATAAATTGTGTCTTAGATGTTTATTCATTTTTTTCTGCATTAGTGTCAGTAGACTCTTTATAGTACATTTTTTGATATTTAGAAACCTTTCATTTAATTATTTTTGAAAGCATCTTCGCTTTACTTTTTTTCTTTTACATGAGACTTTTGCACAATACTGTAAGTCTGAAATAGGGTGTAGGTATCAGTGAATTTCCCCAATACTTAAATCCAAAACCAAGAGCCACCTAACATGCCAGAAATCAAAGTAAAGCAACTTTCTGCCTGGGTGGCTTTCACATTAAATAATTAAATATAATCTGGTAATTTAAGATAACATTATGTAATTTCAGGCATAATGCTTCTTTCCATTTGTGTCCTTTTGTCTTATTTTGTTCTGCTTGTCCAGGTTGTGAACATGGAGTTTGAAGGCGGTGTAACAGCAGCCTTCTCCATGGTGGCGTTCACTGAGGAGATTTGTAAGCGAAAGACAACCATCTGTGGCAGCAAGGCAAGATTTTGCATAGAAACTCAAGAAAAGGGGGGGGAAGCGCAAATCCCAAAGATAACACAGGTGCTGCAAAGAAAGGAAGCCGGCAGAAAAGATCACAAGATCAAAAGCTATACTAAAGCTCAGGATGGCAAGGTGGATTTGTGGTTAGAGAGACTGTCCTGCTGTAACCAAATGGTCAGCCAGGTAACAGCCATGTTTCCTAGCAAAGCGTCGTTAAAGAACACACTGGACTCCTACCTGCTCACTCTAGCCTAATGTAAGAGAAGTCAAATCCCTGGACCAGTTGGGAAATTTGGGCAGGGGACGTGAATGATTCATCTCCCATCCCTCAGCAACAACTGTTGTGACAATCATGAACCAGATTGAACCAACCTTGAACCTTCCACCAGAGGACAACTGGTTATACTGAGCCTCTGTGTATAGAGTCAAGCTGGGGCCAAGCCACTTATCGCATTAAAGGTAATCCATTGAACTCTAAAATTCATTGTTGGTGCTGATATTTGCTCCAAAAAAACCTAAAGATCCTAACTGGTGAATAACATCAAACCAAGATAAAGTGCTATAATCTAATTTCTTTCAAAAACCTCTCACATCTGTTAGGAGGGTGTTCAATATTGCGAATCATGGTAGAATAAAGGTCTTGGGTTAATCTAGCTCTCAGTAATAAAACGCATTTCTCTTGCAACTTTAGCTGCAATATTGAATTGTCAACCAATCAAAATCAAGTGTACTATAAATATACAGATAGGTAAAGATCAATTCTGTGGAAGTATGTAAAGGACTCTACTGTCCTCTGAGGATACTGCCTCCACATCTTCAGTATTCATATAGATCCAAGATGGATGCACAAGCAAACTGCTGTGTAATGAATCCTGTCTTCCCACAGGGGGAGCTGTCGTATAACGGCCACGAGATTTCCGTGTTTGACTTCCTCACCCAGAAATCCACCAAACACACGGCGCCCAACAAAGCCCCCTGGCAATTTGGCATGAGCGGGCACGGCGGAGCAGACTACCACCTGATGGATGCCTTCATTTCTGCTGTGGCGGTGATTATGCTTATATTTATTTTTTATGTCCAGTGTTTATTCTTTCAAATCTATACGCACACTTTGAGGTGGTTGAGTGGTTTGGTGCTATTAAATGCACAGAATCTAACCTATAACTGCAGAAATCAGTTTTCAGAGTTTCCTGTAGAACCTTTCGGCCAGATGATGAATTTTCATTTTCTTTATATTTTCTACTTGTGGGGGGCACTGACACTGAGGAAAAGGAAACACTGAGAACTAAATGAAACACTGAGAATTTGATGGTTGATAAGTTGTGTGTGTGTGTGCAGAACAACGATGCATCCCTGATCCGCTCAGGTCCTGAGGAGACGCTGCAGAGCCACATACTGGTGTTTGAAGCGGAGCGATCGCGAGTGGAGAGCAGGGTGATCTACTGTGGTGATGCTAACCATACTAACATCTAAAAAAGCTAAAGATTCAAACACTGATGATATCTGGGTAATTGAAGCCACAATACAATTATGAATGATGGGCGTGTGTGTGTGTGAGAGAGGGAGGGAGAGAGAATGTGTGTGAGTGAATTTTCAATTAATTACTGTGGAATGTCAGCAGCTTAATGGAAGAATTTGATTTTTCATGTAATTTTTACAGAAGAGATGTGAATGTAACATATTTTAATAATTTCTTTTCATAAAAAGTTGCTGATCTGTTTAATTTAAATTGTCTTTGAATTGTGATTTGCTCAAGTGCTTCTTTATGTCACGCCACGCACAATATGACTTTCCCACCTGTGGTTGTATGAATAAAATATCTTTGAATTTTATTTGAATTTTTGAATTTAGGAGTGCTGACAAGTTTGCTTCTTCAGTTCATATAGCCATGCCAACTGTCCTGTGACTCAGATCACTACCTTTATGCATAGAGGCGCTGATTATTAGACCCACTAATGCCAATTTAACATTGGTTCAGTTTATTAGAGAGAGGATATGAATATAAACTGAAAAGACCAATTTACTACTAAGTACTGTGAATAGAAATATGAAGTAGAAACCACTGGCTATCAGATTTCTGTCAAATCCAAGTTCGTTATCTTAAACAGATTATTCCCCGTTGAATAATGTTGTAGATTCTTGGCTTTTTATGCCGCAACATATTCGCATCTATGCTGAGCATGTACTGTGTATCTTTTCTAAAGGCGGGTGCTGCTGTATTTTCCTAAATGCAGATTATATAGCCCTTGGTAAGTTAAAACCACAAAGCTCAGTACAGACTTGTTTCCAGTGGTTTGTGTTGCTCCAGGAAGAGCGCTGTAGGTCACAGCATCTCAGAGGAGCGACACCGGCTGTGAGCTTCAGGACACGCCGTCTTCTCCCTCCTCAGAATCTGAGGGAAAAATAATAGAAACCTTCCGGTTAGTCAAGTCTGCCAGGGAATACAATACGCGGAAAACCTGATGAAATCGATGGATAGCTTTAAATATAGAAATGCCATGGAAAGCAGGTTGTGTAATCTCATGTCTGTTCACTGGTCTTGCTCCTCATTTCTACAAGGACAAACACACTTATCCAGCTGAGCTTTTCTTTGGCAGCTACTATTCCAAAACAGTATATTTGCATTTGATAAAACATTACCAGAAGTTCTGTACAGAAATTAATTCTGTACAGAAGGTTTTGTAAGTAGCAGCATTTTGTCAACCATGAAGTTACATACAATCCTTTAAAAAGTACCATAATTTGGTTTAATTTTGTACTATCAATCATTTTGCCAGAGTAGGTGTCACTTTTTTCAAATTTCAATTTCACGTTGAACAAGAAATTGTTAAGAAATCTTTTCAGCTGTACTCACCCTCTTACTGACCAGTGGCAGTAAACTCCCTCTACTGATTGGCTCATTCTGCTCTTGCAGCAGAGACTCCACATGATCTGTATCATCCCTGGGGCATCAGAGAAAATAATAGTAATAATAATAATCAAATACAACTATATTTGGACATCACTTCTAAAATCTCAAATAAAAACCACAAAAACAATCTCGCTCCACAATGGGCCATAAATGCAGTTTTTCAAGCACACACCAAACAAGCAAGAAGACAACAAGCTGCACTGAGACGGATTAAATGTGACCTGACTAATGAGATGTCTGATACATTATGCTCACAGATCCCAGCATCTGAAAAAACATGTACCCCTGTTGGCCTGGGACTAAACCCTGCCAGAACTTCCTCTCCTGTGTTTCCCATATTGTAAGTCCCTCTCATTAGCCCCCCTTGTCTAAATAAAGAAAAAAACATTTGAGGATTGTCCCTTAAATTGCCCCTTGTTTTGGACTTTCTTTGGCTAGACCTATATAAATTTGGGAAATATTCCTGTAGATTCTTGAAGAACATGACACACATGGAAAAGAAGCATCTACTTTCCTAAGCCATAACTCAAAATACAGGTGTGCTTTACTTCAGTGTATACAAACTTTTCACAGCCCAAAAATACATATATAGTTGTCACATACTGTCAAGAACTCAATCAATCAATTTGAGAGTAAAGAAAACCTCTTCAGTAAATCAAAACATGATGAAAGCAACTAGTAGGGCAATGGTGTGTCGACAGGGGGCGCCATACTACAAAAAAAGCTACTTTGATGTTTCAGTATGATCTGACTGAGACCTCACTTGATACAAATACTGTACACACACTCTTACTCTAAGAATAAGACCTACCCAGCTGAAGGGGCCTCAACTGCTGTGCTCAGGCTGGGAAGAGGGGGGTTTATCCCCAGGAGCTGCCCAGCAATGGTAGTTAGATTGTCTCTGTTCAAATCCTGGAGGCGAGAAAGCAATGTACAGTAGCAACTGGCAGATTCATATTAGTTTATACCCTTTTATGTTGATTTTTTCAAACTGTTTTCACAGGATTGAGCTTGTTACAACACCCCTCAATGGCCTTAAAGGATAAGGCTGGTGTTTTTTAATGCATTGCTTACCGTCAACAAATCCTATGAAAATACCAAAATCAACAATGCGTTTGCTCTACTCCCGTTACTTTCTGACTTCCCACGTACCGTTTTTAGCCTTCAGCCCGGAAGTCATTGGCTCCAATTGTAAGCTAAAAACCTTGAAATACAGCTCATAAAGACATAGTTTCAATTTAAAAAATTGCTAACCATGTTACCATGAAAAGTCAGGCTGTTGTAGTTATTACTAAATCAAATTCAAATGGGAACAAATTCTTCATTACGCCGGGGACTATTTTCGGTGCTACGGAACCACTTTCCTGAGATCACAAATGTGTTTACAGCCGGCTTATTAAGGTGTTTGAGGAAAAAGTCGGCTGGCCCGGTGCATCGCGATGATGAAATATGCTGTCCAGACCAGCGGCAGGGCTCTGTGACGTGTTTTTAATCATTTTTCTAATACAATGGAGTTCTATGGCTGCTGGGACATGGCTTCATTGGGCACCGGCTACATGGACGAGACTTGTTGGCAAAACAAAATCATTGCTGATTTTGTTATTTTCATAGAGTTTGTTGACGGTAAGCAATGCATTAAAAAACACCAGCCTTCTCCTTTAAACATTCAGAAATCTACAATGAAAAGTAGGGTGTTGTTGGTGGGAATGCAAGATACACAGAAACAAATGTGTATGAGTTTAAAATGCACAGCAGAGTGGATGGGATTGACAACTAAGGATAGCCGTATGAATACTCACAGCTCTCATACTAGAAGCTATGTTAAAATCTCCTTTACAGATCTGTGATGATGCCTGCATCTGGTTTGTACCATGCTGTTTACAATCTTTAATGACAGTCTCTCACCTCGCCACTGACCAGGCCTAATATGTCCACAAACCGTTTGGCTGATGTTTTCCTGGGAGCGAAGGTAGGACTGCAGAGTGAGAAGCTCATTGATCCTCTCCTCCACCAGTCCCAGGTAAACCGTGATATTGTGGTCCTGGATTCCAGAGGAGGAGCCCAGCTGGTCGTAGATCACCAAGCTGTCACAGTTGATGTTGTGGAACAACGTTTCCACTCCTACGAAGTGTCAAATGTTGAAAAAATCATTATAATATTCCTACAATTATTGATTACGTCATTACCTTTACCGGTGAGAAAAAACTCTCCTTGTCTGACAACATAATACCCTATTTACTACATAATTATACTTAAATATACGCAATTATACTTTTCACTGAGTAAGCCTATACACATTACAGCTGATTACAGGTTCTTTATTTTTGTAAACTGACTCTGTAATCCAAGATTGCATTTACTAGAGACAGACAGTACACCTACAGCATTTATAACCTGCAACTTGCTGATGTCTGTGTTTCTTTAGATGCTCTCTCCAATAGGTGCCATTCTCTCTTTTCTCTCTTTGTATGGGGAAGCAAGTCACATCAAATTGCATGCCGAAGCCTGACAGTTTATTTCCTTGCTCCCCGACAAACACACATACCTTGTTGAACATAATTCCCCTCACTCTGGTGTAAGTTACATCCAATCCACAAAGCAGCAATTATGTCAATTATGTCAATTTTCTGCTTGCGACTGCCTCCCACAGTGTCCTTTGGTGGAAAAACACAAACGCAATTTTATTGAAATAAGTGCTGCGTTGGGACTGGAAGTACATTTGAATTTGAAGTCATGTTATATAAGATATGTATGTTTGCTGCTGAGGAAAGAAACATTAAACTGCTGAATTTTGACATGCAGTTTGCTGCGACACTTTCTCCTAGTAAAAGGGATGCATACTGAGGCAAGGGCGCCCTATGTAGTACCTTTCTTAAGCTGATCCAGGATCTTATCCACAGAGGTGATGCTCTGTCGACAGGCCGCCAACTGTCCCTCGGCAGCTTCCTGTTTGATGGAAACTCCTGTCAGCAGAGCCTGGTGCTCCTCCTGCTGCCGCCGCTCCTCGCCACCAAAGCTCGCCATCCCATCACAGAGCTTTTAGTCAAAGACATAATGGAAGACAGCTGACAACAGCAATAACACTTTTATACCAGATTTCTCCTTTGTCTGTCTCTCTCTCTTTCTCTCTCACACACACACACACACACACACACACACACAGACGATACCAACCTGAATGATTTGCTCACGAATGGTCTCTGCTTCATTGTGCTGAAAGTTGACGAAGTTCAGTAAAGCATAGTTCTGCTCCTCCACTGTTGGATAAGGGAACATATAACAAGACATTTACATTACTGAACAAAGGCACAGTTTCCTTTTTTTGAAATTTTGTATAGCGCTATCCTTCCACTAAATGCTTAAGCTCATAACGAGATAATGAGATACTTGTTAGATACTTCATTACACCCCAAGGGAAGGCTGGTTCTTAAATTAACCGGTGTTACTGGTTAAATAATATTTATCATCTGCCTCTCACTGAGTGATGTTTGGCAGAGACTCACTCTCTATGAAAGTCCTGGCCAGCTTGTCCAAGTCCCTCTCCCCTGTCTCTTTGTGGATCTTGTTGACAGCTTCCTCAAAAGCTTCCAGTCCCCATTCCCTAGACTCCAGATTCTTGCGCTGCTCCGCTTCGGGGGCAAAGGTCAGAGATGAAAAGTCAAATAAGCAAGAGGGCATTCTCTACTGTGATTATGGGTACGACCAGGTATAAAACGCAGCCAAGAACTGTACGGGAGAATAAAAAACAGGAGAAAGCAAGAAAGATTGCTGACTGGTTTTGGCATAGCAACCAACAAAGCAAACCAGTGGTGTGATATTATCACAACATATGAGGTAATGTTTTTTTAATATGTAACCTGGAGTGTACTTGTTTTCAGCAGCATCCTAGTTTTGGGAGTCATAGCAATCATTGTGTTTAAGTGTTTTTCAGTTGTATGAAACCAAGCATGGGGTGTATGGTCACCTTTCCTGCTGCTGATCCCCTGGGTGATGTGCGCAGTGGCCTTGATGTCGAGGAAAGCCTGGAAGTTGCGGTCATCTGAGATAACTCGTTCCAAGTTGCTCTTCTTTGTGATGTACAGGGCCACGTCTTCAGCAGTCTTGTCCTTCAACATCCTCTGTTTACCCTGGATGTCATCACTGGGCGTGGCCATAAATACAGTATATGACACATTGGACAATGATAGGCAGTGGATATACTTTATCTTTATCTTTTTTATCTATTTTTATGAATCTTTTTTACCAAGGTACTGCATGAGGTACTGTATGAGATATTAGATATTTACGGGAGAGTGAGAATCAGTGAGAATCAGTCTCAGCTGGCTGTGACACAGCCTGTGGCATCTGCTGATTTTCCATCTTCTTTCATGTATTCAAAGAGCAAAGCAGAGGAACACAACTTCTGCACACTTATGTCCATGCAAGTTTCTTTAAACTTTTGGTCTAGTTGACGTGATGAAGACTAAAGAAAATTGCATGGACCTACAAGTGTACAGTAGTTTTGTTCCTCTACTTTGATTCATTTTGGCTTCCAGCACCTTAGCAAAGATAGTCGAGTGTGTGATGATCTCTCTATAGAATGTATTCAAAGAGAAAACATAATATGTATACTAACCTCACAGCTGCATGCAGGTAATGCAGGTAGATTTAGAGCACAGTATTACAGTACGCCTCACCTGGCCTGAAAGGCTGCGGTGCACTTCGTCATCACGTTACGGATGTCCTTGCGAATCTCATGCAGCTCCTGAACGATACGATACGGACTCAATGGTCTACAGTCTAAAATATTAATTCCCCTTCCCTGCCCGTTGGCCCTGACATCAGAACATCTGTACTATCTAAAGCCAACTAAAGCTTGAAGATCAGTGGAAATGACAGGACACAAAGAAACCTGTTATTATTTAAGTATATTCTGTTGTACACTATTTCAAATTCAGATCTGGCTATATTTCCAAGGAGATTTACAAGTAAGAGGGCCATCATTCTGCCACTTCTCCCCTGGTATCTCCCCTTCACACCAAAGGTAAGATGTAGTAGCACTAAAAGGTTAATTTGGATAGAACTGACTGAGCAGAAATTGGACCTGCCTTTTCCACCCGAGAGCGAACATGTAGAAACTGTTTCCTCTCCACATGCAGGATCTTCAGCTCCTCCCTCAGCTGTCCATTCTTGGCCAGTAGCTTACTGAAGCAAACGCGACCCTAGCGTAGAAACATGGGTTTGATTAGTAACAGTTATTATGTTGGAGTCAGGGAATGACAAAAAGAACAGGGCAACGTAAATATGAAGGACAGCTGACAAACTTTTTGAATAAAAAGAAGTCAGCAAAGATCTAATTCCAACATGTGGTTTGAATGGTTTCTCTGTGTGACACTAACCCTCTGCAGTTTGTTTTCCAGAAAGCAGGTGGTTTTCTGTAAGTTGCTCTTCTCTGATTTCCGTCTGAGGCATTTGGTTCCCCCTCCAGTCCTCTGTCCTTCCAGCTTCCTCTCCCATTTCAAAATCTGAAGACAAAGCCAGTAAGAAGGGTCAACTGTGGTCAGAAAGTCAGGAGACAATTCACAATGGGGCATTCTGTGGAGTATCACGTTTCTCACGTCTTATTTGTTTTCTTATCTCACTGCCATTGTCCATGTTATTGTCCATTTTATTGTTTCATTCCAGCACCTATTGCACGCTCAGCTGTCCTGTTGCAGGATCCCTATCTGAACTAGCCTGCCCAAGGTTTCTTCTTGTTTCTGTTGTCAGAGAATTGTAAGACTATAAATGAGTGATTTGATTGAGGGTCTCAAAATGCTAACAGCCTTTTTGTCTTGCTGTCGTCCGACAACAGAAACACAAAGATATGTCAAAGAAAACACCTGCATTGTGTTATAAGCTATGCTGAAACCCAAAATAAGTGATCGCAGACAGAGTCAGAGGCAACAGAAAGTTGGGTTCTTAACATTGCTGGCAATGGTGAGAACCAATCTATACCCTGCAGAAGTACGTCAGCCATGTTTGTGAAGAGCGTCTATTGCATCAATTTGTTTTATGATTGATTGTTGATTAGTTAAGCTCGTTCGCTGTAAAGTCCTTTGAGACACGCTTTTGTGATGAAGGGGCTATATACATAAACCTGATTTGACCTGACTCACCTGATCTTTCAAAAAGGCCACTTCGCATTTTTCTGCTTCCAGCTCCTCATCTATTCTGTCTCTAGAGACCAACATGGTGCTCAGGTCGTGGGTGATGCTAGCATCAGTCCAACGGCGAAATGGACTCTCAGAAATTCTGAGACTGCGTAGGATCTCCTCACGCTCATCCTGCAGCTTGTGGATCTCACGTCTGATGACACACACACACACACGTGTTGGACGACTCAAGCATTCGGTAAAAGTTAGTGAGGATAAACAACAAGAAGCATGCAAATGTGAAAATTTTGAAAAAACAGAACTGACAACATTCAAAGCTACAATGAGCTCCATTCGTATTTGAACAATGACACATTATTTGATGTTTGGCACCATACTCTTACTACTTCTGAATTAATGTTTGCTTGAATTTAACCCACTGTGTAATTGAGAGTGTTCTAGAGCTACTAGGCATCCTTATAATGGTACAGCTGGGCATGTAACCACAACGTCCTGGTCTTCAATCTGGCCCAGAACCCTTGTTGCGTGTCATTTCTCTCTCTCTCTCCCATCTTTCCTTTTGCTCCCTACTGCCAACTATCAAAGAAAGCAGAAATGCAAAATCAGAAATAGAGTAGTTATGAGCCAGGTGTTGCTACAGTGAAATTCTCAGAGACATTAAGTCTGCTGATGTTCATATGTTGCAGACTGTATGTGTTCCAAGTACTTTGGGCAAATCGGGGATCATGCACAAAAAAGGTCCATAGTTCTTTTAAATTGTTCGCTCAATATGAAAATACTCTCAAAATATAGACGACAGTCTGCATTTTAATGTCATCGTCAATGAGTGTGGTTTACATCCACACAGTATTACCAGGATATTGATGTGTATGCAAATGCGTTATTTCACATTCAAAGTAATGAATGTGGAGTGGAGTCAAAACTGTGTCACTGTAAATATACTCATGGAGATTTGCAGTGTTGTTAAATCAAGGCTGCTGCTTACATCTGTGTGCAGATGAGGTCTTGGGCTTTTAGGCTATATGCCCGCTTAGCTCCATCCACTCTGCGGTACTGCAACTGTAGTTTGTTCAGGTCTGTTTCAGCTGCATTGAAAATAGAAGTCAATGTCCGTCCTCATATCATTTGAACCACCATTTAGTGTATCTTTATATTATAACCCTGATCTCTTTCTGCATGCATAGGACAAAGCAGTGTTTCTGTGTTGGTGGTAAAGTAGCACAGGTGAGATTAACAGTATCAAGACAAAAACAGGGGGGGTACATGCAACAAGTGTGCTTGCAACACAAAAGTCCATCCAATGTTACTGTGTCAAATTAGGAATTACAGTATATTGGTGGTGGGTCTGTCTGATATCTTCGGGGAGGGGTTATGAAATATGAGAAATAGAGTAAAATCATGAATGTAAAATCATGTGAATAGTCAAGGCATCTAATATACGAGATGCATAATGTTACCAAGATCAATGTTTAATCGGCTTGAAGAAGAGCGCTGAGCTGATGTCCGCCGCCTCATGTCGCCTGATGATAATCTGCCTGAAGGTAAATTAACGTTAGTTTGTAACGCTACAAACCTGGTGACAGCTACAAACTGAACGTGAAACTCACAATTTAGTAATTGTTAGCCACTGATTAATAATAACGTTGACATTAACTGAATTAGTGGGTCACTAGTTAATGGCATTACTGATGTTATGGCAAATCATCGACATCAACTTTCCCAAACTAGCGTTACGTCAGTTTAGCAAGCTAACGTTAGCTAACATCAGCTAAGTAGCTTAGCGTTAACGTTAACTGTAATTCATCGATGGTTTTTAATGTAACATTGAATATACTTAGCTATATATAAAAGTTAAAAACTAGTTGACGTGATAGTGGAGAGTAAGATATATCATAACTAGTTAACTCACTGTTGTTTATGTTGGGTAATTTAGCAAACTTACCTTCTAAGTTAACTTAGGTGCAATGACTGTTATTTTGAACCCGATCTGTTGTGAAGCTCCCTGCTGTAGAATGTTGAATTTTAGATTGGCTAAAGGCAAAATACACCAACATCTTGTTACACATTACAAATAGTTACTTCCTCATCAAATATATTGAAATAAATTATGAAATACCACTGCCAAGAAATGTATATTGAAATATATGTAATTAGTATTTTCAAAATACAAAAATACAATGAAGAAACTGTAAATGTGCTGCTTCACAACAGGCATATACTGCTGAATGCATTTAGCTATTATTTAATTAGCACCATAGAGATAAATCTCTATGCACTGACTAAAAATAATGTACAAATAAACAAAGTAGTTAAAATTATTGAATATTTGAATTCCCTACACTGGTATGTAACTGATGCTTTATAGCTAGGATATAAGCAATAAGCCCCCGAAAGGCATTGTCAGGCACAACACATTTGTTGTTTATTGGTTGAATAACAAAATGAGTCTATGTTATAGCTTAACAATGAGAAAGAAACCAATATTGGTGATATTGTGCTCATGACTTTATCATTGCTAAAGTTGGCTACATTTGGCTAATTAACTAATTGACTGTGTCTATGTGGAATGTGGAAATTTTTTATTAAAAGTAGCATCTCACTTTTATGAGATGCTACTTTTGGCGCCCACGTTTACTGGCTCAACATGTGTAAACATGTTAGCTAGCTAGTCAGACGATGCCTCCAGCTAGCACTGCTCACTGTTTTCACCATACTTTAATATGATGTTCTGCTGGTTTGGGCCTAATGTACAATACTTGAAATACTACTTGCGTAATATGTGCATAGTGACCTTATAAGTGGGTATAAAGAAGTTTATTAAACAGTGAGGAAGCAGGGGTGGGGTTGGTGAGCCTCCACATCCATCAGGATGGACATGAGTGCTCTCACTGAGTTTTGACAATCATCATTCTGTAGCCAATATAAAGTGTACAGTATCTGAATATGATGATGCCTTTTTTTATTTTCTAAAACCCAGATCAATTCTAGGCAGCACTGTAATTTGAGTAGCCTATTTACACTGCTACCAAAAGTAACTTGAAAAGAATTTTCAATGACAAATCTTGATAAAAAAAAAAAAAAAGTCAAAATACTGTCCATTTTTGACAATGCAGAACATCTTTGTTTGCAAAATAAATCAGCAGTGCAATGAACTTGTCCAAGTCTCTGATTATGGATATACTTTAACACATCTTGAAATAACAGTTGTAAATTATGGTACTAATAGGCTACTCAAACTGTAACCAATTGTTTGTTCAATTGGACATTCTCTATGGCTGTTGGATGCAAAGTAAAACTAATAAAAAGTAATCAGATTACATTACTATACTACACTTAGTTTGACTATCCCTGTGGATTTTGTTATTAATTACAATTTTTGCCTAAAAAGTAGGCTAGGTTGGCTTTAATGATTAATATTTTCCTTCCTGACCCTATATATAACTTTGACCTCATATGACTCACATTGTATCACACTCAACCAGGTAAAACAGCACTCCAATTTTATCATGCCATTAATGAGGGAGGGCCCTTTCAACACATCCAGTATGACTAATTCTGGAGTGCGTCCCAGAGTCCATATTGCCAAATGGATCACGTTGTGTTGATGGCAGGACTGACACCGTTATAAGACTACTGTGGCAATAAGGGTGTGTAGAGTAAACAGACGAAATGCCTTAGTAGATGACTGAATCACAGAAACAACTCTGACCTGGCGCCAGCCAATGGGATTACATCAGTCGTGTGAATGGGCACTCCTTTTGGCAAGCCTTAATTTTCCTTTCCATGTGATGTAATCTTTTTAGTAACCAACTCTGAAATTCTTTGGAACATTTTTGTGAGTTCAACTGAGGACAAATGACTACCATTCAAATTCTGATGGTTTGAAACTGAAACTATAATCTTAACTCCTATCCCTAAATTTGCCCCTTTTCAGAATGAAGACCAAAGAATCTCCTCACTCTGGATGATTTTCCTTATCCTTCTGTCTCTCTGAGCAAGGGTGAAACTAATATTTACTCACATTACTGTAATTGAGTAGCTTTTTTGTGTACTTGTACTTTTTTGAGTATTTTTTAAAGTCAGTAGTTTTACTTTTACTTAAGTACATATTTACTTAAGTATTGTACTTAGCTACATTTATCACATCACATTCATCACAAAGTACAGATTTTGTGTCTCTCCATCAGCATCAGAAACTGGACCATCGTAAACTGACAAATTGTGGAGCCATTCACAGTGAGAAGAGTAATTTGACTTTACTTTATTTGTGCAATTTATTTTGTAACTTCCAAATTTTCCTATTAAAAGAATCTAGTTGAACTCTGTCCTCTAATCCTTTTATTATTGCATGGGAAATATACATGCAACAACGTTCAGTTTTCTAAAAAGTAACACAGTCAATTTTTCTCTGAGTACATTTTAAATTAGCTACTTTTTACTTTTACTTAAGTCGATTTTTACACCAGTACTTTTACTTCTACTTAAGTACAATATCAGCAAAGTAACGGTACTTCTACTTGACTAGGACATTCTAGTACTCTTTCTGTTTGGCACTCATAAGAATAGGATTAGGACACACGCGCACACACACACACACACACACACACTGGGCTGGCTCTTGGAGACAAGCTTGCTAACTGAGTCAGCAGCTGTATTCTTGAATGAGTCAGTCGACCACAGAGGCCTTTCGTTTCTCAAAGCCCTGCCTCATCCCTCCCTCACACACACACAGGCACGTAGCCTACGTTTACTCTGACTGGCCCTTACCTCACTACAGCATCACTTCCCTCCACTTCCAGTTTAATCAGCAACTACTATATGATACGTTCGCAAATAGCCAATAGCAATGTAGCAGTCAGGAATGTCAGGAAGGTATTTGATTGGTCTGGTAAAATCAAGTGAGGCTCCACCAGAGGTAATTCAAGTCAATGATTAAAGTTATTGGAAATGTTATGGAAATATATTTGTTTATTTTAGCTGTAATTGTGTGTATGTGTGTGTGTTTGAACATCACTGTGCTTTTCATTATTATTCAACATTATGTGTCTTTCATTTCCAGTGCTCCCCTTTTTACTTGAAGCCTTATTTTTATCTCAGTAATGATATACAGTACTGACATGCTGCGACGAGTAATGCGGTTTATGATTTTCTGCAAAGCTAATAATCCCATATGATCCTTCCAGTCATTTACCGTATGAATGAGCCATGTTTTACCAGGAAGGGACTCTTACATCTGCTTTGAGTTTTCCAGGATTGTACCTGCTTTCATGTAGTAATATCTCCTGGAAGGCTGCGATAATGTAACACTGCCTTACACGACAGGCGCACGTGAACAAGGAAGTGGAGGAGGAAAGCAGGGAGGGGAGCAGTAAAAACCATAAAACACGGTCCGGTCCATTTCTGCCAGTGACTCAACAGGAAATGATGGAGCGGGAGTGAGGTGACAGAGAGAGATGGAAAGGGAGGAGGAGGGTGGGAGTGAGAAGGAAGATAGAGAAAGGAAGAAAGGAAGACTGACTTTGTCATGCCTCAGGACTCCAAAGCATGTTGGGGGAGAGAGACAGAGAGAGAAAGACAAGAGACAGACAGAGAGAGAGAGAGAGAGAGAGAGAGAGTAAACATCATCAGGCACCATTCCATTTTCTTTTATTTGATACATTTTACTGTATTTTCTATTACACTATACTCTCTGATATAATGTTCTATACTTAACATGGACATCAATCTATTCTGTACTTTACATCTATTGTTATATTACAGCTAGTATTTTTACCATTATTCTAACTGTTTATTGGATTTTTTTTTATCATCATTACTGTTATCATTATCGAAGCTGAATTGTACTTCATGCCAATAAAGCTCATTGAATTGAATTTAATTGACAGAGAGAGATAGAGAGAGAGAGAGCAAGAGAGACAGAGAGTCAGAGAGAGAAAGCAAGAGAGACAGAGAGAGAGTCAGAGAGACAGACAGAGAGAGAGAGAGACAGCGTTCAATGGTTTTCTGAGGAAATCTGTGGGCCGTGAAAACACAGATGGCCTCGTCATTTCTCCCCCCCGCAACTCTGCACAATGGAGTTATGACATCCACACACACACACATTAAATCATCAGCGGTCAAACTGTAATATGAACAAACTTGTGCATTCAGTCATCTTGGTCAAATTGTCACTGGCACAATTCAGTGTTCCGGTGATTCAGATCGACTTTAACCCCAGGACAAGTGTGGACACTGAAAAAAACAAGCAAATATTTGCAGTGTCTCCCTGTCACATCCATTTCCCAAAAATCGTTAAGGATTTCTGGAAGTGAGTTCATTGGTCCATGACCTGAGTGAACTCAAGTGTTATTGACAAAAAAAAAAAGATTTTGTGTTGAAATTGTACCCTGATGATGAGGTGCTTTATGCAGATAGCTCCTTTCAATGAGCCAAAGAATATATTTTTGCGCTTAAAATGTAAAGTCTCTCCTCTCCCCTCCTCCCTCCTTTACCCAATTCAATAGTAATTCCTAATGAATTGGAGAACCTCACAGGGAAGCGGAAGGCCTCCTGCTGGGCCGGCAGACCCTCGGCCCTCACTGAGGCCGGGGACCACGGGTAGGGAAGCTGCCCAGGCCTCCGACGGCGTATCCTGGGCAAACAGCGAAAGAATCGCTCCTTTCATGCTGGAGTCCCGGCCTTTCATTGTCGCTGTCACCGTGAAATCAGTCGTCATGGGGTTTAAATCACTTGAATCCCTGCCACTTCCTCAATCACTGCTTCACTGACGCTCTTCTGTTTCTCCCTGTTGGCATCCTGGGAAAAAAAACTCTTTTGCTCTCTTGTCTTTCATAGGGGCAGCAGTACAGCACATAATGAGCTGTGTGTGCGAATGTGTGTGTGTGTGTGTGTGTGTGTGTGTGTGTGTGTGTGCACCACCTCTAATCCATTAGCTTGCCCGTGGTCAAAGGAAATAAACATACATTACATTTTGTTCACATAACACACATCTGCAGTCTTTAATGCTAAATGTATAATTTTCAAAATTGCAGATCAATTTTGCATCACAAACTGCATCAGCAGCCCAATAAAGTTTTAATCTTCAGTATGTAGCCTATTTTTTTTCTTCTGGTTCTCAGCACAGTTCCCAGTGCTAGCCAAAATATCAAAGGCAGCATAAACATCATCCCTAGCCCATCCTCCTCTTCCTCCCATGGCTGTTGGTTCTTTGATAACTGAGCTGTTTTTCACTGGATGAGGTCAAAGGCTGTGGTGGGTAGCCCACTCAGACATTTGAGGAGTCTGCTTCCTTCCTGACGCCTCCATCTTGTCAGACCAACCAGAAATCCAGAGTTAATGGACTAAAAAACGTGATTCTGTGAAGCGTGTTTTTCCAATCACACCTGTATCTCTGCAGGCAGAATTCCAAAGTATGAATGAATGGTATTAACTCAGAGCACCATTATATCAAACTTTTTGAGACATTTCCTACATTTCTCAATTAAAGACTGCTTATGAAACAGCTAAAACATCTGTCTGAACATATACTTCTGTTGGCAGTCAGCCCAGGAAGAAAAGTGGCAAACATGACTGTTCCATGTCAAGCATAACCCTTAGACAAGGAAATGGTGGGTGGGGAAAAAAGAAGTGCAGTAGGTTAGACGTTTTTCACAAGAATTACTCTCTGGTTTTTCACAATAATTCTGGCTTCAATCTAGAACTGGAGGACAATTCCGCAATTCGCCCCACTACTGACTGAGCTTGCCACTAATGGATAGCAAACATTTTTTTCCCTCTCAAACTGACTGAGAACACACCACCACTAACAGTACAGTATGTACAGTGGCAGCTGTAACTGAGCCATTTTTGAAGTAATCATCCATTACTAAATGTGTATATCTCATAAATGTAACAGTGATATTTTTATTGTTACAAACAGCTTGTAACATTAATTGACAGACAAGACTAGGAGGAATGTGACATGTTGCTGCGTTACCTACTCAGAGGTGAATAACAACATACAAGACAACAGAGAAATGTGTGTTACACTGGAACATGGACTAGATAAACACTTCATGAGTATTCAGATTTCTGATCATAAGACAAATCAAAGATGAATTCTGGTATTGATAATGCTATATCAATCATAGAATCTGATGAAATGCCCCGGAAACTAGTTGCAAATCATTTGGGAAATGAGAAACATTCCTGCAACAACCTCATAAACAGGAAAAAAAATGTAAGAAAATTGTTGTGTATCTTCCAAATAGCAAAAAAACTCCTTATTTATGGCTGAAATGGTGCATTGAGGATATTAAATCAAGTCAACACAATAAAATGTGAAATGCAAAACATTCCTGTTATAGTATCACAACATTCTCATTCTCAATGTGGCAGCAATCACAGGTTTTATAGCTTTGTTTTAAAGAGAAACACATTTTAAAGCCATTCACTTCAATGCATAGTCAAACGTTCACAATAATCATACAGTTTGCTTTGTTTTTCCAAGTGAAAACGAGATGCTCCGTATGCACGTGCACGTAAACATGAACTGTCTGATAGGTTGAGCGTGACGTCCAAAATGGCAGCGGGCTTGTCTGTCTGCAGCCTGTAACGAGGCTCTAATTGCTATTACATGTTTGTACACAGCTGGTTCCTCTATAAGAGAATTCCCCTTGACGCCGTGTCAGCACATCAACCTACACAAATGTATTTACCATGGAACATGTATGTTAACACCTACTGACTGAGATTCTTCATTTCCTATATGGCAGCGTGGGCAGTTGTTAAATGAATAATGGCAGGACGTTTATATAATTAATAGTTAATTCATATTTCTGTGCTTATCTGCAGCTCACAAAACACTCTGGATAGATGTGAAAACACTCTGGAACTGATAGTCTGCAGATGATGCCTTTGGTGCAGAATATCAGGATCCCAAAACTCAAAATCACAAACCATGAATTCCCCCTCCAAGGTGAAATTTCAGGAACTATATTTACTTTTGATTACTACCACAATCTCTAGATCTTTCTTGCCGTAAATCCGCTTGAGCAGCAATTTAAAAAATTCTCTCACAAACGCTTAAGCCTTGATTTTGCTCCAACTTTGATGGTTCAACTTTGATTTTCAAGCAGCATGAGGGAGTTCAATCCATGAGAGAGCAATCCATCACATCTTTTAAAAAAAAAAAAAAAAAAAAAAATGAAAGGGGGAGGAGGGGTGTTCAGATGTGGGAGGTGGGCTTCTGACTGCACTGACAGCTGTGAGGGACGGAGGTTTCTCAACGCAGGAAATGACTTGACCTCCCCTGTGGGAGACTGGCCCACCCTGACATCAACCCCCACAGCTCCGAGCATCCTGGGTCACTGTTAGCGCCTGCAGAGGGAGCAGGGTGAGGAGAACATCTGATGGTGCAGGTAGCAAGAATTTGAGATTTGGATGAGCGTTTACTGAGCAGTTCAGTAGTAGGTGTCTGCTGTGTGTGG
Organism: Centroberyx affinis; assembly: GCF_046629955.1. Classification (NCBI taxonomy): domain Eukaryota; kingdom Metazoa; phylum Chordata; class Actinopteri; order Beryciformes; family Berycidae; genus Centroberyx; species Centroberyx affinis. The sequence goes on from NW_027281998.1 coordinate 184,711, forward strand.
AAGAGAATTAGGGAGTTAGAGAATTATTTGAGTCCTGAGATTAAAAGAAGAAGAATTCCCTATGAAATGAACTCACATTACCTTTACTTTCTGGAAAACAGAGCATCTTTAATGGTGACCTCATGCTGCGTCAGTAGGTATAAATATAAATTCCAACCAGTAAAATCATTACAGATTTATTTATTTACAATCCCGCCCCTCCCATCAAATAAAACAGCCTTTCTCTCCCTGACTGATATTCCACTGGTTTACACGTTAGAATAGTAAAGACGCAAGGTGCTTTAAAGTCAGAATTCTGAGAATAAAGTGAAAAATTCTGACTTTATTTATCTATTTATTTATTATTTTCTCAGAATTCTCAGAAAATCTCAGAACGCAAATACATTTTTCACATGCAGCCCGTAGAACAGAATAACAGAATAAAACAGACTAAACAGAAAGCTTTGCAGACCAACACCTTTAAACGTCTTTTAACTTGTAAGGTCGTACTGTATAAGGCGTTTACCAATACGCTGTTTGAGAATCAAGATGTGAGATGTGCTTCATCACTCTTTGAAGTCACTCTTTGAAGAAGATTGATAGCAGTTTCACCTCTTTATCTCTGAAGCACACCGCTGAAACTGCTGCCAACCTTTTCATTGCACAACAGGAAGTTGATCAAACAGTTTATTTGCTTAAAAACTCTTGTGTCACTTTAAACAAAGACTTTGAACTAGTCTGTGGAATGGAGGAATTAATAGACTGGTGCAGTAATACAAGCACATTACATATGAAGTATCTATTTTACAGTTTTATGATGAAGTTATTTAGGTAGGTATTATGCAGCAATCCTTAACATGACATAAGTGTCTTTTGTACTGTATGGTATCCTCTATGACCCTAAACAGCATTTTATTGGAGTATTAAGCAATAGAATGTGACCATTTCGCAATTTGGAGGAAGTTTACAGGGTTATTTGGCACTTTTACAGTTTTATGATGAAGTTATTTATGTATTATGTCGTACATTATAATACTTAATATGACATAAGTATCTTTTCTCCTGTGCTTTGAGGCTCTAGGATTTCCTTTGAGTTTTACAACAATAGGATGACCATTTGGCAATTTGGAGGAAGATTGCAGGTTTATTTTGCATCTGGACTCTGTGGTAAAAACAAGAATGGACTGAATGGACTCTGTTTGTTTGTTTTCTGGTAACTGGCCTGCTGTATCATCATTCCAGTTCTCTCAGGGTGTGTGAGGACAAACACAGATAGTAAACTCCTCTGTAAGATGCAGGCTTCAAAACAAGCTCATCTACCACGACTGGGCTGCTGATCTTGTCCTTGTTACTCTGTCAGTCATATATTGTGGGCTTACTCTTGCCAAAAGAATCCCACACACTTTTTGACTCCCACTCAGTCCACACCAAAATTGTTTACCGCTTTACCAAGGACAATTTCCCATGCATTTATTACACTTGGAAAGTAAAGTGATTCTAATTCTGATATATCTGAATATCAATGGCCATTTTTTTTTTTTTATAATTTAGGTCATTTTATACAAGCTATATCACTTTGTTTTTTTTAATTACAATTTTTCTATTCCATTGATAATGAGTAGGGACACAAATTTTGTGGATAATGACAGCTGCACCCATGGTGATTTTCCTATGTGTGAAGACAGACCTATTTATCCTATTAGTACCAGATATTCTAGTGGAAATCAATGGCACTGACAACAGCTGCTCTAAATTATAAGATATTAAATCAAGCTGTTTCCTTTAGGCAACGCAATCCTTGTCTAATTCTTTGGAAAGCTACATATCACGTATTGATGCAAATGAATCAAGAATGACTAACGTGAATTCATTTTTAGGGAGATTTTTCCCCTTTAAGCAGACTTTGGGTGGAGTTATGTTCAAGGTGCTGGATGCATTTATAAGGAGATGGTGGAAACCCGCGTCACTCTGACTAGATGGATTTCACCTCCCAGTGTTGACAGGCAGGATGTCGCACATGGTTCACTATTGACTGGAAAGTGACTCGTCCCAAGTACATTTTCTTACACCGGCCACAGATGTGATGTAGAAGCGGCGTTATCGTCTGCATTTTCATGGTGAGTAGCTCTACTTCCCGTCATTCGTTCGTTTATTAAATTAATCAGTCAATCGATGAAAACTGGGATTTAATTTAGACTAAATTACACGGACAGGGAGAGTGATATATGTGATATGAATATCGATTTACGCCTACTTTTTTACACTTATTACTTAATATGAAATGCCTTAGTAGGAGGAAATGAACTTAAAGATCGGAATGATATAACGCTATCTTACATACGTTAACGTTATATTTTAGAAACCAAGGTCGACGAAGCATGTTTGTCTGAACCCAGTTTAATTTTTCTGGTTTCTTTGAAGCGGTCCAGTGAGTAAACAATGTAAGCAGTGATTCGGCTAGTCTAACCGGGTTGTATGTGTGCGAGTAGCGGGACTGAGAGTCCTCCTGGCCCGCCGAGACCGAGTGAGATTTGGACGGCTTGGCGCCTCTGCTGTTGGCCGTTAGTGGGCGCTGTGGAGCGAGGCGACCGGTCCGAAACGAGTTGGGTTGTGCATCTGAAGTTCACAAGGATTTGTGGTTGTTTCGTGTTGTTAATTCCATTTTAGCCTCATAAGATCGTGTCCATTACATTTATGACTGGTTTGGGAAATGTAATTGAGAAATATGTGAAATACAGCTATGCTACTGGTCTATAAAATCAGACAAATGTTACCTAGGCAGGGCTCCCACTCTCCTGGAAAACCTGGAAAGGTCATGGGAGTTTAAAAATAGTATTTTCCAGACCTGGAGAAAAAATTATAACAGGGTGAAAGGTTTTTGAAAAGTCATAACATTTTATTTGTGAATTTGATGATTTTCTTGAATATTGTCAACTATTACAAAAAGCCGTGGCTGGCCCTAAAATAGTCTAGACCTGTTGGAGGAAAATATTGCTGTTTTATGTTGACAGAGTTCAAATAATATAATCTTGATTTTTAAAGTGAAAACATACTAATGCTTAAAATTAGTGTAGTGGAGTATTTTAATTCAGGCTCATTAAAGTTTGGTCATGGAAATTTGAAAAGCAGTCATGGAGAAGTCATAGATAAGTTTTGGAATTTGATCAGTGAAAAGGTCTGGGAATTTTAACATTCAAAATGTTGACAGGGTAGCCCAATGTGAATTTGATACAAAATGGACTTCCACTGGAATTTGGATTTTGGGAAGCTAATCTGTGAATAGGTTAACCTATAAAAAACATAAAGCTTTTTCATTCTACAATTATTCTCTCCACCATCCTTGACAGAAATTGAACTAGGACTTGTTTAATGGCGACTAACAAATTACATGTTCTTTTAAAATTACTCTAAAGTGAGTGATGTGATCCACAAGCATGACTGACTGAAACTTTCAGTGTACAGCAGCAGTCACTCACAAACTATCAGATTTGTTCATTGTTCAACATTAAATGTTGCCACACCTGCACTTCCCCATTTGCCTGACTTAAAAAAAAACAGTGAGTGAAGGAGTTAGCAATTCACCTGGTGAATCAGACTGGATATTTTTTCATTCCCACGCCCACACCTACTGAATTGGTTGCAAATCACACATGTCTGCTAATTATCTAAACAGTGCTTGTATGACTCACATCATATCAAATTGCATGACTGCTATTGGGAAGACTAGTTCATGAATGAAATGACCCAATCCCAAAGACCAGTGAATCAATTCTCTACTATCAGTCACACAGCCGAAACTATTTGAGTCGGAGAATAGGAACAAACGTTTAGCAAATGACGAGGAGAACAAACAAGCTGGATTTTATTTGCCCAATCAAATTTGTTGTTCACGCCTCAAACTTTGCCTTCATGAGCATTTTATTCTGACAAAGTGCATTTTCTCCACATGTGGCCACAAGCTTGGGCCATGCATGCATCCCATCATGCCCCATGCAGCGAATGCTCATTTCCCACTAGAAGTAAAAGGAGGCAAAATGGCTGCTTGATGAACTATACCTGGTGGATTGGCCCTGTGGCACCTAGAGAACTAACCTGACACAGCAGACCACATCAAGTTATGCCTCCCACTGGTCTGACGTGTTGGGCTGGTAGAGCACCAGTCACACATTTCCCTTCCTTCCTCTTTTAAAACAAATAACAATTGTCTAATCAAGTGATTTTGTAAAGCAAACTTTCATATAGGCTGCAAAATTATTGTTATGGGGACTGGTCCTTAAACTGTGTCACCTATTATTGTATTATAGGGATGGAGAGTAATTAAGTGTGGAAAGTAACTAAACATTTTTAATTGAGTATTCTAAGTATTGTGGCCTATTTATGCTGTGTTTGAAGTTTTACCATTTAAGGCATTTGATTAGATTTCTTGGTTTATTGCGCAGCTTGTTGTGAGTGTTAGCTGGACACAATAGTTTATAGTGAGTTGCAGTTTGCAAGCAGGTGATGTAAAGCACATACTTTATGCCAGCGCCAATGAAGGCCAATAAGGAAGGTGGGGGTTGCCGAGGACGACACATCAAGGCTCCTGCCTGAGATAAACAAACTGTTTGATGGGCTGTTTTCTCTGTCTGTAGTACTTTACTGTGCCAGTACCCTCAATCTTCCTGCAGGGGATTTGCAGCACAGGCTCATACCTTGGCCATCTCTGGTTGTCTCCATGGCATATCTTCAGTCCTGACCTCATGGGAGAGTTCGCTTGGATTTTCAGGCTTGCTTCACTGCGCACCGAAGTGACACAAAGGCCCATTCATGCCCGAGAGTGGCCTCATTCATGCACACTGAGTAATTGCCGGTAGAATTCATGATTGTTCAGCTTCTTCCATCTCCGAGACTCACTGACGGAAATGACGCCAAAGGCGGTTGTTTTAAGAATTACATAAATATTCAAATAGATGCATAGGTCAGTGTTTTGTTTGTAATGGGGTTTTGTTGCATTATGCATGCTCTGCGGTTTTTGCAGCCCACATCAAGTGTAGACCTAAACCTCATGTATTGGTTACATGAAACAAAGCAAGACCACATTGTGCTGGAAGATCTTTGAAGAATGAACTTATAGTATGACTATAAAATTGAGGCCTTTCATTGTTCTCGGGTCGGGGGCGAGGAGTGGGTTCCTGTAATTAGTGGTTTTTGCAGGTGAATGGGTGCATGATTCAGTTTCCTACATTGGAAACAAAATGTACGGTGCTTTTTGCATGCTGTGCTGTCATTTTATTGTCAAATGTAGATTTTGAGGTGATTAGTGCAATATTCTGTGATTATGAAGCATCAGTCAGTATTATTAAGAAAGGTAGTTCAATTCAATTTTTTAAGAGGTTGGGTAGTCGGACTAGCATTTTGAAAAATTTTATTTTTAAAGCTAGACATGGTACATTCCAGGTCTGAAAACCGATGTGGCTGATAGTCAAAACTCAGGAGTTCCATGCACTACTGATCTGAGTTACCCAAAGCTAAAGTATTGCATTGACATTATAATTCAGTAAACCATCTTTTAAAAATACACACAGGTGGTTCCTAGGTCCTAAGTTTGAATGTCACTTCCTGATCTTGATGTCAAATAAAGATATCGCTTTGGACTTCCTGGTTGTCCAGTTGGGCCTGTTACATACATAACGTAACAGCAATGTGATGCTTCATTCATTCTGTTTGATATTCCTGTTTTTTGCCTGTCTCTTATGAAAAATTTCTACACATCCTGCATTGAGTCTGTTCTTACTTTTACTCTTTACTGCTGGTTCGGTAATCTAAATCAGAGAGAAAAGAATTGTGATGTTGTGCTCTAAAATCAGAGGCAGTGACCTTAATGATCTTAGTTATATCTATCAGAAGAGAGTTACTAAGAAAGCTCAGGATATTCTTCAGGACCCCCTGCACCCTCTCTTCTCTGAGTTTTCCCTTCTTCCCTCTGGGCGTAGGTTCAGGCTCCCTAAAGGTAGCAGCAACAGATTTTGGTGCTCGTTTATCCTTGAAGTAATCCGCAGATTAAATATGGGCGTGGTGTGAAACCAGGGCCTGTTCCCTGCTTATGCATACTGGGAGGTGGGGTGTAGTCCTACAGCTTTTTGTTGGTATAAATTGATATTGTGTGATACTGTCTGTGTTTTTGTAATATGTACTTATATTCCTTTGATGTTTCTAGTGCATTGCAACTGCTTGCTGTGAACTGAATTGCCCCATTGGGAACAACAAAAACAATTTCTACTACTACTACTACTACTCCCTCCATACAGAGGTCAGAGGTCAGAGTTCGAAACAGGGTAGTGAATCAGTGCCTTGCTTACAGACACTTCAGCAGGGTGGAGGCTTGTTGACCTAGGAGCTTGAACCCCGGGCCCCCAGTTGCAGGACAGTCTCTCCAACCACTAAGCCACCTTGCAGACCCCATCTTGAGTAAAATAAACTACACGGCCAAAGAGATCAGGTGACACATAGCTTAGTCAGCCTTCGCATAATGGTAGCATGGCCTTCGCCTGACCCAGAATGCATGTGTTCATCTCCATGCAAAGGGATATCAGTCGGTCTTCGCGTCATATCAGGAAACAGGAAGCAGCTGCCATATGCAGAGTTAGATATTAGAATGATGATCCAGGAACACGGCGGCTGTGTTTGGTCTCCATTCTTGGAGGGATGTAGTGATCCTGACTGTAAGGAAATGGCAGGAAGTCGCTGTAGGCTTTTTTTTTTCTTTCTTGATTTGTTCGGATGATCTGCTGTTTTGGTGGACGTAGTGTTCTCCCTGCAGGGTAAATTCATAGTGTAGGGAGTATGTAAAAGCATATACATTCATCACCAAAACATAACTGTGTATCGATATGTAATTCTTACTCATTAACTATTTAAACTGACTGGACAAACTATACTGTGTTTTTACTTTTCAGACATTCAGATATTTCCCCATATACCTTTTTTTGATTTACTTTTTTTTGTAGGACTGTAGTCCACTTTAACTTACACTTGCGTAGTTGAATTGAAATGCTTACTCATTTTAAGTGAGTAAATTGTTTGTTCAGCTGTCACTGAGATCTGCTATTAACAGTGAAATTCTCACCTTTACCTCCTTAAAAATAAATAATAAATTCATATAATCTTAAAGTCTCCTATTAATGAGTAAGTGAAAGACCTGAAATCTTTAATAATATTTAATAATCAGGAATTTCCTAGACAAGTGCAAAGTAATATATTTAAGTTTAGTTTTTTCTCATTTTCTCTCTGATAAACTCTTATATTCTATAGTCAGTTAGGATCCACAGCAGAATTTGAACTAAACAGACTTCATTTGAGCGTGTGTGTTTGCTCTGTACTTGGTTGCGCTGCCACACTGGTGGAGTTTGTCCTTCAGCATCGCAGGAATGCTGCACAATTAGCCGCTGTCGAAAGGTCCGATACCGCAGGGCTTCCACACTGCGGGCCTACGCAGCATTAATTACTACAGAGGATGGCTGACATGACCGCAGAAAGGAGGGGGGAGAAGGAGTGCTGCCGCCCTCCCACATCTGACCCAGAGGTTGCGCAACACCCCACTCACCAGAAAATGGCTTTAAGCTGGAACCACAAAAGAGACACACATGGCATAAAAGTCAGCCAGGCTATAGCTGCCGCAGAGGAGACTGGAGGAGTGTACTGGGTTTCTGTCATGACTATAGTTTCTTACTATATTTAGGTATGTGGCATTTTGGGACAGATTTAAGATGACAAAAGATCCTGTGCACCTCTCTCGCAAAACAACACTATTTTCATTTATTCACTTATGTTTCAGGCCAGTCGGACCTTCGTCAGAGTGTGAAACATCCATAAACAGGATTGTATATATTAATCAGGCAATTAGGTATATGTTATCTTTTTTCGTTTCCATTGTTTTGTCTCATGGTGATGTATATATTATGCATGATTCCAGCTTGTATAAAATATTGATCTGGATTATTATCTGACCCTTGCTGTGCATACAGCTGATTGTGCTGGTTGACTTGGTTTTTAAGCTATACATACACTGTTTATATGCCCTGTTTATGGACGTTTCACACTCTGACAAAGGTCTGACTGCAACAAATGAGAATACAGTATGAATGTGAACGAGCAGAATATGGGATCTTTTTTATGTTAAATCTTTCATGCTTCCCTCTGACACACCTGCACTAAAAAGGTTTGGATGTGCGAGTTTTCCCTGTTACTCTGGGGAGAAATTAAAAAAAAAAATTCCCAATTCCCAGAGAGATTCCCATACCATTAATTGTGTTATGTCTCTCTCTCTCACAGATTACCACTGGCCAGAATGAAGGTATAATGGTCTTGACGGAGCTGACGTGTGTTTGGGCTTCAGAGCGACACCACACAGACCTTCATGCTCTGTAAGAACGCAGCTTCCCTTTCTGCCACAACATGGCCAGGAGCCAGACTAACTACTGGGGACAGCATGACATGAACAGGTACACAGACAGACACCACTTTCAAACTGAACTGCACAAGATGGCATCAAGTATCAGTCATTATTATATAATAACATGTGACAACAGTACAGAGACTGTATTCACTTTCAGCACACAGCATCAGTAGTTTCGTTCTGAAATGTTTCATATCTATTTTATAAAATACTTGTTACCTGGTATTTATTGTTCAGTATTTAAAAAGCACAGATAATTAAATTCTCTTGCTAGTAAGGATCGGTTTGCATACAAATACAAATTTTATAAAAATGTAGAGTGTAGAATATCTGCCACTCTTTAAACGGCCTTCTTGCTTTTCTTTCACTTAATCAGAATACATTTGTTTCTTAGATAATGATATTACATATAGTACACAAAAAAAATAAAAAATAAAAAATAACTGGTATTGTGTTACATTTAGTGCATATGTCATGCTTGTTATTTCACTTATAATGACTTACTCATGACAGGTTATGTGTAGGAATGATTTACATACATGCTCGGCTCTGTATGGATTTCTCAACCTCTCTTGTTTTGCAGACTGTGCTTTGGCCTGAGTACTGACCTGACTGAGCTTCAGCAGCAGCAAGTGGCCAAGGAGTTTGACTGTGAGTGAACTACATGTCATTTTTTACATGTGTACTCTTGTCTTTAAAACTATTTGACCACACAGACTACAAACTACAGTTTTCAAACTACAATTTGAAAATTTCATTATTAGTACCAGTCCACTGAACTCAGATGCAGCTGATGCTCTTGTTTGTATTTTTTTTTTAGACACTATTGGTTTTCAAGCACAATGGGTTAAAGCTTTGATAGAACTTGTTGTATTTTTCTTATTGATATTTAACTAATAGTTTTAGAAGCACTTTTTTTAATTAATTGCTAGAATAATCTGTGTCACTTATAAGTGAGGAACATTAGAATTAATGGTCAAATCCTTGATATACATTAGACTAGGTGTTCAAAACACGGTACACAAAAGTAGTTACCAATGAAATGAAGTGCTACACAGTATGGTAAAATAAAAGGTGGAAGTATTCTTGTGAGCTGGTGGTCAAGATATTTTGAAAAACCACTAATACAAACAAAACACTGAGATTTTCAGAATACTATTAAGTTATCTTTTATTTTCTTGAATAGGTCATATTTTTGTAGTTTTTAAATGAGGCAAATTTATTGACTCTACCATATATTAGAAGTTTATATTGGCTTAAAAAGCTAATGGCTAAACCACAGTTCATGAATAAAAAGTGTGTAAACTGGGTGTAGGTGAGTTTGCCATCACATCGGTGTTAAAGGAGAGCAGGATGGAGGAAGGGGGCTATCGCTGTCTGGTCACCAGCTGTCCCTGCGGTCTGGGGCACATCGGATGTTTCTTGGGAAGCTCAGCAGAAGGTTATGGGAAGCTCTTTGCGATTACGGCCCGCGTCTCAGATAAAAACGATTCCTGTAGTAATCAGGGTGTTGTGGCTGATGTTTGACGAACAGGGTGATAGGTTAAGCGGTTGTTTTCACCGTGCTTGTACTCCCATTTCCTGTATGTATGATAGGTTTAGCAAAACAGGAGGGTTTTTTTTAAAGGAGAGTGGGCAGTCCACTCCCCATGGTGTTTTTTCCTTCCTACACCATCACTACACACAAATCAAGAGTTGTTTTTTTCATTGCAAGTTGTTTTCCATGTTTCTTCCTCTGAGAATTGTTTCCGCTCGGAAAGAAACAACAGTCCATTCCCTGTGATAGCAAAACCTTGCGTTACAAAGCAGCAATATCAGGTGCACAGTGCAACTCAGGATTTATCGATGACCAGTCTTTAATGCACAATTGTTTTTCCCTCCTCCAGCCAACTTCCCCCTGTCCCAGTCTCCTTTCTACTCTGATACCTATCGCCTGACGTCCCATAACATGCTGCGGCCCCACGAGGGAGACCAGGTGGTCCCTTCTTTCCAGAGGCTGACGGTGTTCGAGGGCCAACACAGAGAAGCCAAGCCCCTCCCGCCTCTGCCCGACCCTGAGGAGCTCATGTTGGTCGAGGCGGCCGATAGCGAGGTGGAGTTTTTCACCAGCGACCGCCGCCGCCTTCTGCCCAAGAGCTGCCCCAAGGCCCTGAGCAGGGGCAGAGGCTGCGGCCGAGTGAATCAGGCCTACCAGGAGAACAGCGGAGGGAACGGCTCTATGGCTTTTTCCTGGCCAGGCACAGAGCATAGCGGAAACAACACGGGGTTCGCACTAGGTGGCGCTAGATGTGGAACCCAGAGAGAAGACAGTGAGCAGCTGGTGGCAGCAGTCAGGAATACTTGTAGAAAACAGCCTGATCACTTCCGGTATTCCTACTCCGGCCCTGTGTACCCCCCTCTCCACAGACCCACCGTCAAGCCTGAGATCCCTCCCCGTGTCCCCATCCCGCCGAAGCCCCCTGCTCTCCCAAAAACCGCCATGGACGAATGGTCCGTCGGCAGCCCCGAGGACGGCAAGCCTCCCAAAATTCCCCCGAGAGTCCCCTTAGTCCCGGTCTGCCCCCCGCGCACCCCGAGCCCTAAAAGCCTCCCGCTGTACATCAATGGGGTGATGCCTGTCACACAAAGCTTTGCTCCCAACCCCAAATATGTGAGCAAGGCATTACAGAGACAGCAGAGTGAGAGGGCGCCGCCTGCAGACCAGACTTCTCCCTGCATCGTTCCCGTCATGAAGGACGGCAGGCAGGCGAGCGCCACGCACTACTTCCTGCTGCCCTGCCGACCGGCCTACATGGACCGACTGGAACGGCTCTTCAGGGAGCCGGACAGGAAGGACAGCGCCGGCATGTGCAGTCCAGAGCTGGGTTGCCAGAACAGATAAAAACCCCCTCTCTCTCATGTCATTCTCACTGTGTCTGAAATCTGTTCAGTACATGCACAATCGACTGCCATCTCTACCGTCCAAACAATAGTGTCTAATGTTGATATTATTTTCAGTGGTTGGTGTATTTTAAGATCTCTTATGTCATGCAGCATTGGGAGTGTTTTTCTGTTTTACTCAACACATTGCCGGTTTAGCATTTTAGTGAAGTCTCCTCTCGTCAAACCTGGAAAAGAGTGTAACATCCTGGTATTTTCAGTGTGTACTAATGTTGGAGAAATATTTGCCTCCTGAAACCATTTTAAAATTGGCTACACTGAAACAGCCTGCTGATAAGAAGGTATTACAGTTTTCACACATGGAAACGGTCTCAAAGTTTCTGGACTGCATACTAAAATCACTAAAACCAACCTGAGATAAAAAATAAAACCTATATTTCATGTAGGTGAATAAATAGTTGCCATAGGTACAAGCTGGGCTTGTACAAAACTCTCCTTCCCATGTGCTTAACTAAGTATTTTTCTGTGACGATGCTGCTTGAAATCCATACCGTAACCGTATTGATATAGATTTATACCGTATTGATATAGATTTAATGATCTCTTTGATTTCTCACATAAAGATACAGATTTTTGGTTAATTTAACAATGGAGAAATTGGATAATATTGGAATGACACAATAAAACTAAAAGAATGTTTTGAACTACACTGAAATGAAAAGACTTCACCCAGGAAAACTGAATTTAACTCATTGACACCTCAACAGCTTATCGGAATAAAATTTTTAATAATGAACTAAGTGGCACTTAATAACGACCCTTTGACAGTTATGTGAAAATCCAGTTCTAATGTTTTAAAATACTTTTAAAACATTTATATTCAGCTGACCAGGTTTAGTTTCAGTTCACCTTGCTGTATTTTCTTATTTTCCTCTGTAAGTCTTTTGAAGGCTTTTCAGCATCTAAGTCCAAGTGTATTGAACACAATTTAAATTTTCTGTTAAGCAGCTCTGATTATCAGAAAGTTGATCGTTTTAATTGTAAGTTACACGCAGCTACATTTTACCTGTAAGATATTCAGATATTCCGCGTTTTCGTTTTCCTGCATTGATTTCTACATCAAACTCTACGCTACTGTGCCCAAATTTATAATTTATTTGCCAGCTGTTGTTAAGTGTTAACCCAGTTATGTCATAGTATTTATGGGCATGGAAAGCATGTTACGTTTATACTGTTAAGGTGCAGACCCGGGTTTACATACTTTGTTACATCAACGGGTTGAAGTTCTCATGAAGGTTCTTTGTGTCTGATTTGGCCTGAGCAAAGGCTGTCTGTAAGTTCATGATGTTGTGTTTGTTTGTGTCAAAAGTAAATTCTCGTGAAATTATGTATTTTTAATCTATTTATAGAAATAAAATAACTTATTCAGTTTATGATTGGCTCAATGTCATTTTTTTTCCACAACGCACAGTTTCTTTGTATTACTGACATTCATCTTATGTCAGTCTTCAATTTTTTTTTTTTTCTCCCTTTGGATCCTCACTGGCCTAATTTACTACATAGCTGTCCTATGAAAAAAACACAAGAAAAATATGGCACCTCTTTATTTTGCCATTGTTATCGTATCAAGATGTGTCATTAGTGTCCAGGGATGTAGTTCATGTAAATATTCTGCTAGTTTGTGACAGAACTTTGAAGAAGGTAATAAGGAGGAAGCTGGACTGTTGACGCTCCAGTCAAGTTTTTGTACTGATAGTGAATCAACTGTGAAGTGTATCTGAATACCTGCTGAGACAAAACTTACTGTAATGCAGGCAAACTGAAATCCTAAATGCAGTTCTCTCATCTCTCACATTTTCTCCAATCAGTACTCACTTCCACACTTGACTTATCATTGATAAAGACCAATCACTGATATATGACTTACCACTGTTAAATAATAAGTGTGAAGCTGATTTTACTGATACCAAGTTCATATTGATAAACACTAATGTTTGGGGGAAAAAAAAAGAGCAACAACCTGGGTGAATACGTGAACACATTCTCAATATTTAACAAAAATCACATCTAGTGTTCATGAGGAACTGTCAGGGGAAGTATGTCATCTTCACTTGAAAGAAGACAAATATTTCTAACCGTTTCATGCGTTTTGGAGGATACAAAGAGTGATGTTTTGTTTGGCTGCTTTTCTGAGAGGATGGAAAAAACACAAAAACTAGAGGTCTGAGACCACAAATTTTAATGGCGCACCAAGAGTAGCCGATAGTGGATCAAAGCAACTCACAAACAAGTTGCAGGACACCTGATACATATAAAATATAGGCCAATGATGATCATTCTCTGCAGTCAAACGTGATGGTGATGACAGCGTGACCGAAGCTTTTGGTGGAAGAATCTTCAGGAAAACACAAATGGACGATTCTTGTCCACGCTACATTTTTTCCTAGTATTCACAGTTCGTTTGCCATCAAAACTAATGGCATCTTGGTGTCTTGGTGACTCAGCAGGCTAAAGGACATAACATACAACAATGGTATGGTAACAAATCATGCTCACGTTTGTTGCATTATCATCATGTCTCTCTCTCTTCTCTCTCACCTCCACATTTACTGTCAGTCTCCATTAGAACTGTCTAATGAGGCAGAAATGTCACGAAAATAATCTTGGGAAAAAAAAAAAAAAACTAACTCTGTCAAAGTTTCTAACTTTCACATGTGCAGGAATTTCCGAACTCCACAATTTAACAAATTCAAAATTCCTTTCATTCATTTGTAATTACGCTCAAGTGTTAAACAGTTAATCAAACTGACATGTCACACAAAAAAATAATTTTACCATGAAATTATTTCTTGTGTTTGCAAAATAAGTTAAAAAAACAAACAAAAAACAAATGAAACCTTTAACAATCCCTACTTTCACCCCCACCCCCCGACCCCAGCAGTTCCACATGGGCCTTAATGAACTTTGACCTTTGTTCTTCAACAGGTACGGCCTCAGCGGTTCCGTCTCCATGGCCTGAGGTCTCTATCGGCAGCCTTGGGGTTGTCAGAGATGGGATTTTGCCGCTCAGTTTACCGCCAGGCCCGGTTGAGCAGTTTGACTTCTGCCAGCCGTTTGCTGATCATAGTGGCAAAGAACAGGGCAAAGAGGACGCTGCTGATCAGCATGTAGTCGTAGTCGTCCTTCAGCACGTCAAACTGCTTGGAGGGATAGACTCGGGTTTGGTAGATGTCAAGACCGTATGCCACCACCTGCATGAAAAAAAACAAAACAGTTTTTAATTTAACGAGGGGAAACAATATCTCAACTGTATCAAAAATGCCCTGTTTTTAGAATTTTTTATATATATATTTTTTTATATATTTAATTTTATATATAATTTTAGGTCTTCATTAAGTAAAATACAGGTAGTTCAGATTAGGTAAAACAGGGAGTCATTGCTCTGGATGTTCATGATTGACCCTAAATAGTGTCACAATGTCCTGAAATATTGGTACATGGGACCAAGATGAACTGATAAACGTTTAAGAAGTTGAACACCACAAATAACACGTTGTATTGTTGCGACGGAAAATTAGGATTTGGAGGCCTCCTCCTGCTTAATTTTTGCCTACAACACCAAGGGTCTTTTTTTTTATCATTTTGTCAAAAAATTTAATGTAAATGAGGATATTGGTGAATTTGCATGGAACTTTTATCTTGGTAATAGTCAAATGCGGTTGCCAGTATTGTAATGCCAGACTCACCAGGCAAGTGGATTCCAGTCCAGAGGGGGCGGTGTAAATTCCTCGCACTCTTGACACAGTCTGGTTGTAGTTGATGAACCACTCTGTACGGATCGGCATCTCTGGTGCATATGGTATCAGGTTCTCTTCACTGGAGACCAAGTTAATAGATAAGTTAGATAGATAGACGACTAATACACAAGAAAAAAAGTGAGTCAAACAAATGCTTCACGCCAAATTTGACTGCAGTACGTACCGGCTTTGCTCAGATACTATTTCCGGCCTCCGTGGGTCGAGGAACATCTTGGGTAATGACAAAATTGCTCCTGATGGCAAGCCAACTGTGACAAAGCATTCCCAGAGAAACAAAAAGGTAATGGGTTGAAGAACGTTGAAAAGACATTTTTGACTAGGAGAGAAGGCACTTTGCTTTGAACACACTGAGCAATTTTATATTGAATAGCCGTTTAAAAGACTAAATGGTTATTGGTTATGGACGTCTAGGCTAAAATGAGGCTCCATAGGGTTTAAAAGTTAAAGTGCAGTAGACGTCTACATCTTAGACTACATCTTCTGGGGTAAATGACAAAAGCATGATCTTGTTCTTCCCTGGTGCATATTTTGATATTTACAGCTGTTTTTGCATAATAATGTATTTACTGCTTGGTCTAAAACATCTAGTGCCCCGTGGCAAATATCTGAGGTTTTAAGGGCATCTTAAAGGGAAAATTTGCCCAACAACAGATGAATCATTTTCCTAAATTCTATACTGTTAGGTCGTAATTTGTCAACATGAGTCAAGTCTCTCTCAAACACACAAAAAAAATATGACTGTTGGACTCTGCCTCTCTTTAAAAGGATGTTGTCTAGCAAAAATCACATGCAGTCTTGGAAAGTTGTTACATCACTACTGGAAATTCGAGCACATATGGTCTCAAATCTCTCATCAAAAAGAAAATACAGTGTCATCACCCTGGATACACAGCCAGCGACCCCAATGTTCAATTCCTCAGAGTAACACAGCGAGTTACGAATTTTGAACGTTCAATTTAAGCGGCCACTTGATCGGGTGTTGAATCACTGAGCGCTTCGGTTTGAGACCGACACTCACCCAGCAGATGGCGGCTGGTGATGCCCTTCTCCGTCAGAGTGGCTTCCAGGGTGGAAATGGAGGAGGGGAAAATGTAAGACTGCTGAAGCACCTGGGGGGGATGGGGCCGGTCCAGTGAGCTGAACACAGTGCTGTTGTACAGCTCCATTCCCTCATAGAGTTCAAGCACAGAGAACTCATTCCTTCGTGACTTGGTGCTCCAATATTCGTACTGTAGAAACAGAGGCGGGGGGGCGGGATGGGAAGAACACATTCGTTAGTGAGAGAACATCATGTATTTCTTGTCTGTTACACTGTCACAACGAGGGAAACATTGACACAATATGTCTGAGTAGATTCATTTCAGTCATCCACATAGTAAGAAAAATAGAAACAAAATCCACTGGATCCACTGGTGAAACGTCTTCAAAAGTTGAAGACGTTTCACCACTCATCCGAGAGGCTTCTTCAGTTCTAGTTAGGGCTGGAGAATTAGAACTGAATTAGAATTGGTGGTGAAACGTCTTAAACTCTTCATTTAAAGTTCAGTGGATTTTGTTTCTATTTTTTTGGCAGGGGGGACACTGACACTTCAGTTCAAAGGTAACCTGAGTAGGAGGGCCACATGACCCTCAAGGCAATGTCTGTGTTTCTCCTCTGTTGTCAATGCATTTTACCTCATCTTGTGATGTGTTAAATGTTCAATTCTGGGCGATTTCTACATGTGAGGATTTTAGCTGACGAACAGAATAACAATCTCTCACTTGAAGTCATTTTAATGCAATTTCTGTGAGCTAACACTTTACTGATAATTATGAATCATTTTCATGAACTACCAAGCAACAAAGCAACAGTAAAGATTTCTTATTCCAATCCCTAGGAATGGGCTGTCAGTAGTTGTGAAAAATACTCACCACCACCCAGTTTTCAGAGTGCACCAGATGCACTGGCCCTCTGGCCTTCCTCTGAACAGCCTCATGGATGATGCGACCCGTCACGCCGTCGATCAGGAGGATCCCGACAAAGCTGCGCTCCTGGTGCAAGTCTGTGCTTTCAGTCACCACAGCCAGTAGATTGGGGTTCAAGTACTGTGAGAATATGAAACAAAGTAACAGTGAGCACCATAACTAATGATGAAATAATGTTTGTATTAATGGGCAAGAGTGTAGTCAAATCCACATTTCCCTAGCTATTCACTATTTCACCAGCTGACCTAACTTTTAGGATAGTAAGAACCTCCATGTGATGGTAGTTTATGTGCCAAAGGGGCACAAGATCTAAAAGACACAGCCAAAATTTTTTGTGTTTGTCTCATTTTAATTTCCCACGATGACCATGCCCAAGATGCTGACTGCCAAATTTTTCAAATGTATATTGTTGTAGGTTTAGCCGATTACACCACACATGTGGGCATCAGATTCATAATGAATCAAATAACAAGGCTGCTCTACTAACAGGACAATACATTTGAGATTATTTATAGCTACAATTCAAAATGTATTTGACCATCTAAATTTTGGTTCTTGAGGAGTTTGAATTGTAGATAGAAAATAAGCTTTCTTGAAACTACCTTAACTCATCATGACTCCAATACGGGACTGTTTCAGTTTCATGTTCCAAACATTTCAAATGTAAACAGCCTCAAAAAATAAAATGTCATGTTTGGCTGTCAAATTCTGACAGTTTATAAAAAAGCTTGAACAATTAATTGTGAAATGTCTTTGACCCAATAAATCACTAAATAAAAAAGCCAGGGTTTGGGTGACAGTGTTTGAATAGGAGGCGACGTTCTGCAATTACAGATTTGGCCTTTAACTCAGTGACCAATGGAACAGAAGAGATATGTAAATGTTTTTTCATGAGTATGATGACTAATTTTTATGCTATATGTTTGGATTTAGCAGAGTGCAACAGTATGATTAAATTCCTAGGTCACCAAAATTACAAGCAAGGACTAAATAAGGAGTGCATGACTCCGGGCAAAAGTGACCACAATATTCCTGCGAACATAAAATGATGATGTAAGAGAGAAGAAGCTGGGAAAAGTAACCAAACAAAAGCTAGAGATGAGCTAAAAAGATAGAGGGGATTTTTTAAAATTTTTTGAGTGGAGGGAAAGGGGATATGATTCACTGGGGAAAAGGTGATGAGTTAATTCTGGGAAAGCCGGGTTTTCAGCCTGCGGTGGAAGATGGGGAGTCAGTCTGCTGTTCTGACTGGAGTGAGAAAAACATTCCACCACTGGGAAGCCAGGAGAAAGTAGAGACAAGACCGGGCCGTGCAAACGTCAGCAATAACATCAGTCCAACATTTCTCAACACCACTTCCATACCACAATACTAGTGTGGGTTTGGGGCAGGTAAGCAGTGAGCGTCTTACCTTATAGAGGACACTGCGGTCTCCCATCACTCTGCCCTGGGAGTGCACATGCTCATTGGGCCTCTTCCCTTTAACCGTGACGATCCTCTGCACCTCCGTTGGGATGATCACCTCCCAGATCAGCTCAGTGGACAAGTCCTGAGAACACAACAACAGCTTCTGGGTCATTTCTTCCTGTAAATCAGCCATCTGTTTTTTGTTTGTTTTAAAGATTATTTTTTAGGCATTTTTTCCCTTTATTAGACAGTTCAAAGTTTAGAGAAACAGGAAACAATGGAAGAGAGAGGGAGAGGGGGATGACATGTGACAAAGGTCCTGGGCCAGATTCGAAGCCAGAATGTCACGTTTACATGGTTTGCGCCTTAGACCACTGAGCTACCAGGACGCTCCAGTCATTTGTAATTATATAATAATTTCAAGGTAGTAAACCGAGGGAAAAAGAAAAAAACAAACAAACAGACCTAATGCTGTAATTTCTCATTCTTTTCATATTTAAGCATTATTGTGTGATACTGCCAGCAGATCAGAGCAATCTGAGCAGACGCTACTGAACCAATCACCAACTTTGTTCAAAACACTTGCCACATGAGCAGTGGACCCCACAATCAAATGCTCATGCTCAAACAACCTTGAAATAATTCAGCAAAAAATAAGTTTCACTTGCCGTGCGTAACCTGTAGCCAGACAGTCTTCCCTGGTTGGAGTCGACAAGATAAAAGAAAATGGAGCCAGCCATCTCTTGGAGCTGCTGCAGTACATTCTTTGTAGAGGGGAAAGCAGACACCTGGAGAAAAATGACATGAATAACATGAGTACTCTGTAGAAAGAAACAAACTGATTCTGGGGAGCCACTGTCACTGGCTGAAAAGATGGGGACACCAGAATCGACTGTTGAACCTGCTGGAGGTGATGTGGGCCTCGTTCAACAAAACAATAGAGATGGGAAGGAGGGGCCCACTGGATCACCCTAATACTAACACACACACACACACACACACACTCACCCTTGTTTAATAGCACAAGGGATCGCTACATCACATTGTGTGTAATTAGTTTATGAATGCTGGGTCTGGAGAGATTAATACCAATAACTAAGACAACAGTATGCATTTGTATACCACTATCCTTACAGTTACAAAACACTAAACATCAGCTATAATTGAGGGAAGATTTGTGATGCTGACCCTATTAACAGCTGCAGTTTAACATGAGTTTAACACAAACATAAAATAGGGTGGTTTACAGTTTGACACTAACCTTGTACTGGTCGTCGACGAGAAGCAAGACCTTAGCGTAATCCTGGTCAATAAGCGGCAGCATGAGTGACTGAAGTATTGGTTGAGGCAGAGCGGGTGGGGTGATGTGACTCTTCCTTCCGAAAATGGGATTAAATACGTGGAGTGTGGCGAGTCCCGTGTCCTGGACGAAAAATAAACCGAGCAGAAATCAATAAAATTAACAATGTTATCACCACAACTAGTTTTAGTGAAAGGACATCCAATTCAACTTAAGACAGATATTTTTGGCCATTTATATTTAAGACTTATATTCTTGGATGTTTGCTGGGAAAATCTCTATTGGAACAACTTCCACTGATTGGGTTTAAGAGGCCAAAAACATTCGTCCATTTGAACATGACTACAGCTCCCAGACCATACACCCATCTCATGAGCGAAAGGTCAAAGCTCTAATCTATCATACCAATCTATCATAACAGTTCTCTATCGCTCATAAGTGGCGGCCATAGCCTTGAGATTACAGAAGGGAGTAAGTGGCTGGTGAATAACCGATCAAATCCCAGGTCTGGATGTGAAAATCTAGGCTTTGAATGAGCAATACTCACTTCTCTTTCAGCAACTACCATAAAAGTGCCTTTGAGCAATGCACTTGACCTCAAACTGCTGCAGTAGAGCTGCTCAGTTTCCCACAGTAGGAGACTGTGGTTGTATTGGGCAACTTCACTGGACCTCAGATTTCACATCCTGTCGGGGCTGAATGCTAATACAGAACAGATATTCTCAGCAAAACCTTCACTCGGTCAATAAATGTTTAAAAAAAGCTGTCCTTTTCTCCTAAGGCACTTAAGTTTCCCTTCACTCCTTATTCAGCAACGTAGACAGCATTCTGGTCTGTTGTTTTCACTCTAATTGGCTTTGCTTTCTCTGTGTTTGTAGCCAACAAGACACTGAAATTGGCTGCCACCACTAGCTGAAGCCCCCTACCCCAATTATTCAGTACCATGGCCCTTATACTCCCCCATTTTACTCTGTAGTTGCTATTAAAAAGTTCCCAAGGCTCAGCTGAGATCCCAGGATCAGTGTCTCACCTTGTCTTTGATGAGCAGTGTGCACTGTGGGGGATGAGGGAAGTGTGCAGTCGTCCTTTGCACCATCAGCTTGAAGGCTGCATTAGACGGGATGTTGTCCAGGTAGTGCCTCCATAAAATTGTGCCAGTCTTGCTGTCGATCCCAAAGAGCTTAACACAAAAAAACAAAACAATAAACAACTGATGAATTGTACAGAACAGAAAAGTGACTTTAAAGAGGCCTGTAGGAGTCTTTTTCTAATATTTGTTTCTTAACGGAGGCTTATCTGAACTTATAAAAGTACACGAGTGGTAATGCCAATAAACGCCATGGGAGCCATTTTTAGTGTGCAGACTCTATCTTTTAAATATTTATCTGAACTTATACTAATGTAAACCACTCTTCCCTCCTAGTCCAAGCAGACTCTTAGGTCAGCAAATAACTATAACTGCACAGTGCAGTTTCTCTCTCCCCTGAACAGCAGTGAAACCCAAGAGTCTCGTACCTTGCCAGAAGCAGTAACCATCACCATCATCTTTTGCAAGTTGAACTCATCTCTGGACAGGTTCTCGATGGTCACGTCGTTTTTCACCTGACTGCGGGGTTTGCGTGCGTCGTAGAACAGCTTCCAGAGATGGGCCATCCAGGCCTGCAGCAGAATGAGCTGAGAGGAAAGCCTCTTCAGCACCATGGACAGCAGGCCGTCTACACAAATTAAAGGGAGAATGCAAACGGTGTTAAACAACTTTCAGTAGATTCTTATTCACCTTTTAGGATTTTAGTTCATGATCTTGTACAGAACTTGACATTTAGTGATCTACAGAAATACTGCCACCCTTTCAGAACATGAGACGAAATGGCCGTAAAAGATCAATGCAAATAATGATTTCTATCCTACGCTCAGAAATTTGAGTAGCAATGAGTTGGGGGTAATTTTGGGCTAAATGGATGTTAAAATATATTATAAATTGTATGATGTTTTGAACAAACCTTGAACAAAAGAAAAAAAAAAAAAAAATTCACTAGGGGTTTGTGTCCAACAGACTTTTTTTTTTAACCAAGGGCCGACACTTATCAAGGGTGCCAATAATCCTTTAGGTCACTGAATGTGTAAAAAATAGAATAAATAAATACTTGTATAGCAGCATACTTATCACATGATTGATAAAGCAGTGCAAGAAAAAACAAGACAGAAATAAGGGAGGATTTGTAGAAATACAAGATGACTAATACTAAAAGCTAAATCAAGTGATGGGACAGGGTGATTGAAAGGAAGGTTCAGTGGATGTTGGTGGATTTTTGGTCAACAACAGCAGAGAAGCGTCTATGTTGGGAAGATTGTTCCACTACTGGAAAGCCAGGAAGAAGAAGAGATCAAGACTGGGTGGGTGGACTGAAAATCAGATTGTAAATCAGATCGTAAGGGCTCAGTAGCTGCAGCGCTGGGGCTGAACCAGGCCAAACAGGTAGTGAGTTTTGATTCCCTTTGTGGCCTTATACGCAAGCACTGAGGTTTTGGATTTGATGAGGGCAGAATAAGATGGGAGTCGGCCTAGGGAGCACAGGCGGGACATGTCAAAGAGTGAAGAAAATGTAGGTTTGTAAGAATTAAGACACAAGCAAACATCAAAAGCAGAGAAGCGCGTTACCTTGAATGGCTGAATCCAAGCGCAGCAGGAAAAACAGAACAAAAACAGAGGAAAGTGAAGCTAACAGTAAACAAATAATTCATAAGCCCAGTTAACACCCACAAGGCCCAGTTATTAACTGGCCATCAAGCCTGTTGAAACTTTGAAATTATTATCAAAACAAGAAAAGTGTGTGACACAAATGCAGGCGTAGAGCAGCATAAGTAGTTAAAAAGTATAACTGACAGTTTGCTGATCTGAATCTAGACATTAGTGATAAATTAGTGGCCATTCATGAATATAAATCTCAGGATGATGAAACATGCCTGAGGAAATAAGCCTAGAATTAGGAATTAGACAGTTGTCTTAGGTTCCTAAGGTTGAGAGAATTGGAGAACAATACATGAAACAACACATGAAATACTGATCAGAGCATTAATTAAGCATTTTTGATTAGATTTTGTCAACACTACTTCAGGGCCAGGAATTTTGGGGGAAAAATGTTTTCGAAGGGATTTATGCAGCATGCATTTCAGAGCTGTTATCTCCTTATGTGCAGAGGTGTAGTCTTAGACCAGCAGACGAAACTCTATCTTGACTGTTCCAAAGGCCAGATTCAAGACTAAAGGTGATCAAGCATTTGCAGTCAGGACACCAAAACTTTGGTACAATTTGCCTGAAGAAATACATTCATCTAACTCTAATTCTTTCAAGAACCAACCGAAAACTCACTTTGCTTTCAATTTATACTTTTGGAAATTATTATTTTCATTTTCTTTGTATGTCTTACGTATGTCCCATTTGTGTATTTACGTGTGTTTTTATTCTTTTAATTGTGAAGCACCTTTTACATTGTGTAAGAAAAGTGCTATAGAAATGAAGTTTATTATTATTTTATAGACAGAAACGTGGTAGGACTAGTTCATTTACCAGCCTTTTTGCCAAACTCTCCCTCCAGCTCTGCCTGTGTCCCAGTCAGCGGCAGATCCACCATTTCCATTGTCACCACATCAGACAGGGCTTCCTCTCTTGTCCACATCACACGGCCTGGAAAACAAGAGTCATTATTATCGTTTTGTAATCATTCATTCCACTTTCCGCACCCTGTAAGAGTATACAGTTTGGGAGACGCTTCCCATAAATTAGGAGGTTGTTTTTTCCCCTACGCTTGTGGAAAGGACACATTTTTGGGTGCATTATGAAAAGGGTCTGTGTTTTGTGCTCCACACAGTGGTCAGATGCTGGCAGCATTCATGATAATCAAAATAATGTCTCATATGTTACATCAATGATGCAGGCAGGTTAATATTACACACCTTCAGTGACACACAACATTGGTTTTCCTTTATTTTTTGAGCGATTTGAGAATTAAAGTGAAAATTTGGTCTTCAATTATAGCTAAATTATATACTGCACTTTTAATACTTACATATTTTCTTGACAATATATTTTTCATTGCTTTGATTTCTGTTTAATTTTAGATTTGCTATCAGCTACACATTCTACCAGCTTTTCAAAATATTCGTTAGCGATCTAACTCAGTAAATCATTACTTTCAATCTTCAGTAATCAATAACTGAATAGTTTTCATAATGCTCAGGTAATGTTAACCAGTACAGACTGTGTTCAGAGTGTTCTTTCCAACACAAACCATAAACCATCTATGTTTTGGTGTTAAACTCAAACTATACCTGGCTGCTGTATGAAAGTGAGTGTGTGGTCTTCTGTCTGCACCATGACCCTGTAGCCAACAGAGTCATCTTTCTTCAGAAATGCCTGTACATACAGCTGCAAGACAAAGTACAAACGGTTGTATTCTCTTGTAAAAAGAAACAAAAAATCTGAGCACAATTCATAAATAAAAACAACAATTGTTTGCATCCTAATGCTTAGAGTGAATAAATCACCTCCCAAACCAGATCGATCTGGTCTGAATCTAATCATATTAAACTTTGATCCAAAAAACAAAACACAAAGCTAATGAGAGTTGAAAGATGTAGTATCACTGGGAAGAGATTTAAAAGCACATGTGAAAATAATGGAAAAATGGCCCTCCCTACTCTTAATATTTGTCATCATTATAATTCATTATTCAGGTTTACACTCACCTTCTCTGGTTTCCCACCATTGGGATCCATGTTAAAAATGAGTGTTGTGTCTAAAAGTCTGCGTCCAGATTCTGCACTAAAGAGATTAAGACTGCAAGCCTGGGGAAGAAAACAGTCCACAATGGTTGACAAACAAAAGACAAACAGAGATAATGGATAATTTTCTTTTCATTTTAAAAAATGACTTTACTTGAAAAGACTATGTAAAAGACACTTTGTCACTTTGTTTTCAGATGGCCACAGGATAAAAAGTCCTGACTGAAGAAATGTTTCTTAGCTCAAGAAAAAAACTCTTTTGACTGTTCATCAAACTAAAATATGGATCAAAAACCATCCACACAAACAGACAACCAAGATTGTCCTAAATCAGCTTTAATGCATTGGGAGGGTATGATCCTTTGAAAATCCCTTAAAAAAGAGACCCCAATGGAAGAAATTTGAATCTGTGATTTCACAGTAACTCACAGTTTTATTCTTGGGTGCCATGACAGCTGCAACAGTCTTCTCTCCAGTAGTTGCAAAGGAAACCAACAAAGCCTATGGAGTGAGAAAAAAGTGATCAACAATGTTCACCAACTGTTCTTTTAACATCATTCTGAATCGCAGCATCTCAGATAGTATGACAAATTGAGATTTGCCCTTCAATAAGTACAATAGGAAGAATATTAAATTCTGCAAACCGGCCAATATTCCCACTTAGTGTGAACTCACACCTAAAGATCTTGGTCTAATTTATCGCTATCTGACAATTCCACACAATTTTCCAAGAGCCCATGCTCTTGAAAGTTTGACTGGATTGCCCCCTTCAGTGCTTAAAAAAAATAAAATAAATAAATAAATAAAAATATGAATGTGTAGCTTTGGCCTTACATATACCCTGCCTACTAGTCAAATTTCCTCCTGTTTCCCTCTAGTAGTGAATTACGTGTGAGAGAAAGTTGAGTTACATTTATATTTTAGGCATGTAGCTGACACTCTCAGTTCTACGATAAGTTTAAATTTCTTTAATGCCAACATTAGAAGCAACAAACAGTAAGGACTCCAAGGGTCAGAACCATAATAATGTATGATAGAGAAGTGCAGGGTAGAGGAAGAGTTCCGTACAGGCTTGAAATCCCTCAGTGTAACTATTTGACCGTTGTTGAGCTGCAGCAGCAGATGGTGGTCTGGGCCGAGCTGGAGGAAGAACTCTGACAGCGGGGGGCGAGCTGGGTTGGGCTGGGTGGACACCAACACCGGCTGGAAGCCTGGGGACACTTCAAGGCCAAGTGACTAAGAAAAGAGATACAGGGAATGGTAAAAGATAGCATTGTCAGATAGAGGGAAAGATGGAGGGACAGCAGGTAAATTCATTGTTTGTTGAAATAGAATGTCATTGAAAAATCAGGAGGTGTTTTGATTTTGGGAGGTACCTGTAAGGGGATCTGGGTCATCTGTGATTGTTCTTCTAGGTCAAGTGTGTACAGGGACACGGTCGCAGGGTCGACACATGTCAGCATCCCCTGTCCAACCACTGCACAGCTGGTCGGTATGTTGGACAGCCATGGAGCTTCGACGGAAATCTGAAGACAACAACACAAGCAACAACGTCAGACATGTGAAATTTGATGAAGATAATGCAACCCTTAACATTTTGGTTTGCTTTTTCGCTGCACCTGGCACTTTGGCAGCTAAAAAAAATATAGTGTTTACTTTCCTTTCAAGCTATATAAAAAGTCTTTGTCTTATTTTAACTAGAATTTAGACTAGAAACACAGCATTTCCTTTACTCATCCAGCAAAGGTGCCCCATCCTGCATACTGGAAAATTTCTCTAGACTGGCTTGCAAATGTAAATGAAAATTAATCATCTGGGCTTATTATTCGCCCAATACATGCAAATACACACCAATTATTGCACAATTATTTCTTATATCATTATATAAGAATCCAACTAACACACATAATACAACGACAGGTAGTGAAACTAATAATGCTGTTTGTGTTGGAGCATTGCCAGTCATTGTACCAAACTGAATCCCACTTCCCCACTGCTACTGTTATTAAAGATCTACTAACAATCCTAGAGGAAACACTGAAGGATTACCTGCTTGGTAATCTCTCCATCCTCCACACTGTAAACAACAACAGCAATGTGGGAATGGGGAACGACTCCCAGTGTGTAAACTTCCCCATTTCCTCCAGAATAGACAGCCTGGTACTGCACTGTTTCACTGTGGGGTCAAAAAGACAAAGAAGTGTTTAGCATTTTCATAATGCATAAATTTCACAGCGTCATTCTGTCTTGGTAAGTTCTGCTTCTACAGATACTATTTTGTACATCCTGTTAATGCTTGAATCCATACTTTTTATGCACATTTTCATTCATTCATTTCTACTTAATATGTCCAAGTGTTGGAATTGTGGCTTGAATAGATTTTGTATAATCCTATTCTTCTTTGATGTTAACTATTACTATTTGCTACTGCAACAGACCATTTTCACCACAGGAATCATTATAGTTTCATCTAATCAAATCAAATTGAATCTAAACTCATGTAAATAATAATAATTATTTATTATATGCTACCTGTGACGCACTGCTAATATTTCCTCAATATTTTACAGACCAGTCTTAAAATGCAAAACCTTTTTTGCAATATTGATATTATATCAAATGTACTATAATTAGACTGTACATAAGCTAATGATTGCCACCGATATGTCATTAATGTCCGCTTACCTCTCTGGAAGATTCTCCAGCCATTTCTGATGACCATTGGAGAGGTAATGGAGAGAGATGGCGGTTTTCTTCAAAACAGCCACATACTTCACAGAGTCTTGCTGTCCAACAAAACATGCCGACTGGAAACTAAAATGTACAACAAAAGCAGTTAATATTTGGTAAAAACAAGGATGATTATAGACTTAACCAATGCCAGTCAAGATGTTAATCACCTGCCAGAGTCGAGCACAATCTCCCAGTTCAAACCACCAATGTTTACTTCCCAGGAACGAAGCACACGGCCATTACCAGCAACTAGCACCGCATCTAGGAGACAAAAGGAGTTTATTTAGTTATCTGCCATCAGTGAAGGAACTTAAACCTCCATATGAGCAGCTGCCACGCCAAAATTACCTTGTCCATGCAGCAGAAGAGCGTCAATGTTTCCTTCTGGCCCGGTCTTGTCCACATGTCGCCAGTCTGTAACAAATATAGAGTACGTAGTAATATAATTGAAAAACATTGAAGAAACATTGAAAAACATGGCCTCCTTACCACCATCAGCCATTAATTCGATTCACAACAAACACATTTGTTGTTCAGATTTAATAACTTGCAAATGTGATTTAATGTGTTTGGTATTGAATATTGTGACACTAAACTTCACATTGCACTGTGGGATGGACAGGGAGGATCAAACTATGTCAACCCAGGAACCAACCATCTTCCTGCACACAGCACAATAAGATTTATCTACTGTGGCAGTCTGACAAAATACTCACAGAGGTCTCCAGTCCTGGAATTGAGAGAGGCAAAGACGTTCTTCTCAGTGGCCAGAATCACCTTTTTGGATGACTGCACATGCATGTCGAAATGCGCAAAGCGAACCTTGCCTACATATTGCTGTCTCCTGCAAACAACAAGATACAAACATCATCAAAGAGAACAAACAGCATCAGACAATCATCAAGCTCGACTTTAATCCAATTTTATCCAATCCAGATTAAAGACTACATAAAACGAATTTCTTCCCAGTTGATGACAAGATCTACCACCCGGGGACTACAGATAAAAATGAGCTTTTAGCTATATATGGAGCAACAGATTTTTTTGTGCATTGTCAAATATACAATTAAAATAAAATAAAATATAGCTCTGATAAAAAAGGAAATATTGGTAGGAGTTATGTGGGTTGAACAGTGGAGTGCATATCACGTTGGTGACAATGCTAGCCACATCAGATGCTCACAAACCAATTTTCATCACACTTTACTTTAACTTGGTGAGATCAATGTCTCTCTTCTGGAATCGCCAGCACGGTAAAGCCAAAGTTCAGAGTATGACACCTAGTAAACGCATTTCCAGCACATCAAGCTTGCTAAGACAAGTCATTTCAATGTAGGCATAGTTTTTAATTAATTTTGGGGGATTTTTTTGGCCTGTGTCATTGTGGTTAGGTCATTTAACAGCTAAATAAAAGTCATTGTTATTCTCTGGGATTTTCCACTTCTGCCAGGTTGCCAACAGACGCCGAAATGGTAGGAGGGATGTATATTTTCCGTTGCAAACACGGCAATTGAACAAGAATACCAGTTCATGTACAACTGATCCAACCTAGCACTGGCTGTATGGAGACATTATTATTCCAGCCCACACCGGGTCGCAGCTAGTGCCAGTGACAGGTGTTAGCATTAGCATCTCACCATTAAAAAAACGCCTCTAAAATAATGACAAAATGTGATAACTCGCAGGATTTCTCTTACCAGTCAAATTTTCCGACTTGGTCCTCAAAGACAGCATCGGCAATGCTGCATAAAAGGACGAATTTAATACATAACAATATTAGCTTTGCCATTACAGCAGTAGCTAGCTAGGTCTTGCTCTTCGACGGAAGGAGGAAGTGGGAAGTTGTGTCGCTTCCTGTGTTCCTAGCGACAGAGACGTGCTGCCCCCTACAGGTGAGGATGTCGTATGGCATGTATGTACTGTATCTATCTGTATGTATGTATAACTTTAAGCAGTGGCTAACTTTCCTTCTCTATCTCTAACTGCTCAAACACCATAATGCCATTCTACCATGACTGAACCAGCGTTTCTCCTGGGTAGATCAGTTGTCTTTTATCTCTTCATACAGAAGTAATTCATAGGTCTAAAAGAAACCTCTATTCACTCTAAACAGTAAATAGACTGAAGCAATAGAATGTTTTTTTTTTTTATCCAGGGGGAAACAATTGTGTGGCCAGAACTGAGTGGATTCTAAGTAGCATGCGATACAAAACTATAGGTTTTAAGGTATTTATTTTGCACAATGAAAAATGCATGCCTCCTTTTATAGCAAATACATTTTTACAGTTTAGTAAGATGGAATATAGGAAAATAAAATAAAAGAAAAAAATAAAAGTTTCAAAGCTATCACTGCCTGCAAAAATGAGTTGGCTATTAAATTCAACAAGCCATCAGTCAGAAAATCAGATAATTCTCCATCTCATTTTCTCTCAAATGTGCTCTTCTTCTGAAACCTATTAATTCACTTTCATATTCGTATTCATCTTTCACGTTCGTATTCACCTTTAGGATTCAAGTGTATCATAAAGAATGTACCAGAGAGCAAAACTGAGAACACATTTGTGTTCTTAAGATATTGTACAAAGATGATGCAATGACTTGATAAATGGGACCAGACTCTATTTCAAAGGTTATTTGAATACAGTCTTGTCCCATTTTTTTATTTATTTTTTCATCATCTAATACCCTGTTGGTAACTGCTCTCAGAAATTATAGAGATAAAGCCGGAGAAAAGTGACTAATTCTGATATACATTCACAGGTCCATGTAGCATTGTGTACTGTATGACCAGTGTCGACAGGACAGTTCCACCATTGAAATCTATATAACACACACAGGTGTAATAAGGCAATACAAATAATTTCTATCTTCAGGCATTGCTCTGAGAGTAAAACGTTGCTCTTGATGAACAATATTGATTAACAATTTAAAACTTTGTTCGATGTACAATATCCACAATTCTACACATTCCAGTTTCAAATAATGATGTAATAAATGTTGTTACAGTGTGAGCGCCCCCTGTAATTTACTTTCCGTTTACAGTTTTCTTCTTCCAGTAGCTAGTTTTTTCTACGGGATTTCAAGATGGCGTCGAGCGGAGGAGATGGGGAACACGAATGGACAGCGGCTGTACGACCGCTTTTATCAGCTTCGTACACAGCTTTTGAAACGAAAGAGCTACCTCAGCTTATCGGGTCTATAATCAACAGGTAATCGGTTATATGTCAATGAATTGTGGATCTCTGTTTACTTGGATATTGGCCGTGCCCACCATGAAGTCAGCTGGCTGGCTAACTTGCTAACTTAGCTTGGTAGTTAAGTTAGACAGCAAACGTTACCTATCTAGCTTAGCTACCGTTAGCGGCTAGCTAGCTAGCCAGCTATTCGAGTGTAACTTACACTGGCCTCGATTTATTTACTGACGTTAGCTAACATGCTAGCTAACTTACGCAAAAATGCTATTAAGCCCACTGTAGCTGATAATGTATAAGCTGCTATACACAAGGCACTACCTATGTTTGACGAACGCTGACATATCTTTAATGTGATGGTACACAAATGTTGTCCAGCGTTGCAGTAAACGGAAATTTGCTTTATCATTAGCTAGCTAACACAAACATTAGCCAACGAGCTAGCTAAGGGGCCTTGCGAACTGGCTGGCTAACGTATTTGAGTTCATAGGGCCGAGCAACAGTAATAGTTGGCTACGTCAGCTAGCTTATTCGATTCCGTTAGTATGCTGAGCTTGCCGTATCACTCTTGTTTGGTCTACTCATACTCTGTCAACATAAACTACAAGCATTAGCCATCTAGCAGGTTAGCTAGTCAGTTTATCAGACGTAGGTATGTGGGTGGCTGGACTGAAAATGTAGGCGGAGACCAGGGTTTCTCCACTCATTTTGGGACGAGGTGGTGATGGGGCACCGTTGATGTAATCAAACGATAACTTAGCGCTACTCCTGTTTAGTCATTAAGTCAGTAAGTCAGAATGGCTGATTGGAAACCCGACAGGGTGCTGCTGCTAATCACAAGGAAGGTGGTGCAGCGCTGCTGTCACTCGGGGAGAATTTGAGACTAGTGTCACGGCCAGCCATAATTGTCAAGAGCAGTGAGAAGTTTCAGTGATCTCTTCATTAATGTTGCTCGAAAACTCTATAGTAGATACTCAAGCCATACTACAAACACATGCAATATGTCAAGAATATCAGAATGCTACGATTACCGAGAGAGGTCCACATAGAGTGGCCAGGTTGTCATTTGACACTCCTACTCAGATGGTGGCGACATCAGCTGAGCCCTCTGGGGATTCAGATGAAACGCTACCATGCTTGTTGGTTTCATTTCCAATGAAACGACCTGCAAACAACAAAACTGCAAAAACGGCAAAGTTGCATTTTCTGCACAAGTCTGCAGACATTAAAGAACCAGCCTTACGTTGCTAAAGGATTAAATGACAAAGCTGAAATAATTGACAACACTGAGTGAAAATTAGACATTCTCTTGACCAAAGACAACATGCATGCACATACAGCTTTTGTTGGAAATTATGTGGACATGGTTTGAATGTTGAATCCAAACACTTGTTCATTGATTCATGCATTTACATCTAATGTAGCCAGACCCACATATTGTAAAATCTTGATTTCCACATAGCTGGCAGTGTGGTCACAGATGACACTATGTTGCCCTACTAACAGCCTGCATACATACTGAGCGATTGCCTTGCAGAATGCTGATGTTACCAGCAAGTTTGTTGTCAGTAGCAGTTCTGCATAGTTCTTGGTTTTGGTCAAGAACATCATTGATAATGTTGTTGGATATACCATATTCAAGAAGAAGACATTGTTAATAATATAGTTATGTGTTCCAATTAAAGATATTTTGCTGTTGTGGAGAGATCAAACCTACAAAGAGAATGTGTTTTTCCTAACTACATAAAATTAACAGGAATTTGTCTTGGCGACATTGGTGCAGGGACATATTGACAAATAAAATAAGTAGATGCACACATGGTGCAAGGACAAGGAGCCCCACACTGAAAAAAACAGTAGACTATACATAGCACTCTGCATATGTACATCCATCACTATGTGCATTCAGGCAGTGTGGCATCCATTATGGTCGCAGCTGTAGAGAGGGATGGTGAGTGTCCAGCGGTGCATTGGAATGGTGTATACTGAGTTATACTGAGCATGATAAAAAATAAGAAATAAGTTCTCAACATCATATAAACTAACAGTACTGGACTAAACAGTAGCATGTGTAACATTACAGTCACTTCCAGAGGGGGAGTCCAGAGATTTGTATGGGTTAAGTTTTGGGGGGGCTGGTTGAGTAGGGTAACAGCTCTTGGGCAGAGGCTGTTGAGGTGGCTGGTGGTTTTGGTCTTAATGGACTCATACTGTCTCCCAGAGGACATTTTTTGAAATAGATGACAACCTGTGTGTGCAGGATCGGTCGCAATCCTTTCAGCAGTGCGGACAATACATTGGAGAAAAAGGAGGCAGAGGAAAACTACACTGTGATGGAGAATGTTAGGCTGCTTTTGATTATTGACTGGTAAAATTGGACCAGGAATGGTGGTGAAACATCCTCATTTGTTACAGGAAGAACATCCTTGGAGTTTCTTAGTTAAGCAGAGATGTTTTCATTCTATTTGATGGTTTTAGTGATGGTGGACCGGACCCATGGAACTTGAAGGACTCAGCTGAGTTCACATCTGAGCTGATAATCTCCAGGGCTTAATAAGCAGGCTGGTTCTTTTACAAATCAGTCCTTATATCCATAGTTTTGAGTGTGTTCACCACCAGGTTGTTGGCACTACAGCATGATGTGAGACTGACCTCTTTTTCTGTACATGGACTAATCATTGTCATGGTGAGGCCTGCTAGGGTCGTATTGTCCCCACACTTGAGCAGTTTGATGGATGGGTGGCTGGAGGAACAGTCATCGGTGTACACAGCATAGAGGAGGAGAAAGAGAGAGCGCACATCCCTGTGGAGCACATGCGCTCACAGCAGCACGGACTGCCTTGTGTCAGTAAATGATCACAGATCACAGATTGAAAAGGTAGCATTCGGCTGGGGGCAGTTTGCCATGGACCAGTTCTGATATGATGTTGTTAAACACTGGTGAAGTGTACCAGCAGGATCTTGGCATCAGAGCCAAGGGTGTCCAGGTGTTCAGGGACAAAGTGTAGGCCCATGTTAACTGCGTCATCCATAGACTGGAGCGGTCATGGAGTGGATGTGTGACACATTTGATGTAAGGCTCAAAATCCTTCATTATGGCCAAGGCCAGTGCCGCATATAATGTCACTGCACCAGTACCCAGGGTCATGTCAGGACATTTTTTGATTCAGAGCTTGAAGCTCATATTCATGAAAAAGACAGCAGAGAATATGCGAGAATAATTGGAAAGCATTTATCAATTCTCATTTCTTGTAAACTAATGAAGTTTTGTGAACTTTTGGCTGTATGCCTAAAGCTGTGGCTAGACAATGATATATTTTACATGCCGTTATGTCTGAGAGGCTTTTAATTTATTTAATTATCCACCCCAAACAATTGCCGACAAACACTGAAGTTAATCTGAAGTTAATATAGTGTAATTTCACACAATGTTCACTTTTGGTCGTTGTGGGTAGTGCAAATAATGAGAACTTTTTCAGCACTTGTTCTCGATACACTTGGTAAATACAGGGCTTGGTTAAGTTATTCGACTGAATGTTCCTAAATGTCTTAGGTGCTCCATAGCTCAGCAGGCTAAGGTGTAGCCTATATCATATCCATCCCATGTCATCCTCTCTCTGTGTTCAGTCTTTCCCATCACCCTTCTGCAGAAAGACAAAATGCCATTACAGTATTATATGAAAATGCATATTTCACAATATTTAGGCCTAATGAGATATTCCAATTGTCATTTGCAGTGAATCAGAGATTCTTCACCACGACAAACAGTATGAGCCTTTCTACTCATCATTTGTGGCTCTCTCTGCACATTACATCACCACAGTATGTGGACAAAGTATGTATATCTTCATTTCCTCTTTTGCTGACAGTAAATGTATTTGAATATAAATTCTATTTGTAAAAGTGAAACATTTAACGGTGTAGTGTAACAGTTTAGAAATGAATAGTTTGACTGTTACTTAGCCAATTAGTTTAAATGGTATAAGCTGCATGTTATTTGTTTCTTCCAGTGTGCTAATTATTTTTATGCTGTTTCTTTAGTTCCAAGGAATCAGTTGCTGTCGGTCGCTGCAGCATGTAAAGTACTGATTGAATTCTCATTGCTGCGCCTGGAGAACCCAGATGAGGCATGTGCTGTGTCACAGGTAAGAGAAACAAACTACATTGGAGTATTGTTTTGGGCTTACATTCATCAGCACTGAACATTTTAGGGCAATTTTAAGCGAGTGGGAAATATATAAGTCCACCAATATTTAGTGGTCTTACTGTAAATACCTAGTCGACTAGAAAAATGGTGAAAGTGGCTGGAAAATTTAGGGTCTCCTGTACTGCCTTTAACCTTTAGGTTTAAACTTCACTAAAGGCAGTTTTTAGTGGACAGGAATTTTGGAATCGTTTGTGATTACATGATTTTATTGCCAATAATACCTTCCACATATTCTTAAGACTAAACTTTGCAGGCAAACAAAAGTAAAGCAATCCCCTTCATTCTGATTAAATAGAAATTACCTTGCTTTCTCAAGGAATGCACATCTGTTTTCTCATTTCATTTTGAAATTACATCCCTTATAACCAGTTGAATTCACTAAAACTCTTTATTTCTTTTTCTTTAGAAACACCTGATCCTTTTAATAAAAGGACTTTGCACTGGCTGCAGCAGATTAGACCGCACAGAAATCATTACTTTCACTGCTATGATGAAGTCCGCCAAGTTGCCTCAAACCGTCAAGACCCTTTCAGATGGTAAGTGGGATGGGCAGAGGTTATTCAATACTTCACTGGGTTTGTTACAACACTACTGGTAATGTAATCATTCATTTATTCTTAAAAAAAAGACTGAATAGAAAATGTGTGAATCAGTCAAAAGTGGAAAACGAAGCTATCAACTCACATTCATGGGAAACTAATAGTTTTGCGTTGCTTGTGTCCTTTTTAATGTAATAGTGGAAGACCAGAAGGAGTTGCCCAGTGCTGTGAATCCAGAGCTTCGACAAAAGGAAGTGCAGATGAACTTCTTCAATCAACTGACTTCAGTTTTTAACCCTGACCTTACCACCATCTTGGCCTCTCCGTCAGCAGGACACATGCAGGTTTGTTTTATTAACCGACTGTACAGCTCCAATACTGAAGTTCATCTCCCTAATTACCAATTTCAGCATCAGAACTTGACAACTAAATCTAACCACACCAGCCTCGTAAAAGTTTTCTGCTCATCAGCGTTTTTCCTGACACTAACCTCTGACTCAGCTGTAATCTAACATGCAGCTTGACTAACAGCTGTTCTGTCAAAGCTTTGATAACTGTAATTAATTTTGTTTTCTTAAAATGTCCCTCCAAATGCAGGCGGAGAGTGATTGCGATGACCAAACAACAGATCAGGCCATTCAGGCCAAAATGAAAAATGCCTTTGTCTCTCAGAATGTGTCCAGCTTACAGGAACTAGGTGAGTAGGCGTTGGCATTGTGGTAGCACACTGTTGGTTTATTTATTAGTTTGGGCAGTAACCAGGCAATATCAGTTAAGTGTCAGTTGTTTTAGTAGTCCTTTTTAACTAATAACCTTAAAGGTAACTTGATTAGTGATGACTCTTATACTTGAAAGTAGACATACTAAATGTATCTGGATTTGAAATATTATCCCACCTCTAATATGTATGTATGGAAAACTGCTAGGGTTTGTGCATATAACCGCAAAGTTGGATTGGGAAATTACTTTAATTGCAGATATTTTCCTCAGTATTTTACTTTCCTTAGATATTTTCCTCAGTATTTTCTTTAGTCTGGAATTCAAGATTTTGTGAGATCGACTCAACCTTCCACAGTTGTTGTTTTGTCTGTGCTTTGAGGTTATAATGTCAAATCACACAAGGGTTTTCCCCTTTTGTTCATTTTTTATGAGTTGCCAGTTCATTTTTTTCCATAATTTATCTTTCCAGGTGGGTCTGAGAAGTTGCTACGAGTGTGCCTCAACCTGCCCTACTTTCTACGCTACATCAACCGTTTCCAGGATGCTGTATCGGCCAACTCCTTCTTTATCATGCCTGCAACTGTGGCTGATGCCACTGCTGTCCGCAACGGGTATGTTTTTTTTTTAAATATATATTTTACAATTATGGGTAGGTACTGAACCTTATTGTTCTAGTTTTAATAGAACTCAGTCTTTTACCAGTGGGGAGAGGAGTAAACAGGAAGGGCTGGGTGAGAAGTATCAGCCATGATCTTACGGCTTTTTGCTTGAGGTATCAAGTAAGTTTGGAAGCAGAGAGCACCGCTGCTCCAACTGCTCCTTTTCCTGGCTAGCAATATGTACATACCAAAAAGTGATGGAAAACGATAACACTTTCAATAATCACTCTGAAAAACTGAGTCATGTATGAGTACATAATGCTTAAAACATCCATAGATTTTTGGTACTGCTGTTCTTTTCTGTGTGGGTTTATGCCACCCATTCGTCTTTTGTCTTTTGTTATTGACATGTCATTGTGTAATGTCTTAGTGTAATGTCTTGTTGTTGTTTGGAAGGGTCTGGGGAGGTGGGGTGGGGGAGGAGGAAGGAACATTGTTTGTTCTTGTCATTTGTTCTTATAAAGAAAACTAATAAACATTGTTTACAAAAAAAACAAAAAAAAACATTTATAGATATCATGCTAGATCTATATGTGAACTGTATTACATTTAGTGGGGACATGTGAGGTAAGCACAACCCAATACGTAAACACTGACGGATGAACTGACTGAAATGTTGTAAAGCAAGTGTCAATGTAATCTAGTAAGTAAGCATGATGAGATGTTGAAATTAATTTTATGATGATGTCATCCTCCTTGGATGGGCAATATAATGTAGTATATAGTGGATGAGTAGTATTTGTGTTTGGGTAGTTCTTTTCCATCCATGCAATTTCCTTATTAGTATGTATCTTAAACCCATATCCAGATTCCATTCATTGGTGATAGACGTAACCATGGCTTTGGACACACTTTCCCTGCCTGTCCTGGAGCCCTTGACACCAGGGAGATTACTGGATATGACTGTGCTGGCTCTGAGCTGTCTCTATGCTGGTAGGTAATAACTCTGTTTAGGGCTAAATATGGTAACAATAAAATGTACTTGCTATCTAATGAATCAAACTGCTGTTGAGAGGGTACACTGGGATGAAGTAAAGAATAGAGTAGTGGTGAGAATGGAGGAGGCTTAATGGTGACTAACACAGCTATTACCTATGTACCTTGCACTTCTGGGTCCATTTTGTTGTTTGGTGGTGTATTTTCTTTTTCCTGTGGATAAGTGGCTAAAGGACGATGACATGACAACACGTTGAGATATTTCTAGCGCAGCTACAAGAGTTTTTAATGGCAAAACAAATTCAGCTATCATCAGTAAACATCAGGTTTTGGTGTCTCAGAAATAGCAAAATAACTCCTGGAATGCATTGAACATCAGATTGATGATATAGAACAAATAATTTTGATATCCAGTCCAACCTGTGTGTTATCTTGTGCTGGCTTCTTTAGTATCAACCATGCTTAACTAAGAACTGTTTTACCCTCTCAGGTGTGAGTGTAGCCACCTGCATGGCCATTTTGCAGGTAGGTAGCGGCTTGCAGCTCCGCTCTGCCTCCACTGGGACTAAAGAAGAGGACTATGAAAATGATGCAGCCACAATTGTCCAGAAATGTGTGAGTATTTTCATTACAAAAGACCTGCTACATGCTCACATGTGAATTTTATAACATAATTTCTGGTTCGGCCAAAATAAATGCTCTTCACTGGCTAGCATGTCGTGACTACCATGTGTTGTTCACATGGGTCAAAATCAGTGTTGGCTGACTTCAAATAAGAACAGAGATTTGTGGGGAAATACATTTGTATTCAGACTTGGGCTGTGGGGGTGACTCATTCATATTTTGAAAATTGCATCAAATCTATTGAAACACATTTAGTTTTGGAATTGGGTTTTCACTTTGTCCTGTGTGCTCTCATTTAAACAAATACACGTCTTTAATTCAAAGAACACTGATGAGTTTGGCCATTTGTATTGCTTGAATAAAATGTAACGTAGGCTTCATGTAAGAAGATTTGTCACCTTGGATGTTTTTGATGAATGCCATATAAAAAGTCAATTACTAATAGGCCTATTTGCCTGTTATGACTACAGTAGGTTGGCCTACCATATTTGTTTGGTAGGACATGGTATAGTACATTAAAAGGGTAATGAGTACAATATTTGTGTTTGAAACAGCTGGAGATCTATGAAATGATCGGGCAAGCCATCAGTAACTCCCGCAGGGCTGGAGGTGAGGTGAGTACCAGGTTTAAGTGCTCATATGGTATTGGGGAAGCTGCTTAGATATGAAGAATAACACTAGTTCAATGCAGTTTAGCAATACTGAAATGTTTTTAGTTTAATTTGACTGTGCCACTTCATCAGTATAGCAGTTTTTAGAGTGTTGTCTGATTGTTTTAGTTTTTTGTAGCTTTTCTGTTGCATTCCCAAATAGTAATAGTATTGTGCTACATTTCTGCGTTCAACAGCATTATCAGAACTTTCAGCTGCTGGGAGCCTGGTGCCTTTTAAACAGCCTGTACCTGATTCTCAATCTGAGCCCCACCGCCCTGGCGGATAAAGGGAAGGAGAAGGATCCCCTGGCTGCCCTGCGAGTCCGGGATATTGCAGCTCGCACCAAGGACGGAGCAGGATCGCCTAAACTTGGTCCTGGCAAAGGGTAAATGTCAATGTATATGAAATTAAATGTAAGAAAGAAAATGAATGAATGTATTTTTTATAGCGTCACTGTGTGTTCAGTTTTGTCCATTCATCTGCCTCCTTTGGCGTTTTGAAAGGTGGAACTGTGCAGGTCTGCCATTTGGTACAATGGAGATGTGAGAAGTTGTTACTGTATTAATGTGACAGTCATTCATAATGTCACTTCCAAATAACTTAATAATCTTGTTGAAGCTTTGTGGGGCTCCTACAGGCAAGTGCACCTCCATTTGAGCAGCTGTATCTAAACAAGATTACCAGTGACGTAGCCTCTATAATGAGGCCAGGAGTGATGTCTGTCTCTGTATCAAGGCCAGATACATTGCTTTTCAGTTGGAAGAAGTGATTAATGTGTAGTATCTGTTCATTTTTCTTTTTTTTTTCCAAGACACCAAGGGTTTGGAGTTCTGTCCGTAATCCTGGCCAACCACTCCATCAAACTCTTGACTTCGCTTTTCCAGGATCTGCAAGTCGAGGCCCTGCACCGGGTAAGTGAAGCAACAAACAAATTCACTCAGTCTGCCGCCATGGAGAGTCTTAAACACTGACCAATGCTAAAATCCCCGGACCGAATCTAGAATGGAAAATATCAAAACTAATGTGTCCTATCTCATGGTATATATATTTTATATATATATATTTTTTTTTCTCTATTAGGTGAGGTTTTTAGATAAGCCCATAGAGGGTTTCTATCTCACCTGCACATGTAATTTTATTTTGATTTTACTTTTCTTTGTTTGTTTGTTTCTGTTTAAAAAAAATGTGCAAATAAACATAAAACATAAAACATGGTCAATAAACATCTATATATGACCAGTCTCTTGGCAGTAAAGAGGGGCTTTCTTATGGTGTCATACCCTGTTAACAAATGCTAACAAGAGGTGTTTGCTAAACAAAATAAATTAAAGGTTTAAAATTTCCACCTTAATTCAATTAATTAGTCAATCATTATAGCTCTATTCCAAGGGTTCATACTTGCATCTGGAAAATGGAGAACTGATAGTCTCCAGTGCTTGAAAAATCAGGTTTGGAAAATGCACTAAAAATCTGTAAAAATATGCAACACATTTCACATAATCTAGTAATAGTCATGAATAATAATCACCAGATGTGGAATGATATGTCCAATGACCAAGATTTTCAAATCGAGTCAAGTAATTAAGGTCTGGAAAGATGATGGAATGTTGAAATGGGACATGAGTAGAAAGCCTGTGTTCCATTAAAGCCCTGTTTCCTCATCCCCACCCCACCCCACCCCGCCACCTACAGGGTTGGGCAAGTGACGGTCCACCAGCCGAGCTCAACATCATGGCCCAGAGCACCTCCATCCAGAGGGTCCAAAGGCTTATCGACTCTGTGCCCCTGACCAATCTGCTCTTCACCCTTCTCTCTACTTCCTACAAAAAGGTGCAATCATCATTTATACCCACATACCTGTAATATGTACTATTGCGCATTATCTTGCATTATTTGTTCTAGCTCAGTTTCTAGTTTTTTACCTACATATATTTTCACAAAATTGACTTCAATGTCAATTTTGCACTTTGTTTCCATAACAAATAGGTGCCGTTACGTTGACATCGTAGTTCTAGTTTGGTTTGGTGCACGTTGTTTGATCATGGGCTGGCTTTGGCCAAGAGACAGAGGAGGGGGGTTGCAGTCCAACTGTCTCCTCTTCATTCTGATTTGTCAGCTCACAAAGTGTGGTCCACATCTTGTGCTCTCCAAAAAGTTGAATTTTTCTCAACTTAAGTAAGCTTTGCCAAAAAAGAAATGAGGCGCAACGCTTTTTCCAAAGCAGCTGTTTCTGTCCACTTACTGTTTTGGTAACAAAGGCAGTGGCAGTTTGAAAAGAAAGTGGAGTAGTTTGAACACACCTAAACACTCGTCTTAATTCCTGTTTCCATTAGGCCTGTGTCCTTCAGCGCCAGAGGAAGGGCTCAGTCAGCAGTGATGCCAGCGCCTCCACAGATTCTAACACCTACTATGAGGATGATTTCAGCAGTACAGAGGAGGATAGCAGCCAAGGTACTGTATTATTCTGGATCCCAACAAATACATCAGCTCTTTAGAAACCTTCCTAGAATTGCAAAACTCATGCTAGAGAAACTGTGCAACCACATAGCTATAAGGCGCTTTCGGTAAAAGCATCCAGTAAATTGCATGTTATGTTAAGTTCATATACACAAAAAGGGCATTAACAAGTTCATTCCTCAGGCAATTGTCTAGACATTATTGGCTGTTAAATCCTGGCCATAGAAGTGTAGATACATGAACCAATGCACATCTTGTTCTTGGCAGCACTGATAACTGATAAGATGAGACAGGTCCAACACTGTAAGAATTTGGGGGGTATATATGGGTACATTTTATTCAGCTTGAAATTATTGTATTGCTATTAGAGAACTTGCATTGATATGGCACAAAAATAACAATCATTTGCTTATTAATGGTAATTAATTTGTCATTCCATGCCATAGAGATGCAGTGCAGCAAAATCGCCTGCCAGTGTGTTCTTTAATGTTTTGTGTGTTTCCTAAACAACGTAAACAGGTGGCTATGTCAAATACAGTTGAAACTTTAACCACTGGTGATAAAATGAGGGAAATGATAAAATGATGCAAAGCTGTGTCATGAGGACAAGCTATATTGATATATTAATATGATCTAGAAGAAAATATACTAGAGAACATGTATATGTGCATCATGAAATTAAAGTATCGTCAGGCATCATGTTGCTAAGTTCACCAAACGCTGCGTTTTCTACAACTCCAAAAATCCTGAATTTTAAATAAATATTGTTACTTAAACGCATGCCGTGACATTATGAGTTACAGTTAGTTGTCTTCACTCGGCATTTGCCTCGTTAGCGGAAATAATATGTGAGCATCCTTCAGCCACCTTAAACGAATGTGGCAATTTTTTTGGGAGATTGTCCCGTTGATCAGCTTACCTGTTAAGTAATGAGAACATAGACACCACTGTCCTTGGTATATCGATTGCTCCAGTGCTCCACGCTAACACTTTACCATAAGCCATGCTGAGTGATCGTAGGCAACTAGAATTATCTCAAAAGTGAGAAATTAAGAACTTGTAGCAGCTCTAAAGCTAAATGGTAAGTTATTTCAAATGATACACAGCCAAGTTCTACCAGTTTTGTGTAGGAGATTGGTAAAATGAACATGAAATGTGATAACAAAAATAACATACTGTACTACCAGGACTAATGTCCCAGTTGAAAGGTCTCTCTTCCCGTGAGACTTGGAGCGCTACTTGTTTTGTTTGGGAGACTGTGTACAGCTGAAAATGACTGTGCAGCGGAAGAATATGTTGCTTATTTAAAATGGGTCCAAAAATACACCGTGGCTACATAAGCTATTTTGAAATGCTAAAGTGTTAGCATGAAGCACCAGAGTGAAAGATCTACTGGTGTGTATGTTTTCATCACTTAAGTGGTAAATTTACCAACGGGCCAACCTCCCAAAAACGTGTGTATTGCTTTAAATATCTTGTGAGTAACGCTAGCAGTTGTCATTGAAATGCTGACTTTGTAATGAGGAATGCTAACAAACTGACTCATTTAATGGAAAACTGGAGGCTTTTCACCACAATGCGCACCTGTTGAAGAAATTGCTAGACTTAAGATTTAAAACCTGTAGGTATGGCTTAATTTGTCTACATGGCAGTGTGAACATGGGTGCTGAAAGCAGAGTCATGTTTGTGTCTGATCTCTGAGCTAGTGTCAGGGCTGAGCTGTGTCATGCTGTGTCAGGACGCATTGAAAAAGTTGTGCTGTGTAGACCAGTGTAAATTCACTGCGGGAAAAGACCGCAGCGGAGTCAGTCCTCTTGGGAGTCTAGAAACAGGTCAGTGAATTCATGGCAGCTTATGGTAGCAATGTGAGCAGTCACAAGCGTATACATGTGCACACACACACACACGCGCACACACACTATACTAATTCAAATTCTTGTCCCTTCATCGCACAATGACAGTGTAGTTGACAGTGTTTACTATTTCAGCAGAGAGAAGACAGGAGAAGACAAGTGCAGCTTGTGTCTCAGGTCAGCAGTTTTCTGTCCTCAGGTCAAAGACTTGGTGTCCACCTCACTGTCCTAGATTTATTTTGTTATTGTATGTCTCACAATTTAGGCTCTGAGCTGTGGCCCTGTTAGCTTAGGAAATAACAGAGCCACAGATGATGGGACTTTGGCAAGACAGCCTC
The DNA here is from genome assembly GCF_046629955.1 of Centroberyx affinis. Classification (NCBI taxonomy): domain Eukaryota; kingdom Metazoa; phylum Chordata; class Actinopteri; order Beryciformes; family Berycidae; genus Centroberyx; species Centroberyx affinis. Next base: position 228,186 of record NW_027281998.1, read on the forward strand.
TACTCTGAAAGGTGCTGATTTCTGTTGTAATTGACATGGGCTAAATTATAATGTTTTGTCAAAGAGGTTCATCTGTGGCTCAGAGTAGTGCAAAGGATAATACCAGTGGTGTTGATATGCGGGTTCTCATTTTTGTCTTGACAGGAATTAAAACCTCAGACCTCTGTTTTGTTTCCTTTTTCTAGGTCTTTGGTCATCATTTTATTCTAATTTGTCACTGCCATAGAATTGGACTTCGCCAGTGTGTCTGAAAATGTATAATTATATTTCTGGGAATGGTTCTCATCCTCCTCTTTAGAAGCTGTATTAAAGCACAAGAGGGCAATTTCTCTGGGGAAAAGGGACAGTGGAGAGATTAATACATTTGCATCAAATATGGTGATTTCTAGGGGGTGGGGGTTTAGGACCAGAGCATTGCAGAATAACAGAATGAGGGATTAACTCTTATCGAGGCAAGAATGATATAGGGCCAATGTCAAAACACTGGTATTATCCTTTAATATAAGTTCAAGTTATGCTTGTGAACCATGGGCTTAAGCACACTATGCTACGTCTTGCTGTCACTTGAAAAGCTATGATTTCCGTATGTTGCATGCAAATGTGAATATCAACTTAAAGTGATATTCTTTCAAATTTAACGTTGCTTCCTGTTATTTGAATGAATCTGACAACTGGCCATACTTCTGAATTGAGATCCCTTTGAGGCCTGTGATTGTCATATTATAATATCTTACTGTTGGAAATAGATTTCACAGATTAACAGTTTCTGAACCTGGAAATTCGCTTGTGTATCTATTGGCATGTTTAGCTACAATTGGAGGACTTGCAGATGTAAAATAAATCTTGGACAACATTCAGATCTCCTTATTTGAGCATTTGCAAATAGTACAAGCACAAAACAAACAGCTTCATAATATTTTAAATCTTTTGATTAACTTCTTTCTCTTTTGAGCACTGTCTAAGCTCAGTCTCCAACGTTTTTAATTTTCTTTGAAAGTAGGTGTTTGCTATACATATGCTCATAAACAGGAGGACAGTACTTAAAATTACATTTCAGTTGACTGGGTGCTGATTTTTCAAGACTATCTTCATTGTGTTGTGTAACAGGTGTAACGCATTCAGTGTACGCGCATTCATTTCTCATTTTTCATCATCAGTTCAGAACAATTGAAAGGAATCACAATAAATAGGGCCAATGAAATGTTATCATGTTGGCATGTTTTATTTTTTTCATTTATTTTTTTATAAGCCATTGCAGCTTCTAGTTTGTATCACAGTGCTTCAAAGAAAGTTAGTTGAACATTTGTGACAGAATCCACCTTGCGTTATTACACCAGGATCACACTTAATGTACAATGCATTTTTGTTGCTGCAAACTGTGCAGAGTTCTTTGCAACGATATTGTGCTGAAATGTATTGAGATGAAACGCATAAGACATGATTATTGTTTAATTCTTGCTAGCTCTTGAAGTCTTTGTGATGCAAACAGAAACTTCAGTGGGGCATAGATATAACATTTGTTCTAGTTTATGCATGCATTATCAATGCACAAGTAGAAAACAATCCAATGCATGTGACATGTTCATTGCAACGTAATGCATCTGCAGTGGAATGATGCAGCAGTAGCAGATTTTCTCAATTCAAATGAATGAACTTCCATTGGAGACTAACGCATTCAATGCATTAATTGTGATCCCAGCGATACAGATTTTTCCCAAAAGCATGTACACGTAGACACACACACACAAACACACACACCCAATCCCACCCCACAATGGTTTCTGTTCATCTTTTTGTGACAGAAATCACTCAAAATAACTGATATATTAGGCTAGTATTTCTTCAACAATTTCCCTAAAACCTTACCATTCTGTGGTATTGTGCATTTAATGCCAAATTCCTTATTTCAACCCAGATTCCATGATCCCATCTATGTTTTCCACAAAACAGAAAACATAGTTTTTGCCTTAAGCCTCCATCGGCAACATACACAGCTTACTTTTGGATTATACTTTTGACATATACCACCTTTCTGAGTGCACTGTATATCTTATTTTGATGAGTATTAGCTGTGTTAAATCGTGGAGTTGCTTTTTAGCTTTTCAGCAACTACGACAACGCAGTGAAACACTACAGGGTGAGCTCTGTCATTATCGTTCCACTAGCTCTTTTGAAGGCAGGCACATTGAATAATAACATTGTAAAACAATAGAAAATAAGTTGTCTCTCCAAAAACAACTTCTGAGAAAAATATAAATTCTGCTGAATTTTCCAGTATTCCTCTTTAAGTGGATATTCACCAATAGAACTTCAGTATAAGTTCACTAGTTATGGTGATGGCAGTCTTTGGCTCTTGTCTACCAGCTGCACAGCGTTGTAGGTGTCATGAAGTAGTTTGACGCTTTTGATATTTTGCCTTTTGATGTCACTACCACTCAACAAATGTCATGTAATTCTTGGCACATTTCTTACCTCCACTCCAAGGAATTCATGTAAAAGATTTGTGTGTCTTTTCAGACGATGACAGTGAGCCCATCTTAGGGCTTTGGTTTGAAGAGACAATCTCTCCCACCAAAGACAAAGTGGCTCCTCCACCCCCTCCACCACCCCCGCCCCTGGAGACCTCCCCCAGACTGAAGAGCCCCAGCAAGCAGAATCCCAGCGAGAATGGCAACATTTTAGCTGGCCGCAAAGACCCAGAGCTGGTGAGGACTTTTGTTTTGATTCTTTTTTTCTCTAATTGACAAGATATTGAATAAAGCTGCTGCACTGAGGCATGGGTACACATTGCAAGAAGACATACCATGGGGGTCAAAACACTGGAATTTGTCATCTTAAACATGTATTAACATTTGTCCCTGAACAGGGGAAAAGGTGGAAGTGTGTGTGGTCTTGAACATTTTTGTTCATCCAGTTTTTGGTTTTTACAATGATAGAATATTTCTGGTTATCTCTCTTGTTACAGCATATGAGGGTTTTTCAGTAGTAAACTCCACAACTCAGACAACTTTTTTTCCTCTAGTTCCTCAGTTTAGCCTCCAGCATTCTGAACTTCATCACCACCTCCATGCTCAAGTCCAGAAACAACTTCATCCGCAACTACCTGAGCGTGTCTCTTACGGAGCAGCACATGGCTACACTGGCCAGCATCATCAAAGACGTGGACAAAGATGTCAAAGGTAAGCAAGGAAAAAATGTCTGTTTATTATAAATGTCACATTATCTCAACACCCTAATTTTTATTTTATTGGACTTGCTGTAAGACATTTTGAAATATGGGCCAAGCTACGTTTTAGTCGGCTGGTCTCAGGCAAGACTATAACCACTCCATTAACGTGCCCACCAGAATTAGTAGTTCCATTGACGTAGAGGAGTTATCAAAGCTTGATCAACAACACAACCTACTCAACACAGACTGTATTTAAATATTTAAGACTAAGATGGTATTTCCTATGATAATGGGCCCAGGTCTGTTAGTTCTATGTTGAATTGGAGATGATCACTGTAAGAGTAGCAATGGCCATGTATAAGAAGATTTTTACTTGAATGACTTTTTCCTGTGGGACACCTTTACTGAGGCTGTTGTGTAATATAATAATACAATCTTTAAACATGGCTAAAGAAGGCTTGATGCTTTTTTTCAGGCGCCTCAGACGAAGTATTTTCTTTAGCTCTGTATCACTTCAACCACACCCTGGTGACATCAGATCTCCCATCTCCAGCCCTGCAGGTAAGGATTAAGTAATTACTTCTTTATAGATATTACTTTGCCTCCAGTAGCTCACTCACCAAAAGGAACACAGACCAAATAAGCTTGTGATAAATTAAACCTTGTGCAACGAGAAGATTTTTAACAGTTTCACCTCTCAATGTACAGTGTTTGCTACAATACATGTTAAAAGCATGCCGTATGTTTAATAGACAGTACAGACAAGCTTAGCATTAACTCAAAAACTTTACTATACTGTATACCATACATATACTTAATCCTCAACACATGGAGTTGAAACTGCAACCGACCTTCTCAATGCACAATGATAAATTGATTAACACTATTTAACACTAATTAATTAATGCTTACTATTGTATCTGTCTTGTCATTTCCAGAGCACCCTTCTTCAGCAGCTGGGAGTTGCTCCCTTCTCAGAGGGTCCATGGCCTCTCTACATTCACCCTCAGTCATTGTCAGTCCTGTCTAGACTTCTCCTCATATGGCAGCACAAAGCCAGCCTGCAAGGAGAACCAGATGTGCCTGAGTGTATGAAGGTCTGGGAAAGGTATGGCAACCATTGCTTTCTCATCTTGGAAAACGTATTTTATCAGTGATGCTGTGGTGCAGGTCAGTCAGATGAACTAATCTGTCCACTCCATCTTTGACTATTTATGTCAACATCTGAGGAAAAATGTATACTATGTATACTACTGGAAATACATATCTTATCTACCAAAGGCAGAATTTTTTGGTCACAATTTACAACTCTGTTTGACATGCATTATGCTGTACTTTTACAGTGTGTTTTGAAATCATTATTAGCTAAATGTTTGTAGCTTGCAAAACCACAAATGCACCGTGGGACTGCAGAATTTGACCTTGTTCTTGAGGTGTATACTAGGTTATATTTGCACACAGTTTATCTTATTCTTTCTGTACTTTTTTTTTTCATTTTCTCCTCTACCTATGCTACCTTTCTCTTCCTGCTCTCATAGGTTCTTGGGCACACTGAAGCAGCACACTATCCAGGGCTCTGTTCACGGGGAGGACGACCTCAACGTGGAGCACCTCCAGCTCCTGATGCTTCTCTTCCACAACCTGTCGGAGCGCGGCCGGCGGTCCGTCCTCACCTTGGTCACCCAGGCCATCACTGAAGTAGCGCAGAGCAGAGACTCCCAGCTGAAGGCTGTGCCCCTCAACCTGGCCCGCCTGTTGTTGGTCTTCGACTACCTGCTGCATCACTACTCCAAGGCCCCCTTGTACCTTTTTGAACAGGTTGAATGCTCATTTTCTAATTATGATTATCCTGACTCTTGTCTTGTCCTGATAGTGAATGGGATAGATTTACCTTGGTTGTTTTTATTTGATGGCTATTTTTGTTACATTTGATTTATTTTTTTAAGTGGAATACTGCTTAGGATTCATATAAAAAAAATCACCATTCCAAAACAGTCCCAGAAATCTAAAACCTGCTTATTAATAATAAGGCTCATTGGGGTTTAAAAAAATCCCCACAATCCCCGATTGAATGCTTAGGGAGCAGCAGCTCCTAGTTTTACATCTTGATGATGTCACTGATTCATGTCTTAGTTCTCTAGTTTTTGGATTAGGTAGACAGTTGTCTGCGTTCAAAATTTTACTTACAGGACTGTAGGAATAACATGAACACCCAAATGAAGTGGTATTCAACTTAAATTCACACAAAACATCATTGTTGTAATGCTGAATCATCCAAGGAATGAGGTTGTGCATGTGGGTCTGAAGAGAGGAAAAAGAGATTTAACTACTCTCCGCAATGAACGTTATTTGTAGGTGCAGTACAATCTCCTCACCCCACCATCCACCGGGCCAGGTTCTGTTCAGGATGGAGGCAAGCGCAACAGTCTCCCACTCTACTATGGCTTCAAAGAGGTGGAGGAGAACTGGGCCAAACACTGCTCAGCAGGTAAGACCAGGGCAGGAAATGTACCATCCAAAATTCACCAATTTAACCAATCAAATTGTTTATCAGAATAGAGCAATGGTTGACTACCTGCCAAATCATGAGTTTGGAATTATAAGGTTCTATCTGGGTGGAGTGCAAACAAATATAATAGCTTGTTATTGTTTATAGTGCCACAACCATAAGTATACTTGAAAAATAAATATTGTCTGCTGTAATATACTGTAGTGAGCATGTACATTTTTCCTGTTCAGGAGATAATAAAATGATTTACATTAGTCAGGATAGGAGCCCTTGCAGTCAAGTGGCATTCACAGCAAAGTGCAGAATGATTCCGCTGGAGGTTTTTATGCAAATTCTAAATCTTGCGAAAAGCTCCAGAAACTTATACATATACATTTAGATTTTCCTCATCTGTAATGAGGATATAACTATTTTTGGAGGCACTAGGTGAGGCACTAATGGTATATTTTCATGTACTTTACCCTTAGATTCAACCGTTCAGCCTAAATTCTACTGCATCCTGTCCCCTGAGGCATCTGAAGACGATATCAACAGACTTGACAGCAAGGTGAGACTCTGACCCTTGTCATATCTTGTTTAAAATTAGATTCATTCATACACTTGTGTGACGTCTGTCTTGTAGTAAGTCTGTGTTATTGAGATGGCATATTGCACACTTTGAAAGGATTTACAGCAGCTATTTTTGCATGTCTCTTTTTTGTGTTTCATTGTACTTCATTGTATTTCAACATTACTCTTTTCTGCTAGGTCTTTCCAAAGCTCTTTAACGGAGCAGTGAAATACGATGAACTGTATTCCTGGCTCATCTCACTCCTGGCAGCAGGCTCTCAGTTTGACACAGCAAGGAGACAGGAGAACAAACCCATCACACCTATGGTAAGAACCCAGGAGTCAGGACACAAACAAAGTTATTATTTATGGAATATTATTTTCCATGAACCATTTTTCACGTGTACCACAATAATGATTAAATTGTAATAAATACTATTTGTATTGTACTTGCAAAAGTTTACAAATGGCTTTCCATAAAACCCTACAAACTAAATATAGGAATAATAGGAAAAAATATATAAGGATGCTTAAATTGGAGAGCATTAAATTGATGCAAAATATCATCCCAAATGTTGTGCTTGGAGCAATTCTTTACACTTTGAATTAGCAGAATCTCACTACGGTTAAAAGTAGAGAAGGTCTGCACTCATTTTCCATGTAAAGATCTGGTTTATTCAACATTGTCCCTCAGAGCCTCATCAGTGTGACTCTCACTACTGAAAATCCTGACACCTTATTGAAAAAGCCTCTAGCTTGTTACTGGAGCATGTGTTGTGCAGAGTCTGTTAACATACGAGGTGCGAAACTGGACTTTGAAGTGGCATTTGAAGTGGCGAAATGCCCGTTGGTAAGAAATTACATCCAAAATCTGCATCTGCTGAATGACTTTGTGTTTTGTGTGGCACAGGAGGCCTGCTCCCTTCAGTACTACTTCCTAGTGCTGTGGAGGATCCTGGGAGTTTTGCCACCCTCCAAAGCCTATATGGAGCAGCTGAAGGCTGGCTGCAGTGATCCAAGTGAGAGCGACATCCTACACACACTGCGATGGTCCTCACGTCTCCGTGTGTCCACCTACGTGAACTGGATCAAGGTCTGTTGATGTTTGCATGGACAAATGGCTGTTCACTTGCATGATAAATGCCTAGAACAGATAAATGACTAGTTTTTAGAAATGAATGCAATTTTTTTTTATTTCGTGGCCACTATTATTATTTTTGGAATTTGACTGACAGTTAGTTTGCATTTTCAAAACAAAGCAAATTTCCTTTTCTGAAATAATTGACATCTAAAGCTTTCAAAGTTTGAATGCCTTTGTGACTCCTTTGTGGTTTATTTTGATGTGTGACTATGCCCATGTCGTCATTGGCAGGAACACTTGGTGAAGCAGGGAATGAAGGCAGACCAAGCAGCTTCTCTGGTTGAGATGACAGCTGCTAAGTGTAGCACTGTCAAGTATGATGTGGAGCTAGCAGAGGATTACATTGCCAGACAGGTAATGACAACAACAAAGTCGGTGACGAACTGTGTGTATCCATTGTTGTCCAAACTGAAGTTTGAACACAATGCTCACTTTTTGACGGCTTGTTTCTGTTGCAGATTTCCGCCTTTTCCAGTGTGGACCCCAGTGTTATCCTTCCACTTCACCAGGTGCCCTCTCTACAAGCCATCTACACACTGGATGCAGTCATTTCTAAAGTGCAAGTTTCTCTAGATGAGCATTTGTCCAAGGTTGCTATTGAGGCAGACACCCATAAGTCGTCTGAGATCACCAAGAACCTGCTGCCTGCTACACTACAGCTCATCGATGTTTACACTGCCTTCACAAGGTGAGACAGGGGATTCCCCCACATCCCACCTTCTGCATGTGTTGTTCACCATTAACACGGTAAAAGTAAAAGCCTGGGTCATCTATTAAATCTAGCATTGTGAATACAAGGATGTGATTATTTTACCTGATGCTTTTTGGCATTCTATTATTTTTTTTACAGGTGATTATTGTTGTCTTGTTTTTTCCTGATCCTATCCCTGATTTAAGTAGCCTAATAAGCTGCCTAACATTGAGAGAGTCATTCATTTGAAATGAAACTGCAGAGGAAATGATTTAAACTAAACTTGTGTCGTCTAGGTCTTACCTACTGATGAGCCTTCCGGAGGAAGGGGAGAACAAGTTGACTGATGCCAAGCTCCAAGGTTATGCAGCAGTTCTCTCCATTGGTTCCACACGCTGCAAGGCCAACATGCTGGGTATGTGATAAATTTACCCAGCAACTTCTTAAAAATAAATTTGCACAGTCACCTAGCAACAGGTCTCATATTTTGTCTTTGGTAATTGAGAGAGTATATTTTTATCTTGTGGTCTAAGGCGTGAATTTTCACCAACTGTTTTGATGTGATCTTTATTTTTGATATAATTTCCCAGGCCATAGTGTTATGCAGAACTTGCCTTCGGCTGTGCAGACAATATGTGAGACTTGGAACAACATCCACACCAATGAATTCCCCAACATTGGCTCATGGGTACGTGACTAAAGTTGATGCTTATGGTTCAGTTTGTCTCTGTCCCTCTCTCTGAACACTTTTCTTTGCATGAGAGTGGGCAGTCTACTCACCTTTTTAAAATATTTTTATTCTTTATTTAATCGGTGGGCAAGTACTTAACCATTTGACTATCTGTGGACACAACACATTTTGTTTAACCACTGCAGAGGATATGATGGTTACTGTTTGTTTTGTTTTGTTATATTAGGGTGTGTGCCTAAGTAGCAATGTGGTTTAGATGTTAGGGGTGTGGATGAGAGTGTGTGCGCCTCACATCACAGATGTTTTTGAATCACATGAGACTTCCAGAAGGCTCATCTGTAAACAAAACCACCCACGCCTATTCCCATTCTCAGCACTAATCAGACCAACACAACACTCACACTGCATGCTCACACTGTATAGCCCACAACATCTCACTAAATAATTTCCACCCTCACCATTAATCTAAACTGTAATAAACAAATGTGATGTTGACTGAGTATTCTGTCTTGAAATGCCATACTCAGCAGTTTAGAAACCATATTGTACCAACAATCAAGAGACTAATAGTCTGGGGTGTTTTACTCCTTAGCGAAATGCATTTGCCAATGACACCATCCCATCAGAGAGCTACATCAGTGCCATCCAAGCGGCCCACCTGGGCACACTGAGCTGCCAGTCCCTGGCCCTGGCCTCTTCTCTCAAACACATCCTGCTCTCTTTGGTTCGTCTCACTGGAGACCTCATTGTGTAAGTGCCTGTTCAGTCCTTGTTCCAATCTGGATCATTTTAACCCGTGTGATAAACGAATGTAACTTAAAGAAAGACGTGAACTTGGCAAATAAGCTCTATTATCAACTTTGATAATATTCTGACAAAAATATTTGTAGCTTTTTTTGCAGTATTTAGTGTGCTATATTTCTGAGATGATGCTAAACTAACTTGTGCTGTTCACTGAAGATACAGTTTGGAAAGTGCTAGCATGCACTATCGCAATTAAATAAACACTAGTTTAACTGCTACCAATCTTCTCACTGCACAATGGTAAATTGATGAAAGAGTTTATTTGCCAAAAGTTCTCTGTAATCCTAATAAGCAGCCAATAGTCCATCTAATCTGATTGGTAGCTGAATAAAATGCGTAGGTATGAAGCAGTTGGGTTTATCTCTGGAAAAACCTGCCAGCTCTAGTTAACATTACCACACCTCTCTCTCACCTCAGCACAGAGGAGCTGAATCCCTCACAGGTTGTGCGCTCTCTGCTGCCGCTCCTCCTGGAGAGCAGCACAGAGAGCGTGGCAGAGATCAGCAGCACCTCGCTGGAGCGCATCCTCGGCCCATCTGAGTCGGACGCCTTCCTAGCCCGCATCTACGAGCGTCTGGTGACTGGCTGCTACAACATCATTGCCCACCACTCAGACCCCAATAGGTATGACATGGGTTAATGTAATGCAGTATTTTATTAAGCCCAGTAGGGAAATTTTCCGCATTGAGGTCAGAGCGCAGTTCCGTATTGGGGCTCACTAATGGCTGATTAGAATATTACCAAGCTTTTTTGAAGTGATTTATTGTTCAGTGATTATTGTTTGACCTCTCATCATTTTAGTGGTTTGGATGAGTCTGTGCTTGAAGAATGCCTTCAGTACCTTGAAAAACAGCTTGAGAGCAGTCAAGTCCGCAAGGCCATGGAAGAGTTCTTTTCATTCAGGTAAATGCCTAACTGACATCACAGGCTACATTATAACACATTTGATACAGCTGCGTCACTTATTTTGTGCTTCTTCTTTCCCCAGCGGTGAGCTTGTCCAGATTATGATGGCGACAGCCAATGAGAACCTGTCAGCAAAGTTCTGCAACAGGGTGCTGAAATTCTTCACCAAGCTTTTCCAGCTCAGTAAGTTTACCGTTATCAAAGTTAAATAACATCAAAGAATATTAGCAATCTGTAATAGTCTCAGGTATTTGAAAAGCTGCAGATGCATGAATTGCTGATTTTACTAAATATAGTCAAGTGGCACTTTCTGAACTATGTAATCCCTGTTTAATCTTCTCATCTGGATGGTTTTGATTTGCTGTACTTTACAACAAATAAGGTCAATAAGAATATAGTACTAGATTTTTGTTGTTGTCAGATGAGAAATGTACACATACATAGCACAGTGTAAAAACAAGAAAATCCACAAGCATTTTCAAACACAAGCTCCCTTGTTGTTGGTAAGCTATGATGTCGCCCTCTGGTGGTTGCTTTCAAAGCTCATGAGACATGCTTTGACTCCTCCATTGGGAATTTGATATGTAGTCATTTTACAAAGTGCACCGAAATTATACATGACAGGGATCCTATTTCCATATAAAAACATTTTCCTATATTGATTGGAGTTGCTTGCCAGCGGCTAAAGATAAAATGCATTGAACTTGATTTTAAATTGCAGTTCATAAGCTGAGAAATTTGAACTTTATTCATAAATGTTTTTTTTTTTTTATGATAAATAACTTTGTTAATGAAAATGCACTGAGATTTTCCCAGACATAAACATAGCAGCTGCACTATTTTTCACTTTCCTTCCCTGTCTGTTTGATGACTGTTTGATTGTCGGTAAGCTCAACCAATAACCTGAGCATGATGCTGTCCTCTCCAGCCGAGAAGAGCCCAAACCCCAGCCTGTTGTGTCTGTGCGGCTCTCTGGCTCAGCTGGCCTGTGTGGAGCCGTCGCGCCTGCAGTCCTGGCTGACGCGCATGACGGCCACCCCGCCAAAGGACTCGGAGCAGCTGGAGATAGTGCAGGAGAACCGGCAGCTTCTGCAGCTGCTCACTACTCATATTGTGCGTGACAACAGCCAGGTGGGCGAGGGAGTGTGCACCGTCCTCCTCAGCACGCTCATTCCCATGGCAACAGACATGCTGGCCAATGGCGATGGGACAGGCTTTCCTGAGCTCATGGTCATCATGGCCACGCTTGCCAGTGCTGGACAGGGAGCCGGCCACCTGCAACTGCACAGGGCCGCCATCGACTGGCTGACTAGATGGTAAGAAACGAGGCTCCAAATGAGGCTTTCATAGACAAAGCTTACATTAAATTAGTGAGCTGCATGGAACTTTTCATCAACTCTGCTGGGACTTAAGTCTTTTCAGTTTCAGTTTATCACCTTTGAGAGAAGAAATATTAAATGTTTTGCATTGGGTGACCTATCTCTTTAACCATGATCAAGCAGCAAAAGAGTCTCAATTTGCTGAATATCTATTAGACTACTCTTCTTTTTTTGTGCAGCAAGAAGTATTTGACACAGAAGAATGTTGTGGAAAAAGTGAGCACAAATTTGTCCCAGGGCAAGGTAAGTTTTTATTCCAGCACTATTTTTAACAGAGCTTTTCACAGTTCACATTCTTTGACTCAATCCAGGTTAATTTGACTCCTAACTCTGGCCTAACAAGTGCTTTACATTTGATAATTACAAAGTGATGTGTCTGTGATTTTAGTGTTTTTACCCCAGGGTTAGTTGGCCCTGCTCTAGAGCAGGAACTCCTCCTTTTGGTCCGGCTTTATTGTAATTTCTCCCATTAGTCTCATGTTGTGGTAGCAGGTACCTGTTTCATAATTCTTATTGACAGAACAACAACATAGGCTCTTCACACCAGTCTTTTGACAGGAGAGGTATGATATCATATCATGCAAAGATCATATGGAATTGGCTGTGTTCTGGCCAGCACAAGGTTAATGGAGTTTATGAAACCAATTAAGCTAAGTGTTAACCCAGCGTTGAATATAGCCTCCCTAGGTCAAGCATGTGCTGTGTGAAAAGCCCCTATGTGCTCTTCCTTCTCCTGAATAAAGTGATTATATTTGTGTACCTTTTCCTCGTTTTCAGCACGCCAGCATGCTGGAGTGCTCGTGCCACATCATCTCCTACCTGGCGGATGTGATGAACGCCCTGAGGCAGAGCAGCGGCCAGGGCTCCTCAGCACTTCTGATGGAGGGAGAAGAGAAGGCCATGGAAGTGGACTCCGACTGGGTGGAGGAACTTGCCGTTGAGGAGGATGATTCCCAGGCAGAGGACTCTGTGAGGATCTCTTCCCCCCATGTCTGTCTGTTTGCAAACAAGGCCCTATGTTTTGATCGTGCACGGCATATAGGCATGTTGGAGAAACTGCTGCAGAAAAATGTTTTTCATCAGTAAAAAAAATAAAATTAATTTCTTAGGGCCCTAAAGATAGGTACAGTCTGGCTTAGATGTAACCCTCATCTCTTCTCATATGGGACTTCATCTGGAGTGAGAGCTAAATTCTACATGTTTACATTATGTAAAATGTAAGTTTCTTAACTAGATGAAAAAGCCAGTGAAGCAAAACCAGGTGATTGGTCCAGGGAAATAGAAAAAGAACAAGATTCCACTTCAAACTGGTTGCAGACCATTGGTCCCAGAAAGCTCCCTTAACCTGTCCCTGCTTGCATCAAGTCAAAGTGATTCATAAAGTGCTTTAATCAAGCAGGTTTCTCTCAAAGTTTCTTTCAGAAAACAAAAGATACAACTGTCCTCTCTCCGCTGTTCTGTAGAACAGAGATGCCATAAAACAGTCTTAAGATAACAAGGATAACATTATTAGCTGTACCTCCCTACAGATTTCCTGGGGGAATGAGCAACCATTATAAATCTGGATACCAGCAATTATGTTTGTGATTTCCCTACTGATTTCCCCAAAGAGTTTGGTAGGAACATTAGTAGGGAGACACAAGCATTAAATTGGTTGTTATTCAAGTCAGTCTTTAAATTCTGTAGCGGGAACATGACAATAAGATGTTAAAAGTCTGTACCACTTGATTTTTGCAAAAAAAGTTTTTAGTTAAAATGCCCAGTAGATGGCTCTTATGTCGCTTTACTCAGTTTTCAGTTGCATAAATTGCAGCTAAATGGAAAAATTCATCTTGAACATGTTTGTCTTTGTTTGACAGGATGAAGACTCCCTTTGCAATAAACTCTGCACCTTCACCATCACTCAGAAGGAGTTCATGAACCAGCATTGGTAAAAGAAGCGTCTCCTTCCCCATGATCTCTTTTCTTTACCGTTATCTGGATGACACCAGATTTTGATTTTTATTAATTAATTTTTTTAATACGTTCAACCTTAGAGGTCTTGAGACGTTCAAAGGTCCGTTTGTGTAAACTAGGAGGCTATTATACCTGAAACCAGTTTTTAATGAACAACCTAGACTGATAAACGTATTGCATAGATTTACAGTATCTGGATCAGTAAACTCATGTCATTAGCATGCGTTAAAGTCTTTGGAGACAGGACAAGAACCCACTATTGACCCTGTGTAGAAATGAGCCACAATATGATATAAATTAGTCTTTGAATGAATCTTTCAATGTATGTTTTAGTGATACGTACATTTTTTCTTAGCAGTATTTGTGTTCTTGCAAAGCTAGTGTGTTAGAAAGCTAAGAAGAGAGAAGCGGGCAACCGATGTTAGCGAAGGATCTGCTCACACTATTTTGCTTTTTTGTGAAAAAAGTACTGTCTCAGCTACAGGATGATGTTGTGAAAAAGCAGTTTGTGTCATGGACTTCGTTTCCATAATAGCGTCAGACACTGTATTCAGCGGGTGATAACATGCAGCGTTTTGTTTACATCTTGGTTACATTAGTGTATTTTATTTGACCATGGCAGAGAGAAGACAGCAAGTGCTTACCTAGGGCCATATTTACTATTGCGCTGTCCTTAAATGTATTTCTTTTCTACCCATATTTGAGTTTTGAACTACTTGCATTTTATTTCCCACGACCTGAAGACATCCAAAGGCAGCAAAAGTGTGTCACTTTGTAGAATCTAAACCAAACTTGGAGACAGTCATCATAGCTGGAGACATCCTCAAGGTTTTGTTAGCTAAACTTCATAATTCAGTTCTTGAGAAATAATCTGCTTGGATAGCTCTGCAATGTGATCATGTTTTTGTCGCCTCTGTTTTCAACATACAAGGAAGCATGGGAAATGATCGATTTAACTGTGGGCATAATAAAATGCCACACGTTTCCTGCGATGATCGCTGTCTCCAAACAGTGTTTAGAGCTAAGCAGGTGGTGTGTTGACTATCGTTGCTAACAATTGATGTGCTAGCTCAGTCTCGCCTTGGTCCTTTCGTTCCGCAGGTACCACTGTCACACCTGTAAGATGGTGGATGGGGTAGGTGTGTGCACAGTGTGCGCCAAGGTCTGTCACAAAGACCATGAGATCTCCTATGCCAAATACGGCTCTTTCTTCTGTGACTGCGGTGCCAAGGAGGATGGCAGCTGCCAGGTGAGACCGAATACCTCAGGTCATCATGGGAAGAGAACAACAGCGGTAACTTTGGCTTGCAAATCATTCCCCCATTGACTTCCATCCAGTCATTTCATTTGGTCAGGGTTCTAGCTAGCCCACACATATGGCCAGAAATGAGAGAATTCATGTTGCCTGTGTCTGTTGTGAATATTTTGTACTGAAATGGCCAGCTCTCCCAGTTAATCTTACATGAAATTAAGGATTTGTCAATATGTGCATGTGATGCTAAACAAACCAACATCAACTGCACTTAACCTTTAGCTAATCTTAAATTTGATAAAAGTGTGATAGGCCAAAATCTGCATCCTGTCTTTGTGTTTCTGATACTTAGTGACTGAGTGTTTTCAGTATGTGTGCTGTGTGTGGTTTACAGCATTTTAGATAACTAGTGAATGTGTGGCTCTGGCTCTGCTCTCAGCTTTTTCTCCTCTGCTCAGGGATGTCAAACAAAACAAATCATTTTAAGATCACTTTGTTTTGATTTGGTCATGACCATAATTCACAAATTTTGTTCATTTTGCATCAAAAATATATACAGTGTGAGTTGAGCTTTGATATTTTGCACCAGGATTTCACAGTGGAAGTATGTGATACCGGCATCTAGTAAATTCCAATGGTGATCAGTTAGTAATTGTTCTAGTACCGCCCAAAGATTCTGATCAAGCCATGATTTTCATTAGCCTTCGGAGGCAGTTTGGATTAAAAAAAAAAAACCCATCCAACAAAATCCCTCTGACCGTTCATTTGACTAACTGCATGCTCCACAACTTGGAGGAGCTAGCAAAATAAACACAGACTCAGGGTCTGTTTGTTGTAAATAAGCAAAAGAGAAAGAGGCTGAGAGGGTGACCACTTGTGAAAAGCTTGTACATACTACCGAAAACCGGTATGATGTCTATGTGCATATCTGCATTGTTTCTGTTCTCATTGCCCTCCTGTGTGTTCTGTCATCCCCAGGCTTTGGTCAAGCGCAGCCCCAGCAGCGGCATGGGCTCCACTCTCAAAGAGTCTTCTGCGTTCCAGAGTGAGCTGCGTATGCCTGAGAGCGCCATCCGCCACCAGAACGCCTCGCCCTCCGACAAGGGCAAGGTCACCATCTGTGATGGCAAACCTGGCGATGAGGACAGACCTAAGAAGAGCAGCGTTTGCAAGAGCATCGAGGGCTGCCAGGAAGAGTTGCTGGCACAAGTGGTGAGAGAAAGGGTTATTATTAAGTAGAGTGTAATGCAGGTTTACCCCTGAGTCAGTCTCTTCTCTCCACATCTGTCTTTTTATCTCTCTGTGAGCCTCACTGTTCCTTTGTTTGCTGAAAAGATTGCCTAGAGGACCTTACATTGTGGCACTTCTCGGTCCTCAAAGTAGATTTACCCAAGTAGAAGCATCTAGTACATCATGTCTGCGATGTGTACTTTGTGTGACTTGTGGTTTTCGATCTCTTTCTCTGTGCCAGCTGGGGTCGTCCACTGCAGCAGTCATACTGGAGATGCTCATTTTTCTCATGGATGCGATCCAGACCAACTTCCAGCAGGCGTCAGCTGTGGGAAGCAGCAGCCGAGCCCAGCAAGCCCTCAATGAACTGCATACTCAGGACAAAAATGTGGAGATGACTGACCAGTTAATGGTATGATAACCAGTAGGGTTTGGATTTTGATATAGAAATTGATATTGGCCAGTTGCATTGATGAAAAATACATGAATATACAGTATGTTATGCTTTTGTATTCATATAAATGTCTAGCAAAATACTTGGAATTATCATTTCAGCTATTTAAACCCTGTTAGAAACGAGACTGTATTAGAAATGATTAAAAGGCTCAGTGTCCTGTCCTTCTGTTCCTCAGGTTCCCACACTCGGCTCCCAGGAAGGAGCCTTTGAGAACGTGCGGATGAACTACAGCGGCGACCAGGGCCAGACCATCCGCCAGCTCATCAGCGCCCATGTCCTGCGCCGTGTTGCCATGTGTGTCCTGTCCTCGCCCCACGGCCGCCGTCAGCACCTTGCAGTCAGCCACGAGAAGGGCAAGGTGTGCCACACAAACCAAGAACCTGAATCCCTCAGTTGTCCTCGCGGCTCTAAAAGGAGCATGAGAGAGGAATTTATAGTTGATTTTGATTTGAAATCCGCAATGGATTTATAAGGCTTTTGGGGTTTTGGACACAGAAAGATCCCCATGGCTTCCCCACAAAAGCAGATCTGAATCAGCTTGAGTAACTTATGAATTACTACTTTATTGGATATATGTCAAAATACTTAAAGCAGTTAGAAACGGAGGACCACTGACAAACAAAGTTGCACTTCTACCCAACTACTCTCAAATTAAAGCTGCAGTTTCCACTTTATCTTTATATCTTTGTGTCATACAGCATGACATTCAATATAATAATAGTGTGGAGTCAAAAACCTTAATGTGTTGCTGTCCAAACACTCACTGGATAGAAAGTGAAGACACTTTCCATTTACACTGCCTTTAATGTTTATTAGTATGGTTTTGTATCACTAGTACTTTTACTGTCATTACCAAAATCACTTTAATAGTTTTACTACATGATTATAGTTTATATGAATTCTGTCACCAGTGTCCCTCTGTTTGAACACCCCTAACCCTTTCTTCCCTTTTCCCCTCCCACTCGACAGATAACGGTTCTGCAGTTATCCGCCCTCCTGAAGCAGGCTGATTCGAGCAAGAGGAAGCTCACTCTGACCCGCCTGGCCTCTGCACCCGTCCCCTTCACCGTCCTCAGTCTCACAGGAAACCCTTGCAATGAAGATTACCTGGCTGTGTGCGGCCTCAAGGTCAGAAAACCTGTTTTTTAGAATTTCTACCGCCGCATGATTGTTTGTCTCCAGTTTATTAGTTTGTGTTCATTTTAATAGCTTTATTTACACAGAATCAGTTTATTTACATCAGAATCACTTCAATCTCCAAGTACGTTGACAAGCACCAGGAATTTGGTACACATACACATGGAAAAAAACATGCCTAGACATACCAGGACTACTTTATATATAAATGGCTGTGCACATAGGGATTAGGTATTTGACTGTCTCCTCTGTCTCTCTCTCCCCTCTTTTTCCCAGGACTGCCACGTACTAACTTTCAGCAGCACCGGCTCTGTGTCAGACCACCTGGTGTTGCATCCACAACTGGCTACCGGCAACTTCATCATCAAAGCTATCTGGCTGCCAGGCTCTCAGACTGAGCTCGCCATCATCACTGCCGACTTCGTCAAGGTATGCATTAAAAGAAGGGGCATCTTGGTGGCTCCGTGGCACTAAGGCACATACAGTGTATTTGCAATATCTTTTAGAATTGTTTGTCACTGCTCACTACCACCAGCCTAGCTCTGAATCAGTACTCTGCTAGACGTTTTACATTCTGAGCTTGAGTCCCGTCCAGCTGGCCCCACTCTGAAGACACGTTAATTCACAACCGGCAATAAAAAAGATTCTGCTTTGACTTTTGTAACTTTAAACACATTGTAAGAAACTTATATTTGTCCTATCAATGGGTGGTGGGTGACGGGTGATGAGTGCTGTGTCCAAAGTGCCAAAAATTCAACTTTAAAAGCTATCATACCCCCTAAAATCATTCATTTTCCCAATATCACTGCCACTCACAGTACGCCTTACCAGGAGTTATATCACAACCAATTTTAATGTATGTGTGCAGATGTAGGTAATGACTCTCAGCTGCGTTGTTGTCACAGACAGAAAAAAAATCAATAGTTTTTGGAAATTAAAATATAGACAACATTATTGATCACATTTACACAAAGCAGCATATAACTTCTTCCTTGTAATTGGGCTTAATCTTTTGAGAATGTTTCCATTATAGGCCTTACTGAGTGTATGTAACTTCAGTTGTTAAGTGGGAGTTGTGAGCTATTATTGGTGATTTGCTTTCATTTTTTATATTTTCTTTCACAAGACCCTCACAGCTGCCAAGCATGTAACCAGCACTAAGTTAGATTTCACTTGTTTAAAAACCACTTGTCACTACTTTTTAACTGAGGCAATCCTTCTGATACTTTGCCTTTTAACGTGTCACTTTTTCTTGGTTATCTCCCTTGCCAAACAGATTTATGACTTGTCAGTGGATGCCCTCAGTCCCATGTACTACTTCCTGCTCCCAAGTTCCAAGATCCGTGACGCAACGTTCCTTTTCAACGAAGAGGGGAAGAACATAATCGTCATCATGTCCTCAGCAGGTTACATGTACACCCAGGTCATGGACGAGTCGAGCAGCGCCCAACACGGCCCTTTCTATGTCACCAACGTACTGGAGATCAACCACGAAGACTTGAAGGTAAGTGGTTTTTTTTCTTCACTTGAGGTCTTATACTATAACTTAAAATGTAAAAAACAACCCTTCCTTGTGCATTTAAAAACTATGTTTCATTTCCAGTTCAAAATCAACTTAAAAATCCTAATCCTAAAGAAAGCAGTGTTGAGGTAAATTCCTTGTTTGTGACTCCAGGATAGCAACGGTCAGGTAGCCGGAGGCGGTGTGTCGGTCTATTACTCCCATGTGCTCCAGATGCTGTTCTTCAGCTACAGCCAGGGCAAGTCCTTCGCTGCCACCATCAGCCGCAGCACCACCGACGTCCAGAGGCTCTTCACCATCAACATCAAAGGGTAATCAGTTCTCCCACACCATACACTCTCTCTTCACCTCACTGCCACTGCACTGAGGCTGGGAAATTAGTCTGGGAAAGTCTGTCTGTCTCTGTCTTACTACTCGTGCCTTTGTTTCTCTCTCCTATCGCGCTATCTTTCTTTTTCTTTCTGTCTCCCTCTCGCTCTCTTTAGCTCTAATGGCGGCAGCAGTAAGATGTCTCCTGCTCTGTGCCAGTGGTCCGAGGTGATGAACCACCCAGGTCTGGTGTGCTGCGTGCAGCAGACGACCGGCATACCGCTGGTCATCATGGTCAAGCCAGACACCTTCCTCATCCAAGAGATCAAAACTCTGCCTGCCAAGGCTAAGGTAACGGCCACTCACTGCACTGACATGCAACATTAACTGGCAGGTTAGGAAATGATAATGGTTTTTAAATTGCCAATGTATAGCCTTCACAGTCATGGAAAAAAGAACACTTTATATTTGTTATATTGTATTATTATCCTATTATTATCTTTCCTGTCTGTAACTTTCTGTGCTGCTGCCATCTTGGCCACATTTACCTTGAAAAAGAGATTTTTAATCTCAATGGGATTTACGTGGTTAGGCATTTAGCTACACTAATTATTTGCACATTAATAAAACACAGTGATAAAACATAATGATGAAGCACCAAATTACAACACTAATTGTGGATCCATCTATAGGTTTCTTAATGAAAATTGCCACACACTGGGCTGATTTCAACACCATTTCCTAGCGATAACATTCCTGTATTCTCCGTTTTTCTCAGATTCAAGACATGGTGGCTATTCGCCACACTGCCAGCAATGAGCAGCAGCGCACTACCATGATTCTGCTCTGTGAGGACGGTAGCCTGCGCATTTACATGGCCAACGTAGACAACACCTCTTACTGGCTCCAGCCCTCGCTGCAGCCCAGCTGTGGCATCAGCATCATGAAGCCGGTCCGCAAGCGCAAGGCTGCCGCTACCAGTGAGTTTGAGGGCAGGAATGTAAACTTACTTTTAACCACCAACCACAGTGGCCAGTGGATCCTCAAAAACATCTGCCGTTTTCATTATTTTACCAGACAAATGTGATTCTTGGAGTAGAGCAACACTCCCAGGCCGGTTTGCCAAAATGGGAAAATAAAAAAATGGAAAATGTCTGGAATTTTAAAATGGAAAATGTCTAGAAACTCCGGGGGTCTGGGTGTAATGTGGTAGAAGCAGATTCGAGTTAGACACTCTGATTATCCTCCATAACCTAATACTACGGATAGGTATTGAACTAATGTGGTTTGCATCCTTTATGATACAGTGCAGTGCAGCTTAAACCTTCTCATCAGCTCCCTTCAATAACCTAATTCAGTAATTCATGCTTATTAGCGGGCTAGTCATAATTATAATTATATTGTGGTTGTATGGCTTTTGTTTTTCATTAATTTGGGACAGACTTGGGCTGTACGACCAAAATTGTCAAAATTGTGGTTATATTTTCCAGTTAGATTAGGGAGACACCAAAACCTAAATATTCCCCAGGTCCCCAAAGTGAAGGTCCTCTGTATTTCCATCATGGTGAATTGATGATAGCCCAACTAAATTGCTCTCCTCTCCGATTCTTTGAAGGATTGTCTATACAGGAGAAATGTTTAATTATACAGACTGTATCTATGCTAAATCATTATCCCCTTTACAGAAAATAGTGCCAGCTAAAATTCTTCCAGTGCGTTGTTAAATGTAAGGACTTTACTTCCAGCCACCCGGACCTCCAGTCAAGTGACATTCCCCGTCGACTTCTTTGAACACAACCAGCAGCTGACGGAGGTGGAGTTCGGGGGCAACGACTTGCTGCAGGTCTACAACGGACAGCAGATCAAACACAGACTCAACTCCACTGGGATGTATGTGGCCAACACAAAGGTAGGAACATTTTAACAAATTGATTCTGTGTAAGGAAAAGCTCCAAGAGATGATTTTGCTATTGCCCGAGCTAATGTATTGCCATAAAATGGCAATGCATATTCTTGAATGTATTTGTTGTGCTTTTGAAGGTGTGTTTTACATAACAGCAGAAAGTGAGATGTGTTTGATAAGAACTAAAAAAAAAGGAATACACCAACAATTTGGATAGTACGCTCTTTGAACAACTTTATGTTATGCAGTGATGTTGGTAGTGTTTCAGTTCTGTGAGTACTTCTCTGAGGTGATTCTATTGTATTCAGTGCTCTATCGTGCATCTGCTAATGCCTATGATGATGCTAAACTCTGGCTGTTTCCTCCTAGCCCGGTGGGTTCACCGTAGAAGCGGTCAACAACAACAGCTCCATGGTGATGACCGGCATGCGGGTGCAGGTCGGCACCCAGGCCATCGAGAGGGCGCCGTCCTACCTGGAGATCTTCGGCCGCACCATGCAGATAAACCTGACACGAGCCCGCTGGTTTGACTTCCCCTTCACCAGAGAGGAGGCCCTGCAGGCTGACAAGAAGCTCTCCATCTTTAGTAAGAGCAAGAATCTGCAGCGATGATTATGATGATATCTGGCCACTTGTTGCGCATCTTGACTGGCAGATGTTCTTTGTCATTTCTATCAGTGTCAATTTCTGTGAATTCCTGTAAAGCCGAGGAACTGGTTGGATTTGAAATTACTGCTGCCTCTGATGGTCATTATTAGGGATTTGTGTAGCGTCTTGATATAGTTTACAGGATTTAGGTGAAAAAATGTAAACTAAAAGCACACCATGGAGGTCTGTGTCTCTTATCTGTGTCCCTTGCATGCCTAGCCAACTTTTCAAACCTTGACAAAAGAAAATTAGGTCATTATCTAATGTGTATTTGGTGGTTGTACAAACTTAAGCGTTTCGACTGACATGGGAGTGAGTAGAAGACAGAATTTACATTTTGGGGTGAACCATTCCTTAATTTTGGATCTCATGAAAAGCTCCTCAGCTCCTGATTTCATCTTCCTGTCCTATTTTTTTTTTTTTAAGTTGGTGCATCAGTTGACCCGGCCGGCGTCACCATGCTCGACTCCATCAAGATCTACGGTAAAACCAAGGAGCAGTTTGGCTGGCCTGAGGATCCACCGGAGGACTTCTCCTCCGCTTCTGTCAACAACGTCTGCAGCCCCAACCTCAACCAGGGCAACGGCACGGCGGACGGAGACATAACCACCCCCACCACCACCAGCGGCAGTGTGCTGGAGAGGTACGAGCTTCAGGGGTCATGGGGTCAACACAAAACATTAGTGTCCACAGCCTCTACCAGTTCAGTTAACCACACTCATGTTCTGATGTGGTCTAGCAGCAGACAGAGAGAGGATTTCTTTTGACTTTCCAATGGAGCAGTTTGTGTCTCTCATCTGCTAGACTTCCTTTTATCTATACTTATAAATGTTACTGAAATTAGCATGGAAGGAAGCTATTGGCTCATAGCTGTTTCTTTGAATAAATGACCAGAAAAATGGGTATGGGAATAAAGATCGATAGAACATTTATCTATTACTCTTGATTAGGGCTGCACTGATATCAATGCTGGCATACAGACACCAGGCTAAAATTGGGTAATAGTATCTGAGACTTTTTCAGATACTGAAATCCGATACCAAGAGGCATGCATAACAAGGGTTGATATTCTGCCTGTCCTAGACATGTGATGTTGCATTAATGTGTTAAGTTTATGCTCAGTAAAAGTAATTGATCACATTTGTAATGGTTATCGGCCAATATATATAAAATTCATTACTCAGTGTCTGTATATCACATTGAAAGTGTTATTGGTGCACCTCTACTCTCGATGGGTCACTAAGCAGTGTAGGAGTGTAACAGGAGCGTTGAGGATGAGCCTGAAGTGGTAATGATGGTGGTGCGGCTCTCTGTGTCTTTAGATTATGTAGCGTGTATAATGCATGGCTATCCTGATGTCATCTTTTCTTGCATGCTTCTCTTCTGTTCAACTGAATCATTTACTTTCACTTGTTTCTTTCTGTGATCCTCACACTTGTTTTGTTCTTTTTCTTTTGCTCCCAAAAATACAATAAAAAGTTGTGAAACTGAGTCCTTATCAACCTTGGACCGGTTAGTAACTGCCCTTTCTCTGCTTGTTTGTATGGTTTTGTGCATGTGTGCCAGTTTGTGTGTCCATGCCTGAGACTGTTAACATGCCATGTGTCATCTCCACACTTCTAAAAGAACATAAGTTTTATTTTATTTTTTCTGACAATCATTTATTCTTGCATTTGATGTTTTTATTTTGCATTTAGATTAGCACAGAATGCAACAGGTTGAGATTTGGTGTTATTTTCTTTGTTTGGTTGGTTTATTTTAGGCAAAGTCTGCAGTAGAAGCAGTGTTGATCATCTTTCTCACTTTCAGGTTGGTGGTCAGCTCCCTTGAAGCTTTGGAAAGCTGCTTTGCAGTTGGCTCCTCCAGTGAAAAGGTAAAATGAGATGAGGATTTTTTACTCTTCACTGCTTTAAATGGAATGATGCATGTTAACGAGGATTCCTGTGTGTCTGTCTGTCAATCTGTCTGTGTAGGAGAAGAACAAGGCTGCAGCGCTGGAGTTGGCTACTCTCCTCCTGTCCATGCCGACACCTGCAGGTGTGCAGCAGCAGACCAAGGGACTTCTGGCCAGCCTGCACACCAGCCGCACTGCCTACCACAACCACAAGGTAAAAAAAAAAAATCCTGTGTTTCAGAGTAGGCCGAAGGCAAAGTGGTAGCATCCTCCTCGTGCCCTGGGTTATATTGTCTCCTGCAGAAATCATTGATATACTCTAGATAACACGAGGATCACCATTAGCTCAGTGATCCTCATGTTAACTTTGTAAATAATGAAACTTTATAAAAGTAATGAAGTCAGATTTATGTAAGTACTTTTAGCAAACAAGTTAGTTTAACATTTTAAACACTTTAAAGAGAGCAAGGGACAAAAATACAGATTAAAACAAGAAATTCCGAGATTGGGTGTTTGTGTAAAAAAGGTAAGAGATACGGGCTGTCAATAGAGGTGATATTATTCATTGGTGTAGAGTTAAACGTGTAAACCAATTAATGAAAAATCAAAAATGTCAAAAAATTTAGGGGTGCAAAAGTATGAACCCTGTATAAAGGAAGTAATCTAAGTTCATGGTAGAATAGAAAAAATTAGCCGCAAGGGGAATTAGTCTAGCAGTGTGCTAGTAAGCAGCAGGAAACAAAAACAAACGGTGCTTATTCATTGTACAAATTTGACAACAGTTTATCCATTAAATATATAAATTACACAATTTATTCAGAAACCACAACCTTGGAAGGGGATAATGACATTATAAACAGAATGTTTGCTCATGTGGGGCTCATCTACGCCAATTAAAAAGCACTAATGTGGCCCCCGCCCACTTCCTTTCCTCAGGACCAATCCCTGCTGAGTAATGCAGTACAGTGTCTGAACAGCTGCAGCCGTGAGGGGCGGGAGCTAGACCCCGATGTCTTCCAGAGGCTGGTGATCACCGCCCGCTCCATCGCCATTATGAGACCCAACAACTTGGTCCACTTCACAGAGACCAAGCCACCGCACCACGACTCTGGTAAGCAGCTGCTCTGCTGGTGATGCATGGTGATCAAAACTGGGGAATAACAGTTACATGTAAAAGGTCTATAATGGGTGTTCATAGCATCTCTTATTGTTTGTAAAGCATGCTTAAACTCTTCTGGGAAATTGTTGGTTGAATATGACTATCTATGGATTTTAGCGGCAAAGTCACCTAAAAGTACTTTGAATTACTCCAGAGGCTATGTTGCAGATTACCATTTTTAGAAGGCAATCAGTAATTTGTATGAGCCCAATTTTTTTGCCAGTTTTTGTGACAATTTTATTTTTGAGAACTTGTTTATGTAATGTATCTTGTCTTTATCCAGAAATGACAGAGGATGGGCAAAAGCATGTGGATGGCGAGAGCTGCAATTTCATCATGCAGCTAGTGAATAACTTCTGGAAGCTTCATGCCCTCAAACCAAAGAACGCCTTCCTTGCTCCTGCTTGCCTGCCTGGTAAGCAAAAAACTTTAGGAACACAACTTGAAAGCTTGTCTTGTCATATTGGTTGATAATAACAAATGTCTAGGTACTAACATAATGGTTGATGGTTGTTTACTCAGCGAAATTGTCACATTATGTATAAACATGTGGAATTTGTTTTTGGTACCATACACCTGATTGAAAAAGGACTACAAATGAGTGAATTTTGTTGTTGTTTCTAAGGTCTAACTCATGTGGAAGCAACAGTAAATGCCTTGGTGGACATCATCCATGGATACTGCACATGTGAACTGGACTACATCAACGTAGCCTCCAAAATCTACATGCAGATGTTACTGTGCACTGTAAGTATTTCTGTTGATCACTAGCATAATTCACTTGGAATTGGAAGAATGGGAGACGTTGACAGTGAATCATGACATAAACGTTCATGTGCTGTTTTTACATGCACATTCTTATTTCAGAATTCTTTGGAAGGTTTGAGTGTTTTAGTGAGTTATGAAAGTGAAATAAATGGCTTCAAGGTTTATCTCCTTTCCTGTGAAAAGTGTTGCTTGTACCGAAGTGGGCTGTGTATCATTATAATAGCATTTATGGGTATAATCTTATTGATATTAAACCTAGTCCTGACCTTTGACATTTTTAAAACACACAATAAGCAGTCACTGCTGTTCACTGTTTTCATTGTAGTATTCTAAATATTCAGTTAATGTATGCAGGACTATATATGACAAGGATATGAAGATGCATATAAACTTGGACTTATCTACAGTTGTATATCTTATACTAAGCTTATCCCAAATAAGATCTCTTAACTACGATATAAGCTATTAAATGGAATGCTGCATTTAAAAGTACCGATTGTTTAATGTTACCAATAGGGCAGGAATGATTGGTATTTACTTCACTGATGTTTCTGAGGAACAGGGACTGTCTGTAGTCAGGTAATAAAACATGCTCTGTTTGAACCGATTCCAGGATACGTCTGTGAGCTTTGCCTGTAAGCAGGCACTGATCAGAGTGCTGCGACCAAGAAACAAACGCCGTCATGTGACCCTTCCATCTCCACCACGCTCCAACACACCCATGGGTAAGAAGTGCACAGGCTTTATACGGAGTTCATACTCCTGTCTGGGATAGTGTGGGGAAATTAATTGGATTATTTTCAGTCATTAAAATTTGGGGGTTTCCATAAAAATTCAAGACTAATACTTGTTGTTCTGTCCCAATACACATGTGACTATGTGTCATACGACTATGTTAGTAAAATGTATTTTGACTATTAAAACTTAAACATGTGTTCATGTTCTTGTGTCCAAGAGTGGCTTCAGTCCTTAAAGACATGTTTGTCCACTTTCTTTTTTCAGGAGACAAAGACGACGATGACGACGACGATGCTGATGACAAAATGCAGTCGTCAGTGCTGACCGGAGGAGAAGAGGGAAGACAGGAGAGTCAGGAGCAGAATGAAGTGGACCACGGCGACTTTGAGATGGTGGTGAGCAAAGACGGGCAATTCTAAACGTTTACTGGCAGTGACCCGAACAGAGGGCTGCAGATATACTCCAGAATGTCTTGTTTTGTAAAAAGGAAAATAAATTGAGATTTTTCAGTTTTATGGTTACGGTACGGTTTTATGGTGTGTACTGAGGGATAGTGGCATAACAACTACTGAAGATCAAAATGAAAAATAATTAGACCTAAATATGATATCTTAAAATTAAGAGAAATATGGAAAATAAACTAATATAGCCATGAATCTTTGGTATGTTTTTGTTTTTTATTCACCCTATGAAGAAAAATGGCATGAGCAGTTATAGATAGTGGACCTTGTTCCTCTCCCCCTACCAAATTACTTTATGGTCAAATATAAATCTCGCCTTATACACTGTTTTTTTTCTCGTGTTTTCTGCATAACACGCCTTTGTGTGTCTGTCTCCTCAGTCGGAGTCCATGGTGCTAGAGACAGCAGAGAACGTGAACAACGGAAACCCGTCTCCCCTGGAGGCTCTGCTGGCTGGAGCCGAGGGTTTCCCCCCCATGCTGGACATCCCTCCAGATGCAGATGATGAGACCATGGTGGAGCTGGCCATCGCTCTCAGCCTGCAGCAGGATCAACAAGGTCAGCAGCAAAAAAAAAAAAAAAAAAAAAAAAACAGTCAGTGGTAACTGTGCCTGGCTGGGAGTCCCCATCACATAGTGGGTGAATGTTTTGGCAAATAAACACTTTAATCAACCTAATATGCAACGGGGAGATTTGTAGTAGTTTCACCTGTGTGTCTCTGGTGTTTATTTAGTTCAGGAGAAGAAAACTAAACTAACTCATACTGTCCCTTTAACCACCAGTGTGCTAAAGTGTTAGCATGCTTTGAAACTACACAATTAGCAATCTACAGAACTACATTAATACTGGGCACACAACAGTACTTGATCAACAAGCTTTTATGCCAAAAATCAGTTTTTGGACACGGGGTAGACAGATGTGAAATGTTTCTAGCTCACTTTATTGGCCTGTAGTCAGAATGTTCCTGTTTGGTTAAAGTACACCTCTAAATGGTTGGCCCCATCTTTATCAGGTTAAACATCAATTAGGAGATCAGTTTTTTGAGTCTGTGCTCTAACTTAGTGTATATATCTTTGATGGTTTCAGGCAGTAGCAGCAGTGCCCTCGGCCTCCAGAGCCTCGGCCTGTCTGGCCAGGCTCCAAGCTCTTCCTCACTGGATGCTGGCACCCTCTCGGACACCACAGCATCAGGTAATAAGACCACCTCCGTCAGAATGTGTGAGAATGTGTTTTTGTCTACAGGTCACAGTGTCTTGTGACTTGTGACTATTTTAAGTGACTTGTCACTTAAAATATTTTTCTGCAAGCTACAGTTTTAAAATGAAATGTGACCTCTGAATGGTGGTTGGCTACCTTCCAGTGTTTGGTAGGATAGACAAACTTGGCAGCCAAAATCTACCAGCTTTTGTCTGGTGATGATAATTTCCCACCTTGAGGCTCAAACATTATCATCACCCCTTCTGATATTTTGATTTTTTCTTTCTTCACCAGACATTTGACATTTGTCACATTTTAGTTTATAACATTGTACAAGTAGCTGCAAGCTAGGCAGTTAATTTCAAAGTACACCTTTAATTTTATATAGTAATACCCATCATAGGGCCACAGGAAAAAAGCGACCATTAACAGCAGGTTGAAGAATGTCTTGATTGTATTGCATGTGTGATGGTTTATAAGTTGTTGGTATAAATGAATCTTCATGTATCCTGGCCAGATGACTGCGGTGTATTTACTGTTACAGCTATTGCTATGATTTCAGCCCCGGCGTCAGATGACGAGGGCAGCACAGCAGCCACTGACGGCTCCACGCTGCGGACATCTCCAGCCGAGCATGGAGGCAGCGTGGGCTCCGAGAGCGGAGGCTCTGCCATCGACTCTGTCGCAGGGGAGCACAGCGGTGGGTGATCAAATATATCGATCCTGAACAGAACCAACTAATAGCTAATAAACTTTTTTTTTTCATATCCAAAATTTGATATACAGTATCTATCCTTGAAATAACAAATTTCCTGAAGTTCATTTCTATAAAATATGGAGGAGCCATTCTCTAAAATTGTTATCATTTTAACTGAGCAAAAGCAGATATATTTAATTTTTTCACTTATCTTAATGAGTTTCCAATTTGCTCCTGCGCGTGTGTGTGTGTGTGTGTGTACAGTGTCGGGCCGCAGCAGTGCATATGGGGACACAACAGTGGAGGGCCACCCTGCTGGTCCAGGCAGCGTGAGCTCCAGCACCGGGGCCATCAGCACCACCACAGCCCAGCAGGAAGGCGAAGGCTCAGAGGGAGAAGGAGAGACCGAGGGAGACATCCACACTAGCAACAGGTCAGTATTACCAAATGAGAGGCAGCAGTTTGGCATAGAAAGTAGGGAGACTGTCCTTCGCTTGGAAGGCCTGAATTGCCCCCTTGACAACTAGCATCTGCCCTACTGAAGTGAAGCCCTTCATCAAGACACTGAATCCCCACCAGCTGTAGCTGACCCTGGAGAAGGGAAGCAAGTGGAAGAAGTCATTTCCATTCCAACATCAGTAGATTATCACAATAAATAAACTACCAGAGCACACTAAGGTCAGCTCAGTAAAGAAAAAATGTTGTCAACTTTTATTAATTTGGTGTTTCTCGTCAGGCTGCACATGGTTCGTCTTATGCTGCTGGAGCGCTTGCTGCAGCACCTGCCTCAGCTCCACAACGTAGGAGGAGTCCACGCCATCCCCTACATGCAGGTTATCCTCATGCTGACCTCCGACCTGGACGGTGAGGACGACAAGGATAAAGGTGCCTTGGATGATCTGCTTGCACAGCTCATCGCTGAACTAGGCATGCACAAAAAGGTAACCACATCCACTGACTAGACTAGAATTAACTAGACTGTGATTAGCCAGGCTTGATGTGTCATCGTTATATTTGCTCCGCCTCATCCTCCTTACAGGACGTCTCCAAGAAGAATGAGCGCAGCTCCATCAATGAAGTACACCTGGTCATCATGAGACTGCTCAGCGTCTTCATGTCTCGCACCAAATCTGGTTCCAAATCCTCCTCTGAGGTAAGTCCTCTCATTTCCCATGCAATGTGGCAATGCTTAGGTTTGATGTGCTTTGGGCATTCAAAGACTGACTGATTTTAACAGAATCTGTCAAAATACCTAATGGAACAGAGAACTGTTACTGGTATCAGCCCAATACCAGGCTGAAGTACACACTCTAGGTATTGGTGAAGGCCACAGAAAGCAGAAACTAGTACATTGCTATATAATTATGCTGTAATGACATTTATGGTTTGAATTTATTTAAAAAAGAAATGGGAGAATGCGTTTTGATCAGATTATATTATTAAAATATAGTATTTTGTCTAACAAGATTACTTTTTTGTGCAGATTAACAAAGGTGATCAGTGTCAGTAATAGAACATTTCATGGGTATTCAAATTTAAGTAGACATACTTGTACTTTGTGTTTTTGCACCACTGAATTTGGGACTCCTCCATAAGTCACAGATGTTCTTCTTTTCTCTCTCCCAGTCATCCTCTCTGATCTCCAACGCCACGGCGACCGCCCTGCTCAGCCTGGGTGCTATCGACTACTGCCTCCATGTGCTCAAGTCCCTCCTGGAGTTCTGGAAGAGCCAGCAGGGTGAAGAAGAGCCTGTTGCCACCAGCCAGCTCCTCCGCCCGCACACGGCCTCCTCTCCCCCGGACATGAGCCCTTTCTTCCTACGCCAATACGTCAAGGTATCAGATAATAGAAGACATCTCTCTCTCTCTGACAGCTCTTTTTTTGCAGTTCAGTTCAGTTCAGATCAGTTCAAATATAAATGAACTTAAAACTTTTATTAAAAATTGGCAGAATTGGGAAAGACACAAAAATAGAATATATTCCAAGAGGATCAGTTTCTTAATCTTTGCTATATTGTATTGTGTTTTCTATTCCAACTGCTGATTTAAAGTGACTGTGCTGCTCCCCTCTCAGGGCCACGCTGCTGATGTGTTTGAGGCCTACTCCCAGCTGTTGACTGAAATGGTGCTCCGGCTGCCATATCAGATCAAGAAGATTGCCGACACCAACCCCCGCATCCCACCTCCAGTCTTTGACCATTCCTGGTTCTACTTCCTGTCTGAAGTAATTCAATCACTTTACTAAATTTAGCACCATGCTTTAAACATATCCCTAAAAGTTTCTTTTAACAACCCCCATATGGAAATACAGTCAGGGTTTATGAATGTGTTATGACATTTTTTTGGGGGGGATTTTTTAAGTAACTTAAGTAACTGCAGTTCATCTATGGTTGTAATCAGTCTGCAGAGCCTCTAAAGGTTCTGCATAGTCCTTTTTGAGTGTATCAATTAATGTTTTCTTTGCAAACTTTGACAAACAACATAAAATCAACCCCTCAATTCTCTCCCTCTTTTTCTCCCACAGTATCTGATGATCCAACAGACGCCATTTGTCAGGAGGCAAGTCCGCAAGCTGCTGCTGTTCATCTGCGGTTCGAAGGAGAAGTATCGCCAGCTGCGGGATCTGCACACGCTGGACTCCCACGTGCGCGGCATCAAGAAGCTCCTGGAGGAGCAAGGCATCTTCCTCCGGGCCGGTGTGGTCACGGCCACGTCTGGCTCCGCCCTGCAATATGACACCCTCATCAGTCTGGTGAGTGTTGTTGTTTGTGTCCTGTTGTTTTTTTGCTGTTTTTATTCTGTTTTTCTTTACTGTATTCTATTACTGTTTGCTGCTGGAATTATCAAATTTCCCCCCAATTTCCACGTTTTTCCTATGTGGAAAGAAAAATTATTGTAATACTGAATGGTATTCTTATTTGTAGGATGATTAACATCTACAGTGTGTGAGTGTGTGTGTCTTTAAGTTTAAACTTTAAGTTACTTCATATGCTTGTATTTAACTTGCTCCTCTGCTCTTGGTGCAGATGGAACACTTGAAAGCTTGTGCTGAAATTGCCACTCAGAGGACCATCAACTGGCAGAAGTTCTGTATGAAGGATGACTGTAAGTTGCTTCAGAAATTATATCTGTGCAATATTGTTGTAAGTGAAAACAAATTCCAGTTTTAAGGCTTTACATAGATTTATAGTGTTTACATGGTTTGTGTTTGTGACCTGTCCCTTCTCTCTCCCTCTGTTCATTCTCCTCCTCTTCTTCTCTCTTCTTGTCTCCTGCGCTCTCCTCTCTCCAGCTGTGTTGTACTTCCTGCTCCAGGTCAGCTTCCTAGTGGACGAAGGTGTTTCCCCAGTACTTTTGCAACTGCTCTCCTGTGCCCTGTGTGGCAGTAAGGTGCTGGCCAGCTCCTCCTCCTCTTCCTCATCCTCAGGAGGAGGCAGCAATGCCGGACAGGCAGGAGCTTCCCAGTCCTCTCAAAGCAAGTCCTCTAGTAAGAAGAGCAAGAAAGAAGACAAGGAGAAAGACAAGGAGGGTGAGGCGGCAACACAGATATTTGTCATCCTCAAGCACATTTTGCTTTAAGATATTTTAATCGGGCAGTTCTGCTTGTTTAGACAGCACACATTGGAGAATGAAAGGAAAGGTTTGAGAGAGTGAGATAATATGCGACAAAAGGCCACTGTCAGATATGTACTCAGGAGTTTGAGATTACATTGTATTTACCTCAGCTGCTGAGTCAGGACATCCATATTTATTATTTTCTGTACATACCAGAGTACGTGATTATTTTAAGCTGGCCTCAAAAAGCTTTATTGGTCATTAACATGTCAGTAGAAAATTGGCCTTGGCTCAGTAGTGTCAGATAGAAGCCCACATAGTAACATTGGTACATCCGGCTGGCTCATTAAGGCACATATCTGTGCAGTATTCGCAACATCCTGGGCTCAAATCAATTTCTAGACTTCTGTCACGTCAGAGTGAGAAAGCAACACCTGCTACCAACCAAATACTGATAAATCTTGACTGTGGTTGGTAAGTTTGTTTAGTTCACCAGCACTTTGATAGTTCACTGGCAATATTGTTTGGAGTTCAGATCTACTTGTCTGACAAAACAGTGAAAATAGCTGGTGAAGCAGGACCACGAGCCACTGTGGCCGGTGGAGAGAAGTTAATTTCTTGCATGTTATCTCCTCTCTGTTTCTCCCATTTTTTTCTGTCTCTCTATCTAATAAAACAGAAATTCCTTAAATTGAAAAAAATGCTATAATGAACACACAATGGTGTATACAGTGAGTGCTGTTTTAATGTATTCACTAAGCGTTGTTTAGATGAAGCCAGTGTCCTGACTGTGTTGTGTCTTTGGGGACTGGCCACAGGCGATGGAGTTGGCAGCCAGGAGGACCAGCTGTGTATGGCTCTGGTCAGCCAGCTGAACAAGTTTGCAGACAAGGAGACACTCATCCAGTTCCTGCGCTGCTTCCTGCTGGAGTCAAACTCATCTGCCGTGCGCTGGCAAGCCCACTGCTTGGCACTGCATATCTATAGGTACGGTTTATACAAATATACACACACACAGACAGCTTAGTTTATCCATAGACCATAAGTCAGTCTCACTCTTTCTTTCTTGTACTCTCATTGTGTCACACGCACACTCAGAGCCCAGTTTATCCATAGTCCATAATGCAGCCTCTAACTTTGCTCTCTCTCACACACACAGACTAGTTTAACCATAGTGCATATGAACACAGAAGCACACAGTGAAATGAAGGAAAGTTTAAATCATAACTGGGCCTTGTGGTTGACTTCTGGCTCTCCCTCTGTAGGAACTCCAGTAAATCTCAGCAGGAGCTGCTGCTGGAACTGACTTGGGCCATCTGGCCTGAGCTCCCTGCTTACGGCCGCAAAGCCGCCCAGTTTGTCGACCTGCTTGGATACTTCTCCCTCAAGACCCCTCAGACAGAGAAAAAGGTTTGTTTGAATTCCACATAGGATACGGTTCTATTTGTCATTTCAACTTGATAATTATGTTGCGATCTAATCAAAAAGATCTGATGTTATGAGAACACAAAGTTAGCTATAACGTTGGAAAGTGTCTCTTGAAATTCTTTTAATTGTTCCCTTTTCTCTTCCAGTTGAAGGAGTATTCCCAGAAGGCTGTGGAAATCCTGAGGACACAGAACCATATCCTAACCAACCATCCGAACTCCAACATCTACAAGTATGTCTACACAGATATGCTATCAGTAGCAAGGAGAATGAAATTTAAAGTAGCGGATATCAGCTGCTGAAACCTGTACTCACCTGTGTCTTCTCTTGCAGCACTCTGTCAGGCTTGGTGGAGTTTGATGGCTTCTACCTGGAGAGTGATCCCTGCTTGGTGTGCAACAACCCAGAAGTTCCCTTCTCAGTATGTACCATCCAACCTCTTTGTATAGAAACCATGTCTGGTTCCTACTCCTTGTCGCATAAAGTATACAAAAAGTCAAGCTAATATATTTTTACACATTTGTAGATTTAAATGGCTTTTTTTTTGGTTAAGGGGTTCGCAGCCATTAATTGAGCACAACTGAAGATTTTTTTTTTCCACCTGACTGAATTTCCAATTTGGAGCACATTCTCAATTCCCAGCCCTATCTTGGTGGTTCAAAGTTAAATGTTTGTGCCATCCCTGGAAGTGTGAATTTGGTTATTATATGGTTATTACAAGGGTACAAAATGCTTCTCAAAATTTGTTGAGTGTGTACAGGCCACAGTGTGGGATTGTGTATTCAATCCTTACATCATTATCTATGGTAAATCAGGTGTTGTTGCCATGTTGGCACCTAATTTGTGTTGTTTGACTGAATGAGATGATTTGGTTCATACAGTCCAACATTGTTTTCCATATATAATCTGTCTTCTTTTGTCCCTCCAGAACATCAAACTGTCATCTATCAAAGTGGACACCCGCTACACCACCACACAGCAGGTTGTCAAGCTCATTGGCAGCCATACCATCAGCAAAGTCACAGTGAAAATTGGTGACCTGAAACGCACCAAAATGGTCCGCACCATCAACCTCTACTACAACAACAGGACTGTACAGGCCATCGTGGAGCTGAAGAATAAGTGAGTTTCATATGATCTGACTGTTTCGCTCACTATCTTTATTTTTCTGTTTCCCTATCCTCTGTCCTGTCTTTCTCCATCTCTCTCTCTTGCACTCCCTCTCTCATAGTAACATGAAACATAAAATATAAAAGTTAACTCTGACACTTTCCATTTAAATCACTTATACTAATACTAAACGTTTTGCTCTTTCCTCCTCTTTTTTCCTCCATCACTAAACATATATTTCGACTTCATGGTTAATATACTAGACTGTTAAGATATAAAATATGTTTGAATGCTTGGGTAAAAAAAAAAAATTCCCACTCAGCTAATATCTGAAGCATATCAGAATCACTTTAATTGCCAAGTTCAATCTATGTATGGGCATTTTTGGTGACAATATTGCAGGAAATATTGAGAAGTCATGTTGGAACTTAATTACAAATTGGTCACTTGGCACAGAGGAAACAAAACCTCACAACATAAAACATTGAATATATATGTAGATTATTGTATAAAAGATTATATTAGGATGTATAAAGCTAAAACTCTTTTGCCCTGTCTGTCCCCAGGCCTGCTCGTTGGCACAAAGCCAAGAAAGTTCAGCTGACCCCAGGACAAACAGAGGTGAAGATCGACCTCCCCTTACCCATCGTCGCGTCCAACCTGATGATAGAGTTCTCCGATTTCTACGAGAACTACCAGGCGTCCACCGAGACTCTGCAGTGTCCACGCTGCAGCGCCTCTGTGCCGGCCAACCCCGGGGTGTGTGGCAACTGTGGGGAGAACGTCTACCAGTGCCACAAGTGCAGGTGAGCAGCGGGGTTCCCCATTCAGGTCTGGGACATTTGGGAAAAGTATGGAGAATGAATTTAGTAGTTTCCAGGTTGGAACTGAATAAAAAGTCTCAAAGTATAGCCTGATATTCAGACTGAATGGCCACTTGTTACCACTCCATTATTCAGCCTGAGATTGCCTCCTAGTTAGCTGTTTTCTGTGTGGATTGATTTTCCCCTAACCAGTCACTAGTGACTGAAGTATCTGGCATTACTCTGACGTTACTTCAGTCGACACTGATGCTGTGCAGCCAGTCAGCCTCTACATCCATGGTTAGGCAGCGTATTTACCAACTTTACCAAGAATGTTGGTCGATTTTGACAAAAATATTGTCATCATCATTGTCAGTCTTCAGCTAGAGAGTGAAATGGCCTTGGTGACATTCATCCAGTCAAGAACTTAAGGCCTGGAAAAAGTATAGCTTGTTAAAATGGAAAATGTGCAGGAGCCCTGGAGCCAAACATGCCAGTGAAACAGTTGGAAGCATGGAAGTTGATTTTGTTTCAAACTGGTGGCTCTCCCCTCTGTTAGGTCCATTAACTACGATGAAAAGGACCCCTTCCTGTGCAATGCCTGTGGTTTCTGCAAATATGCCCGGTTTGACTTCATGCTGTATGCTAAACCGTGCTGCGCTGTGGATCCCATCGAAAATGAGGAGGACAGGAAAAAGGTAAGCACTTGTTTGAAGTAGAAAAACATTAAATTTGAGAGGAAAGGATTCACCATTCAAAATAGCATCTTGGGATTCCAAAATGTAATTTATTCCGACCCACTTTTTTTGCTCAAAAGGAGACAAACAAAGTAGTTGTCCCTCAGTGAATATTGGATGATTTTAACCCTCCATCTTGTGCTTCTCTTACTTGATGTGCATGTTGTTTTGCAGGCAGTGACCAATATCAACACTCTGTTAGACAAAGCTGACCGGGTGTACCACCAGCTGATGGGCCACCGGCCCCAGCTGGAGAGCCTCCTGTCTAAGGTCAATGAGGCGGCACCAGAGAAACCTCAGGTCAGTGACAAGAGGGGCCTGACCCATATGATTTTTGGGCATCATACTGGATATTGGGTAAGAGATGAGCCTTGAATATCTAGACCACGAATATCTAGGACCTCTAGACCACCTTTGCCAATATAGATGTTACTGTATTCAGGATTTGAATTTCATGTTTTTGAATTTGATTAATTATGTAGCCCTTGTAAGAAAATTAGATGTAATTGATGTATTTGCTGATACATCACAGATATACCTGGGATTTTGTTTAGATTAGTTCTTCACAGAGTTTACAGCAAATATGCAGTACATCTGAAAAGTAACCATAAGCCATCTTTTTTATACTAATCGGTATGTTATTTTTAGAACAAATGCCTATATATATCTGTCATGCCTTTGTCATGAGGCCCTGCAGCAGAACTGCCTGGAGTGTGACACTTGGTCATTTTATCAGTTAGTCTTGTTGTTCATTTGTCATGTTTATTTAGCATACTACATGGCAAAAGGAACTGTATCTTGTGAAATTCAGATTCTTAACCTGATTCCCACAATCTCATCCTGTGATATTATTTCCTCTTTTTTTTTTTTTCCTGTGATGCCCCCAGGATGACAGTGGAGCGGGGGCGGGACTCGGCACATCCTCAGCCAACGTCAACAGGTACATTCAGCAGCTGGCTCAGGAATACAGCGGAGACTGCAAGACATCGTTTGACGAACTCTCCAAGATTATACAGGTTAGAAAGAAATCTTTTTTTTCTCCTTGTTTTCCAAATCATCTCCCAAAAAAAGGATTCCCCACCTCCCGAGTCATCCTCTAACTTAAGTCAGTGGGTGTGGATATATATAGAGGGCATAATGGTTCTTATTACTGGTTCTGTGTCTATATTTACGCTATTGTGTGTGTGTGTGTGTGTGTGTGTGTAACAAATTCCTAGCAACTTCTGTGCATGGCAATGTTTTTTCTTATTCTGATTTTTACCAATAGTGGTGGTTTCTCCCCACTTATTCAGGGCAGAAAACTTTATAATGGGCCAAAGTAGCTGGTACATCAAAAAATTCACCATTCTCTTTGGCTATTTTATCTTACAAATGGATGTCTAGAATAGATTAGTTTACTTCCAATTGATGATTGGTTACTCATTAAAAAAAAAACCTTCCAGCCAAAGATTTACAAATGTTTTTCGGGTGGCTTTTGTTTTCCTTCCCTGCACACACGTCATTATTCCCTATTCCCTTTGCTCGCAGAAAGTGCTTGCGTCCCGTAAGGAGCTCCTGGAGTACGATCTCCAGCAGAGAGAGGCCGCTACCAAGTCGTCCCGCAGCAGCAGCAGCCACCAGCCCACCTTCACCGCCAGTCAGTACCGCGCCCTCTCTGTGCTCGGCTGCGGCCACACCTCCTCCAACAAGTGCTACGGCTGTGCCTCAGCCGTCACGGGTCACTGCATCACGCTGCTCCGCGCCCTGGCCACTAACCCAGCGCTCCGGCAAATCCTGGTCCTCCAGGGGCTCATCCGTGAGCTGTTTGAGTATAATTTGCGGCGAGGTACAGCAGCCATGAGGGAGGAGGTGCGCCAGCTGGTCTGTCTCCTCACCAGGTATGTCTTCCTTCCCCCAGGGTTTTTCTTCCTCAGTCTTCTGGGCTCTCATAGTTAAGAAAGGGAAGTAAAGTAGATAGATTTTCCCTAACTCTAGCTCAGTGGGTAAAGCATGGCACTAACTACTTATGCTATTGTCAGGTGCTTTGGATAAAAGTGTCCAAGTTTTCGCAATATATTACACTTCCACACTTATCTCTGTATAGTTTGCTGTGTGCCGACTTTGTCACCAGTGGAGAGGAGTCATTGTTCTATCTCTTTTGTTTCCTCCCATGTTTCCTGGTTCAGAGATCACCCAGAAGCCACTCAGCAGATGAATGACCTCATCATCGCCAAGGTGTCGGCTGCCCTCAAAGGTCACTGGGCCAATCCTGACCTGGTACGTCCTCTTATGTGTCCTCCAACTGGACTGAAATATTGTGCTTCCATTGTTAAGTTTACACTTAGAAAAATATCTTATCTTCCCAAGTAATTTAATCTTAAATTAGGTCTGAAAATCAAATTTTAACAAAACAATAGAGCCAATGTGTTGAGCAGTTTATGTTGTTTGAAGAATTTTCTATTTTAACATTATTGCATGTGTTTCCCAACAGGTTAGTAATTTGCAGTATGAGATGCTGCTGCTGACGGACTCCATTTCTAAAGAGGGAGGATGCTGGGAGTTACGGTTGCGTTGTGGTAAGCCTAAATTTTCCTTAGCTGACTAATATAAGGGCTTTAATTTTAAACCTCATTTCCCCATGCATTCTCATTTAGAGCAACAGCCAGGGGGAATAGTCTCAGGTTAAGCCTTTATGCTGGGATGTCATTGTAACTGATTGAAAGTGAAGCCTGCATCTAATGTTATTGTGTGTTTGTGTCCTCTTAGCCCTCAGTCTGTTCCTCATGTCGGTGAACATAAAGACACCTGTAGTGGTGGAGAACATCACACTCATGTGTCTGAGGATCCTGCAAAAACTGATCAAGCCTCCTGCTCCCACCAGCAAGAAGAATAAGGTAAACATTCTGTAGCTCTGCCATTTAGCCACTGCTCACTCAGGGTTTTCCTCTGTCTTTAGAGGGATTTATGTGGTAATGTTACTGGTATAGAGTAATTTCCAAGGTGATGGGGGGGGGTTGAAGACTCATTTAGATGTCATAACATTCTTCAGGAGCAAACATAGGACTATTGGCGCCCATTTTGGTAGCCCTAATCGAGAAAAAGAACCATTTGGATCTCATTCACATTTCAAATTTGATATTTCATTTAGCTGGGTGGGAAAAGTTGGCCATTTAAGAGTTCAATATGCAGTCAGTCAGTGACGACATGACGCTCTATGTTGCCTGTCATGCTCACTTAAACAATGGTGTGTGTGTGTGTGTCGGTATGTGTATGCTTTGTGTTGTATGTTTGTTTAGGATGCTGCTGTTGAATCCCTGACCACAGTCAAGCCCTACAGCAATGAAATCCATGCTCAGGCCCAACTGTGGCTCAAGAAGGACCCCAAAGCTTCTTATGAGGCCTGGAAAAAGTGTCTCCCAGCTAGATGTAAGTCAATGTTTTTGTTGCATCAACAGTATGTAGTGAACTTGTTATACCAT
The DNA here is from genome assembly GCF_046629955.1 of Centroberyx affinis. Classification (NCBI taxonomy): domain Eukaryota; kingdom Metazoa; phylum Chordata; class Actinopteri; order Beryciformes; family Berycidae; genus Centroberyx; species Centroberyx affinis. The sequence goes on from NW_027281998.1 coordinate 268,444, forward strand.
ACTGTTCTTTGGTTCCAGTTTACTCTAAAGCAGCTTCTAGACGTAATGACAGAATCTTTCATCCATATCGAAATTTATCAGATTAGTTTTGTTTGTTCTCACATAAAACACTCTGATATTTACATCAATGCTGCCATGACTATGAGATGACTAGAACATGACTGGAGGAATTAATGAAAAGTCAAATGATGATAAGCCTTTCGTTGATGAGTTTATCTTGCTGACCACAGGCCAGGAGACAGTGTCTAAGCCTCAGAACAAGGCTGAGTTGCGGAGGCAGTACCTGCTGGAGAAGTATGTGTGGAAGTGGAAGCAGTTCATGAGGTCCAGGACCGAGGGCCTCTTCCCTCGCCTGCTCAAGCTGAGCCACAACAACTGGCTGCGCCAGGTAATGAAAGTCCACCGCTCTTAGGACTGAGGCCATTTTGTCACATATTATGGATAATTCAGCTCTGCTTGTCATCATGATTAGTCTTTAAATGCACATACCTGGAAGATGTAGATATTTCAAGAAGCATGATTACTCAGCCAGATAATTAGAATATTTTCATATAGCTTTTGTTAGTAATCAGATTGATAAGAGCCAATAACTGTTTAAATTTGAGAAACTATTCAGAACAACAACTGCTTAATCCAGCTTCTTGAAATACCGCTCTGTAGTCAACATACTTGTAGAAATTGGTGCATTATTTTGGAGGCTTTTTGGTTGACTGAAGTTATATTTGTTCCAGGTCCTTTTCACCCCTGCCACTCAGGCAGCCAGACAGGCAGCTTGCACCATTGTGGAAGCCCTAACCACAATCCCCAGCCGCAAGCAGCAGGTCCTGGACCTGCTCACGAGGTATGAGCTTCATACAGGAAAACTAAAACATCACATCATCACATCACATTATGCGACATTAGGGATACTGGTATTAGATGTATTAGAGGTTATCAGAGAGTTTTCCCAGTACAAAAAGTTAGTGACAAGTGTTGGCAATAAAAGGAGAATTACTTATCATGTTATATAAAAATCTAATGGAGAAAAGTGCATTCTATCACAAACATTTTTGTACAAGCGATGGTGCTATTTTCAGGCTACAAAGAGGAATGTTGTCTCAACCACATAAGTTACACACAATCTCAAAAAGATGTAAATTACATTATCTACAAACCACATTAACCTTGTTAGCTCCAAATATCATTTTCAATGGCATGCTGCAGCTTTTTTGAGGGTTAACCGTTGTCTCAAGCAGAAGTATGAAAACTAACATTAAAATATTCAAGACTTGGAAAAATGTGGTTTGGAGTCTGAAAGTGGGCTGGAGCACTTAAAGCCCCGGTGTTGCCATGTAGAGTGTAAAATTTCTTTCTGTGTCTGTGTGCCGTCAGTTATCTGGACGAGCTGAGTGTAGCCGGGGAGTGTGCGGTGGAGTACCTGGGTCTGTACCAGAAGCTCATCAAGCCCGCTCACTGGAAGGTTTACCTGGCGGCCCGCGGAGTCCTGCCTTACATCGGCAACCTGATCACCAAGGTAACTTTTTAATTCTTAATCCACAACTGTGGATACTTGCTTACTTGAAAAAGTCCTAAGTGTTTTTCCCATGTCCTGATTATTGGTAACAAGCCCTTTTTGCTTTTATTTTGATGATTATCTGCTGTGAATTGGAATACTGTTTTTTGATGCCACAAGGGCTGGAATTCATTGCCAATTTTTCATTATCTGTTCTGATAATAGAAATTCCATACTGGTTATAAAAAATGCCCTTTTTAATACCTTTCTATTTTGAATGAGAATATTACATGCTAGCATTGAGTAAATATTTTTTCACGTAATACTTGTAAATGCCATTGGCTTCTGTAAATTGAATTAGTCCACATTCAATATATATTCTTGTATATAAATGCAGATAAATTAAAATTGGAGATGTCATTGCAAGAATCCAGCATTTTGGAACTTAACTTTTCAGTATCCAGTCTTTGTTGCCAGCAAAACTGATCATGTCATTTCTGTGTTTAGGAAATAGCCAACCTGCTGGCTCTGGAGGAAGCTACGCTGAGCACAGACTTGCAACAAGGCTACGCCCTCAAGAGTTTGACTGGTATGTGCCAGTTTCCCCTCAGCTGCTTGGGTTGGCTGTACTATTACTTATGTGGCACTAATATAATATGACAAGGCAGGATATGGGTGGGATTTACATCACCATGACACCACAATAATTAACATTATTTACTTAGCATAGGAATAAACTTATTATATCTATACTATACATTTTACATTTTATCATACCTTAAATTAAGGAAAATTTACATTTAAAGACACTGTCAGTATATGTATCTATTTTCAAATATCCAAATGATTTGTGTGTGTGTGGCGTCCCTACAGGATTGCTCTCTTCCTTCGTGGAGGTGGAGTCCATTAAGCGCCACTTCAAGAGCAGGCTGGTCGGCACAGTGCTCAACGGCTACCTGTGTCTGAGGAAGCTGGTGGTGCAGCGCACCAAGCTCATCGATGAGACTCAGGACATGCTGCTGGAGATGCTGGAGGACATGACAACAGGTCAGCACTGAGTCATGTTTAGCAGAACTTAAAATCTTAAGGTCATATTTGTTTAAAACATCAGAATTGTAAATCTATTTATGCTATTCTCAGGAACTGAATCTGAAACCAAGGCCTTCATGGCGGTGTGCATAGAGACTGCAAAGCGTTACAACCTGGATGACTACAGGACTCCCGTGTTCATCTTTGAAAGACTGTGCAGCATCATCTATCCTGTGAGTTCCCTTCCCAGATCTTACTCAAGGTTCCCACGAAAAACTGTAACTTTTGAGACTGACATCCCAGCCAAAGACAACAGACAATGCATGGAAAAAGAAGAAAATGTTGTCTATCACTAATGACCTGTACAAACTGATCCAAAGTCATAAAATGCATTTACATATGTTAAGCATCAGAACAATATTTTGGACTATCACATCACTATAACATTCATTTCCACTGAAAGGACATTATCACATCACTATAACATTCATTTCCACTGAAAGGACATTACTTCATCCAAACGGTAATGATGCTAGGCTTCAATAGACTATACCTTTGCACGTTTGGATTAGAAATGTCCCAGAAAATTATTCTCTAAAACATTTTGGAGGTCTGTCACTGTAACTAGGGATTTGTCATTGCCATGGGTTGAGCTTGCACTTTATTCTCTGTGTGTGTGTGTAGGAGGAGAATGAGGTGACGGAGTTCTTTGTGACGCTGGAGAAGGATCCTCAGCAGGAGGACTTCCTCCAGGGCCGCATGCCAGGAAACCCCTACAGCAGCAACGAGCCGGGCATCGGCCCTCTGATGAGGGACATCAAGAACAAGATCTGCCAGGACTGCGACCTGGTGGCGCTGCTGGAAGACGACAGTGGCATGGAGGTAAAATGAACATGTTTTTTTAACCACTTTTCTTTGGAATTTGTTTCTCTTTTTTTATATGATACTGCTCCTTGTTTTGATTCCGCTTTGTAAAGCACTTAAGCAATCAAACTCTGATCAAATGGAGCTCTGTGTAGAGAATTAATTGAATGCACCTCCATTAACCAGAACTGTGGCTTTTGGTGTGTAGTATGTTGAGATTTTACTGCAAATTCAACATACTAGAATGTAAAATGTCCATGTTAAATGTGTTAAATGTCCTGTGCGTTAATATTTTATTGCAAATTCATTGAACTACTACACATACATTGTCTGCATTTGATTTTTAAAGAATTTGATGGGGTCTGTTTGGGGTCTGTTTTTCCCCTATACATATCAATAATGCAAAGGTGTAATTATAAAAAGCGGATCTAAAAGTGGATTTGAGCAATTCATTTGATGCCATTCCTTTTTTCCCCAGCTTCTGGTCAACAACAAAATCATTAGCTTGGATCTGTCAGTGGCGGAGGTCTACAAGAAGGTCTGGTGCCCGACAAATGAGGTGAGCGTCGGACTGAGATTGTTAAACCATGGATGTGTAGATGTGATGAGATCAAATGTTTTTTTTATTTGCAACACTTTTCGTTACAGTTGCCTTATTCCAGTTTATTAGCATGTCTACTAACCTATTTAAAAGTATGAAATATATGTAAAGTATGAAAATATCATCTAATATGTAGCATACTTTCAGAGGTGTAACAGCGCAGTGGAAGTATAAACAATTACAGTTGTACTCTTTGTCTTTAAATTATAAGTACATTTATAATTGTGTAGAGTTTCATTATATGTTTAGAATTGCTTTGTATTTACAATACTTTTCCCTAGGCTGTAAGTGTAACAACAGTTTAATAAAGCAATTGCAAAGTGTTACACCTTTATTTACTTAATTTCTTTTTCAAGGGTGAGCCCATGAGAATCATTTACCGTATGCGGGGTCTGCTGGGAGACGCCACTGAGGAGTTCATAGAGTCACTGGACTCAACCACAGGTAAGACTTGCTATTAATTGATGTTGTCATTCTTGAGGTTACGTCAAAGGTAGTTTGTCCATTTCTGTCTTCATCTAATCTTTGTTTGTTTAGATCCTAAAGCTCTCATATTTTAATGCTGTTAACTAAAGCTAAAGCCATTTGCCTGAAAACATATCCTTTGCCATTAAAAGCGCTTGCAGTTAAGACCTGCTCAGAAGAGTGATAGAAAAGACCAAAATACAATATCTGAAAAATCACAGTAGTTAAAAAAGTTTCACCCCACCCTTCTACAGATGAAGAAGAGGATGATGAAGAAGTGTACAAGATGGCGGGAGTGATGGCGCAGTGTGGAGGACTGGAGTGTATGCTCAACCGGTTGTCTGGAATCAAAGACTTCAAACAAGGAAGACATCTGCTCACTGTAAGACAACAGTCTGTTCACCACAAAGCTTTCTACAACAAGACAGCAATCCTTCCTGTCTTCCACTACTAACAAACATAATGAAAGTTGTCAGGAAATCTAAACTTTCTTCTCAGCTTTTTATTCCACTGTCTAAAATTAAATGGCTCTAAACAATATAATCACCACTTCTGCACAGGCTATACTTAAAGCAGGGCAGAAGATGCACATGGAAATCATTATTCTCACTTTCACTATTCTTTACTGGTTACTGGTCTTTGTAGAGTCGACTAGATTTGAAGAGTTGAACAGTGTGTATCTGTCTCACTCTCCAGGTTTTGCTGAAGCTGTTCAGTTACTGTGTGAAGGTGAAAGTCAACAGGCAGCAGCTGGTCAAACCGGAGATGAACACACTCAACGTCATGCTGGGAACTCTCAACCTGGTGAGTGAATTGTTTTCTCCTTTGGCCTACTCTTCAAAAGAGTAAGTGTGGATGCAGTGACAGTATAATGCTGGTGTTGTGTAGGTGAGTATGTGTCTGATTAGTGTGGAGGTGTTGAGTCTGGAGCAGCAGAATTTACTGTTGAGCATTCTTAACGAGGCTGTCACTGTAAATACAAATAAATTCTTAACTGATCTAAAGTAAAGGTTAGGTGAAATAAAATGAAATGATACGGCTTTGTAGAAATATTATCCACAATATGGTGATGGTGAAGGTAAGAAGAAAGTTGATAAAATGTACATTTTCAAAATATTTTATTTCTTGAGAAATTGCTCTGGTAAAAACTTCTTACCATAAAACAATGTAAACAACGTTGTGCCATAATTGCCAGTGGGTAGACACACCATATTAAATATTGCCTGTAATTTTTGATGAGTTAAATGTGTCCGAATGCTGCATCTTGATGTCTTTTTCCTTCAGGCTCTGGTGGCAGAACAGGAGAGTAAAGACAGCGGCGGAGCCTCGATAGCGGAGCAGGTTCTGAGCATCATGGAGATCATTCTGGATGAAGCCAATGCTGAGATTTCAGAGGACAAGGTAAGCATCTAATGGCAAATTTTTGGTTTGAATAAAAAAAATACGGTTCATTCATTTAATCTTGAACCTTTTTTTCCTCTATGTGGTGAATTTGTGAGTCGTCTAAGATGTTTGATTTGGATAATCAAACATTTGTCTAATCACTGGTAATATGGGCATAGTTCCACACAGCGGAAAGAACAGGCTCAAATGGATGTACATTGGATGGCTGAAGAGGCCAATTTTTCATTTTATGACATTTCTGCATAATTTTCAGCATTTTTTGATCAGTAGTTTGTTCAACAAAATCTAGTTTTGAAATTTATTATGGGGAAGGCATTTTCTGTTGCTTTCTTTTAAACCATTTCTATTGGCTTACAATTGGAAATGCTAACAATGCTAGGGTATGTGAGGGACCAATGTAGAAACTTTTGCAACCATAATGCCCCATGTGGCAGAGATAAATACTACTACTCCAAAATTCAAAATGTAAATGTATATTTTTAGTTTGTTTGTAATAACCTATTTTGACCAGTCTTCTGTTTGTCAAGAATCGCATTTTACCATCTAGTTTTGGGGTTTTTTTCCATTTTTTGTTGTTTTTTGTTTTTTTGTACGACATTTTGTACAACATTGGGAGCAAAATTGTATGCCTGAAATAGAGACTGGTTTGTGTTTTCCAGGGTAACCTGCTGCTGACAGGAGACAAAGACCAGCTGGTGATGCTTTTAGACCAGATCAACACCCCGTTTGTGCGCTCCAACCCCAGTGTGCTGCAGGGCCTGCTGCGCATCATCCCATACCTGTCCTTCGGCGAACTGGAGAAGATGCGGATCTTGGTGGAACGCTTCAAACCATGTTGCAGCTTTGACAAGTGGGCATCTCCTAATTTCCCACCTACAAATAACACCTACTGTTCCTACACATCTGAGAAGTTTTGAAAAGTTATAAAAATGACTTTTACAATGTCCAGGACTTTAAAAGTATGGAAAAACACAAAATAATCATCAGCCTTTGTAATGTAATGTATTCCGCTGCCACACTACATTTGCAAGCCTGTAGGAAAGTGTATGTAGGCTTTTATAATATGACCATTTAGTCAAAGGTATAACACAACAAGCACTAAATCTACACTGGCTGAACAAAGGAATAGTAGAATTTTAAAATAGTACGTGTAGGAATTCAGAATACAATATTTGTCCTTTATGTTAACATCTAAGGTTGGGCTGTACAATTATGTATAGTTGTATATTACAATTTTAGTTTCCACAATAAATAGCCATAGCATATCAGAATATTGAAACATTTCACTTCACTTAGAACATCCACTATAGTTGAAAACAGTCAAGATGCTGCTATAAGATGCAAAGGAGTGGAGTCATTTTTTTCCCCAAATAATGATTAATCATAATCATCACTGAGTTGATAATTGTGATCACAGTATCTAGCAAAACAATCAGGCTTTTTTGAAAGTTCATTAGGTATTGATGTTTGTGACAAAGCCGTACTGACCTCTCCCCGTGTTTCCTCAGGTACGACGAGGAGCATAGCGCAGATGACAAGGTGTTTTTGGATTGCTTCTGTAAAATTGCTGCTGGCATTAAAAACAACAGCAACGGCCATCAGCTGAAAGACCTCATCCTCCAGAAAGGCATCACACAGAGCGCCTTGGACTACATGAAGAAACATATCCCCAATGCCAAAAAGTAGGTGTTTCTACTTCTGGGAGCGATCAAACCTCATCTATCAGAATGTTTGATGAAGTATATGTGTAGATGGGTATGTGAACTTTTTTCTCTTCATTCTGATTTCTCTTATTAGTCTGGATGCAGATGTCTGGAAGAAGTTCCTCTCTCGACCAGCGCTACCCTTCATCCTCAGATTGCTCCGTGGTTTGGCGACCCAGCATCCCCCCACACAGGTAATGAACATTTTGAGTCCTAACCTCCAATTCAGGGGAGCAACTATAGTATAGCATATCAGCAGCTGGAATAATCTGGGGAGTATATAAGAGATTGGCCATTAAAGATTAAAGCATCCCCCCGAAATGGCAAAAAAAAAATCTCTACACTCGATTCAAGTTCCCAGTACTTTCTTAAAGCAACAAAGCCTTTGTCAACCCTGACTGGATTTTTGACAAAGGCATTGCAGGGGGAAATGTTGCTCCAGTAATGTATAGCACTTTTGCATCTATTGTCATTCGTTTTCATTCAAATTGTGTTGTATTTATCATTTTGCATGTATTCTGGAGCATTCAATAATTGCTTTGGCTAATTTTTCAGAAGAGTTTCAATGTAGAAAGATCTTAATCCAAAAAGACAAAATGACCTAATATTAGTACATTGTTAAAATAATAATAATGACAATGCTAATAATAAACTTAATCGCAGTTTTCAAAACATTGTTATCAAGTATTTTACAAACAAAAAAACATTAAGCCAAACTTCAAATCCTCTGTCCAGGTGCTGATAGGAACAGATTCAATCACCAACTTGCACAAGCTGGAGCAGGTATCCAGTGACGAAGGCATCGGCACGCTGGCAGAAAACCTTCTGGAGGCGCTGAGGGAGCACAGCGACGTCAACCTGAAGATCGAGGCGGCCCGCAGGGAGACCAGAGCGGAGAAGAAGCGCATGGCTATGGCCATGAGACAGAAGGCCCTGGGAACACTGGGCATGACGGTATGTGGCAAAATGGCTCTTTTTTTAAATTTCGTCTCTTCTTGTCTTTTTATTTTTTCCTTTTGTTTTCCTGTTTCGTTGTTTCATGCTTTTCATCTTTCTTTATCTTCATCTTCACCTTTCTGTCCCTTTTTTCTCTGTGTCAATATCAAAGTTGTGTGTTATTTTGCTGCTGTTTTTTTCTACTATGGAGCCCTTTTGTTTGTGTTTCAGACCAATGAGAAGGGTCAGGTGGTGACGAAGACCTCACTGTTGAAGCAAATGGAGGAGCTGATAGAGGAACCAGGCTTGACCTGCTGTATCTGCAGAGAAGGTTACAAGTTCCAGGTACAAAAACTCAAACTAGGATCATTAGAAGATTACAAGTAATGAGATTACAGTAGTCTGATTAAATAAATGGTTAATGGCTGTTATTTGTGGCAATTGTTGTATGAATCTTTTTTCAGATACTATTGAAGCACAAAGTGGTTACTTATGGGATTGGCCAAAAACTTGTTTGAAAAGAAAAGGGCTTTTTTTTTTTTGGCAGGTGATCAGTTATATAAAACATACTGTAAATCGCTCTGGATTAGAGCATCTGCTAAATGCCTAAATTGTACATTTTGAAAGTCATCTTCCCAACCCTTAATACAATCAGATGACTTCACAATTCATTCTGTCCTGTGTGTCTCTCTCATCCCAGCCAACCAAAGTCCTGGGTATTTACACCTTCACCAAGCGCGTGGCCTTGGAGGACTTCGAAAACAAGCCTCGAAAGCAGCAGGGCTACAGCACCGTCTCGCACTTTAACATAGTCCACTACGACTGCCATCTGGCAGCTGTCCGGTAGGAACAAACACAAACACATGCCTGTTCATGTTTAGTTTGCTTCAAAAATATTCTCCCACGATACCTTTCGTTTAGTCTAATCTGAGCATTGAACTCCTTCCCTTTTCCCCGGTCTAGGTTGGCTCGAGGGCGAGAGGAGTGGGAGAGCGCTGCGCTCCAGAACGCCAACACCAAGTGCAATGGGCTGCTCCCTGTGTGGGGGCCGCATGTGCCAGAATCAGCCTTCGCTACCTGCCTAGCTAGGTAAAGACACATACATAAACTCACACAAAAAAAATTTCATTCACAGACACATGTAAGGAATCATCCCCAAACCATTCATCCAAACCCGACCCGTTCTCCTCCCCTCCCACAGGCACAACACATATCTGCAGGAGTGCACAGGCCAGCGGGAGCCCACGTACCAGCTCAACATCCACGACACCAAACTGCTGTTCCTCCGCTTTGCCACCGAACAATCCTTCAGCGTGGACACGGGCGGAGGAGGCCGAGAGAGCAACATCCACCTCATCCCCTACATCATCCACACTGTGCTCTACGTCCTCAACACGTACGTACCGTTTGGCCGTAGAAGCCGATTCCCATCACAAAGTGTATTTCCCCACCCTTCTTACCTTATTTTACTCTCTCTCTCTCTCTATGTCACCGCAGCACGAGGGCCACGTCCCGGGAGGAGAAGAACCTGCAGAGTTTCCAGGAGCAGCCGTTTGAGAAGTGGGTGGAGAGCTCGTACGAGGTCGACGGACCGCACTACTTCACCATCCTGGCCATGCACATCCTGCCGCCCGAACGCTGGAGGAGTTCACGTGTATACTTCCTGCGAAGACTCCTGGTCACCGCACACGCCCGCAAGGTCTCCGCAGTCTGCACCAACAAGTAAGACACATTTGACCCTTTCTGACTTTTTCATTTTTCTGTTACTGTTTGCTTTACAAATTATCCAGTAAGTGATGCTGCAATTTTGTCTGCTAGAGCAATTATTCCCGTACATGAATTTGGATCAAGTTGGAAATGGGGCAGCACCAAATGATTCTACTCGTATTGTGTTTTCCACAGGCTTTTAGGTTAATAGTTAAATTTTAGACATTTAGCCTACGCTCTTGCCCAGAGCAACGTACATTGACTGCAACAGTAGAACAAGCTTCAGTGTCAAGAGCAGAAAAGACAATGTACATGCATCTCCAGAAGCGCTGCTAGTATGTTTATTGTATCAGTTTGGGAAATCTGTTCATTGTGGGCATGTCTGATATTCTGGTGGGTCGCTACAAGCAAATCTATGTAAGGAAAACACTGAACGCTGTGTATTCTTTTTAGGACTTTTAGATGCCATTTAAATACTGTTTCTCCCTGACCTGCTTCTGAACTAACTCCTGCCTCGATCCTCTCTGTTCTCTCCTGTCAGACTCACAGATAAAGCACCAAAGGAGTACGCAGTCTATCGCTCCCCTCTTCTCTTCTGGGGCCTGGTGGATCTGGTCTACGACATGTTCAGGGTAAATAATGATAATAATAATACATTTTATTTACATAGCACTTTTCAAAACAAAGTTACAAAGTGCTTCACAGTGAAAAAAATACAACATGAGTTACAAGAAATAGAGGAATATCAATATCAAATGTGTTACAATTCCAGACCTAATGCAAACCAGTGTTATTCTGCGTATATGTGCATTGTATTTGGCGATGTATGCTGTCTGTGTTAGCTAGGTTTCTTGCTTATGAAATTAATCTGACACTATATACATTATTCTACTTATACTGAGACAGAAACATATCAAATTTATTAGGCTGTCTGTTGTATTAAAATGAAAAAGCCAAGTAGGCTAGAGGGCACAGGATTTTTTGTAAAAGCCAATAATATCTTTTAATGCTATGCTGCACACTAATAAAAAAAAAAGTTATTGAATAAATGAAAAAGAACTGTAGACTGGAGAACAGGGCTTTGCAGTTGTCAAGGAAACTGTAATTATATAAATAAGCATATAATTGGTATAATCAGAATTGTGAAAAGACAAAGCAAATCTTATCTTTTCAATCTTGGTAAATTGGTAGAAACATGGCTGATCCAGCTTTTTAGTGTGTTGCTGAAGGTCTAAAACTGAAGCAGAGATAACTCTTAAATCTTAGATACAGGCTTGGTGAACAGAGACGGATGAATTTTGAGGCCAACAACAAAAACCTCTGTCCAAATTTAGTTGAAGGAAGTTTTGAGACATCCGGTCCTTGACTTAAGCTGGGCCGTCGCGCAATGTCACCAACTTACTGGGATCAGTACATCAGAGAACATTTGAGATATCTGGTATTAAAGCCTCTGTGTGTTGTTTCCCTCTCCTCTCTGGCCGTGCAGAAAGTGCCCACCAGCAACACGGAGGGGGGCTGGTCCTTCTCACTGGCAGAATATGTCCGTCACAACGACATGCCCATCTACGAAGCCTCGGAGCGCGTGCTCAGGGCCTTCCAGGATGAACTCATGCCCGCTGAATCCTTCTCAGAATTCCTGGATGTTGTAGGTTAGTATTCAAACAAACACATGCACACACACTTCAATCAACTACGTGCACATGGTTATCAAAATCATAAAGATCACACATGCTTTAAAGCCAGTTTTGCATGTTGGCGGCGCCAAATGGCAGCGAGAGGGAACTGTTTGAAAGATTTTAACTTGAATACCCAGATGAGAGACGAAAAGATCTAACGTTGGTGGGTCAAGCTTTCTCTGGACGGAGTGCTGCTCACTGCTGTTTAGGAGACAGTTTGTGTTTTTCTCTTTAAGTTTTGATTCGTCACTGAATTGTCCAAACCCAACAACAGAATATAATCTTGGCAAATAAGACGAATGTACGGGGTCTAAATTAGCAGGGATGGGACTCTCTTGTCTGTTTCAGCCCCACCTTGTGATTTAGACTGATAAGGCCGGTGTATTTTTACAAAATCTTGCTTGCTTTAGCTTTACGCTATAGTGCGCTGTGTACCGCAATATGAAACTTAACGCAATGGGTTTTTTTTCCAGGTCTTCTCTCCGATATTGCGGACCCAGACCTCTTCCTGCAGGATTTGTTGAACTCTGTGCCCTGATGGCCACCTCAGCCCCCCTGCCCCCGTCCCCCCAACACATCATCCCTGCAAATAACGCTGGGACACCTAACCAGCTGAAACCCCTTTTCTCTTTTTACACACACACACACAAACACACACACACACACACACACTCACTACACACACACACACACAGAGTACACACCATGCTTCCTACTCACTTCATTTTTTTCCCCCCCTATATGACATTTTCAAATTAACTTAAAGCAGAAACTCTATATGTAGTCTGAGAAATTCATCCACTTATGGCAACGTCTCTGTAACATTTAACACAATAAACACAATGCTGTTAAAGGAAAGAAAAAAAAAACCACACTAAAACAGAATTCACGCGTTGCCCCTCTGATCCCGACCCTCCTCCTTCAGTCCAGAGTTGTGGACTTCACCAAGTTTCTCCCCCAAAAGTAGAGACGGAGATCCAGGACTCTGCTGATCGTTTATTCAAGAGACATTTTCTGGAGCGGTTCCACTGGGAGCGGACGGGAGAGCGAACTTGTAGACGGAGTGACGCTACCGGGGTTTTGGTATTTTTTCCGATTCACGACCGTCGGCGCCACAAAACCTGAAGCTTCGCCGTTGTTTTGTCTTTAAAGGACATCACAGATTATCACAGAAACAGTGGTCTGCTTTCTGTCTTGAGTAGAGAATCTAATTATTCACGTTAACGGATATTGAAGATATTAAAGAGCATAGGAATAACTTGTGAATTCTATTTTAGGGTGGATTTTCTTTTTTTGCTTTAAATCCCCCCAATGTTTGGGGTGCAATGTTAAGGTAACTAAAAAAAAAAAAAAAAGAACAATGTTTTGGGATTTGACCCACCACATATTAAGAGTGGCATTTGATTTTATCTTGTTATCCTTTTTGTTGGTTTAAGTTTGTTTTTGGTCAGGGCTTTTTAAAATGGCAAAAAGGTCTCAGTGTCACATGTTTGTGAGCGAACCTGTCCGATTCTCCCGGGCTTTTGCCGTTTGGTCTTCATGTAGGTTCTAACTGGAATTTGAGTGATGGGCAGAGAAGAAGTGTTTTGATTTAGTGTGCATGTGTAAGGTTTCTTTTATCAGTTACAGAAGCAAATGAAAAAAAAAAAGATGAATAAAAGAGTTATTTTTATTTTATTTTCTTTCGCAAAAAGCCATCCCTTGGTGACGAAGTAAACTTTGGACTTGTGAATGATTCCATCTGTTGCAATGAAACATCAGACCTGTCTAAATTAATAATAATAAAACGGACCTGCATTATATCCTTAGAATACATTTATTTTTTCTTTGACTAATGGTTTTGTCATTCAGTTTGATTTTTCTTCCAACAATCCACCGGCATTTCCTTTCTCTCCTGGGTTTCTCTCCCTTCTTTAGTTATCCATTGGTCTTCCCCATTCTCACTGGCAACACTCTTCTGTCAATCCCCAGAACAGTTTTCTGGTCTAAGCAAGGTGCCGCTGAGTTTTATCCTCAGCGATTAATCAACTCTTCAACTTATAGATGCCGTTAAAACGGTGTCCTTGTACTCAAGAGCCGAATGCATGGTGTGGAGTTCACCCGATTTATTGTTAATTCGCCTATTCCCGCTGCTACAATGTTCAACTGTTGCTGAATGTCTGCTTTTTGGATTTAGCCTATGATTAATAAAGACGTAATAATTCCAAATCTGATCCAGGGTAAGCTCTTCTGTTCCAGCTGTTATTTACACCCATAAATAGGATGCATCATTTTCACATCTGTGTCTAGATTGAGACAAACACATTTGTTAATTTTCAACTTAACATGATGGTATACACGCTATTTCTGTTAACATGTTGTGTTAAGCCGCACAAACTAGACACAGATGTAATGAAAATACAACTCTTTTAAGAATGTAATAGGTTTTTTGCATTTTTATTAGGTTTAGAACATGATTACTGTAGTCATGATCATTTAAATTAAATTATATTTCTTCACCAAATACAAAAGTCATCATCAATATGCTAAATAACTAAATGTGCAGGGTAAGCTACATTAGATAAAACTTCCAAAATGCTTTCATTTGTTATCTATTCCATGGACATGAAACCAAAATTGCATTTCAACCAATTTAAATTTTAAAAGCACCAAGAGGCTAAGAGGCATCTTCTGCAGAGTGGCTCTTGATTCTTTTCAGCCCAAAATAATTCAAATGAAGAAAAATATTTGTGGCACGTTTTTCTATTCCCAGAGACTCAGGACTGGATTGCTGCACGTCTACCACATCTATCTGCATGTATCATTAAATGGTAAAATAAAGATGTGCAGAACATGCCCAGTGGATGGGGATTCCCTGCACATGTCTGAGGGGATCCCTAACCTGCCATGTTGCCCTTGAGCCAGGCATTTACAACTCCACAGGCCCTAGGAGCACAACCTCCACAATTGTGTTGCCAGCATCTTGACCATATGGATCAAAGGATAGAAGTAAACTGAATCAATATATCTTTTACTGATGGAAAAGATTTCCAATACTCCATTGTATGTTCTATTTGTTCATGTTAATATCAGTTTCAGTAGAAACTCCCACCCACTTTTCAAGTGTGATGAAAACTGGAGAATGCAGAAAGGAAGAGGTTGTTGCAGTCTGTCATACTGGTTATGTGGCCATCCATTAGAAACTTCAGAAATACATGTACAGACCACTAGAGGGCGTTATTCATTAAGATGTGACATGGGAGTTGCGAGGTCCCCCCCCCCCCCCCCCCCCCCTTTCAATGTTTACTGTGAATAAACTCAAACAAAAGCCTCCAATTACCAAATGAATAATGAAATGTATTGGGCCAGGAACTTGACTTTTTCATCCATTAACCACAATGGCTGATGAATTTCAAAATTCACTGGCAACTTTCACTATTTAACCAAACCAGTTGAGTTTTAGAATAGAAAACAACCTCTGAACAACAGATGGCTACCTGAACAAGACAAACTTTCCAGCTGCATTTGAAATGTATTTGACTTGTATTTGGCTGATGGTTTGTGTTAATTTCGCATTCTGGCTTGAGGATACAATGATTTTCAACACAAAATAAGAAAATAACAGTGAAAACATCTTTACAGCATCAATATCAATTTATTTTTAACTTGCATATCAAAACACGTTGCACATTTCACATATGGCTTTCAATATTAAACATTTCATACATGGCAACTAAAAAAGACACATGACATCTTAAAGACATTTAAGAGACTATTCATACAGTATGCATTGGCATAAACATTTCCCCTTTATACAAAGGAATATGGCTTTTAGTTTCACAAAACCTTGACAAAGCAGTCTTCAAATGACCGACTTCAAGGAGTACTAAGGCTTATTAAGGCATATAATGCACATTTTAAGGCCCATTTGTGGACCAATAAGATCACAGTGTAGATGGTCATAGAGAATGAGTCACAAACTCCATCTTCTCCACCTTTTTACACTTAGACTGTGGACTGAAACATCCAAGTCATCATTCCTATAAAAATAGCTTTAAAATAGAAAAATAGTCTTTGAAAAAAAAAAAAAAGATTTACAGTCTTTTTTCTTCTGAAACTTTTCCACTTGGAAACTCAACTTGAAATAGTGCCGTTCTGTTCAGTGCTTCACAGCTTGTAGACATTCGACTCTCCGTCATTCATGCAGAGTCTCTTCTTCACACTTGTTCCATGCTGCTCGATGTGTTTCTGTGTGTTCAGTCTTTACTGGCAGCACAGCGGCGCCACGTCCTCAGCCGCCGCTGGGAACAGGCGGATGGCCTCTCTGGAGGATTTGGTGTAGCCGTTATGGAAGAGCAAGGCCTTCTTCACCGCGAAGAAGGAGACGGTCTTGTCCCACACGTCGGTGCTGGAGATCCCAGAGTTCAGCTGGCTCTCCAGCGCCGTGCGAAGCCTCACCGCCCCGTCGCTGCACTTCCTCTCCAAACTCATGATCTTACACATGCTGGGGAGAAGAGGGAGGCAGACGTCAGGTTAAATGATGAAACGTCAACACCCATCAGAGTTAATTTAACACTTTCCAGAGCCATTTCAGCTGTATGAGTGGACAAACAACTCTCCAATCAACACAAATAACTGCCACTGAAAAATCAACACTTTGCTGTGTAAGCTTCACAGTACAACACTGATGAAACAGCATTATTTGTAGTGTATGCTATGACATTCACATTTGCATTTTAGGCAATTAGCTGTAGCAGTAGAATACACTTAAATTTCTAGATCACCAACATTATGAGCAAGAAATAGTAAAGAGTGAAAGGGTCAGAGCCTTGGTGCCCTTTACCAAAATATTCCTATCACCCCAGAATGATCATGGACAAATTAAAAAAAAAAAAGAAATAAGAGCTGAAGATCCTGTCCTCTCTGAGTAAAATAAACATCTCTGTATTTCTTCATGTGATGTTACCTTGTCTGCTGGTCCCTCATGTTGAAAATGCTGTGAGATGGCGTCCGCTCCTCCAGGCCTGTGCGGGATATCAGAGGTTATGATTTTACCCCCTTAAGCCCTCCTTCTACTTATAGCAACTCTCCCATCGATTTAATGCGACGCCGGTTCTCACAGCATTTGGCCAATCACAAAGCGGCATTATGGCAATAGGATGTGCATGAATTACTTGAATTCATGGGGTGCGATGGCCCCAATCCAAACAAACAGGTGGGAGGGGCCCTGCGCTGCCCTCCTGTCACTCAGCCGATGTGTCAGGACAAGGGGAAATATCCTTGTTATTGTTTCAGCCAGGAGTGATATGTGGTGGGAACACGGAGAAAAACATCTGCCTGAAGACATCCTGCCTGCAACTAACAAAACAGACAAAGATGTTAAGCCTGAGGTTCACTGGCATGGAGACTGAGCTTCCACTTTTTTACTCTGCTGCTCAAATTCAATTCAAAATGTCAAATCACCATGGTCTTAATCACTATATGAACGTGCCGTAATGCTAAATAGAAGGTTGCTATGGAAGATGACATACAGCAGAACTTGTATACTGAAGTAAGGAACTGAGACTGTTTGCAACATCATCAGTAACAACTGCAAGTAAACCCATACATGTACAAATGCTCCATACACTTTCCAATATTTACCACTCTTGCAGTCTACCGAAATGCTGAAATTGTTGGCAGCATGTATGTGTGTATGTGAATGTGTGTATATATGTATGTATATATTATATATATATTTCTTGTTATTACTATTGCTTTAGAAATGTTGCTATTTTCATTGTTTTTGTGTTTAAGTATATTTTCTGTGTGTGTGTGTATGTTTTCCTGTGGTGTACAAATAAAGTATGACTTATCTTCTATTTTCTTTCTCCTTGCTGAATTCTATTATTTTTGCTGCTGCAACGACCTAATTTCCCAATGAGGACCCGCAAAGTTTCATCTTATCTTACACACCTCATGATTTTTACATTTCTTTCTTTCACACACACTTTGACAATCTCAGATCCCCTCATCATACTATCCACAAAGTTTCCCAACCACCTTCCATGCCAATCCCCCCTCCCCACCCACACACACCCACCCACACACACACACTCTCTCTCTTCTTCTTATTTTACTTTCTGTCTCTATTTCAGCCTCCCCGATTCTCACGGTGAGCGTCTCCCATGGTTGATTGGCCGACAATAGCGTACGATCAGTCCAGATGGTGTGCCTGGGAGCCTGTTGACTGCACTGTGTTCCTGGGTGGGGGTGGGGAGAGGGTGGAGGAGGTGGGGTGGGGGGGTGTTTGGTCACTCAATCTTTGTTCGACGGGGCACACTTCCTTTGTGCCGCCGGCCTCAGTGTCATTAACACTGAAGTGTGGGAAGCCTGGGACCACAGCGGCTCCCACGTTCCACTGAGGCAGGAAGGGAGCGTGTGACTGAGACGTGGCCAGCGGCAGGCAGGGCAGCCAGCTGTGTGATGTGTGTGTGTGTCTCTGTGTGTGTGTGTGTGTGTGTGTGTGTGTGTGTGTGTGTGTGAGAGAGAGAGAGAAAGAGAGAGACGGTGAATGAGAGTGAGAGTGTGGCTGTCTGTATGAGTATGTGGGGGTTTGCCTGATGTGTGAACATGTGCTGGGAGCGTGCTGGCCAGTGAAGTGTGGAGGCTGTTAGGATGGAAATATACAGTTTGCTCCTGATTCTTTAACTGCTCAGACTCCAATCAGCTGCCATCAAATTCAAGCTGGCAGGCTGAACTTTAACCTCCTCGTACTGAGTCCAACAAAATTATAAGTGCATGTACAGCAACATCTCCAGTGTTTGTACGTGTTGGTTTTCCAGTGACAGTTATTTGGAGTTGGCAAGTGTTGATTGGAGAGATTTCGGTCCACTCATAGAGCTGATATGGCTCTAAAAGTGAAGCTAAAACTATCTAAAAGTGTTAAATTGACTCGGATGGGTGTGGATTTATGAACACTGGCATGATGTTGATTTTTCCACTTTCCAGTTTAATTAACACTGACGATTCTGCTGTGTGGAGCCAAACCACACCGAAAGGTTACGTTTAAAAAGACTCCACACATTTGTATCCCTTCATCAAAGAGATTTCATTAGTTACAACCCTTTTATTAGTGCTAAAACGTATTTTCTGTTCAGCTCCAAGTCGTCTACAGTCTTGCGTTAACTCCAGCAGAAAGACTGCCGTGTCAAGCCGGTGGAAGTAGCTGCATGTTGGTCTTTTCTGATGGCTGGCCCTCTGTAACACCCACGTGTGCCCGCTGGCCGAGGCACTTTGTGCTCAATTACGTTCTGCTGGAGATGACATGAGACGGCGGCGTGCTTCCCTCTGGGGTCACCACTTTCCCATATCAACAGAAGCACTGGGTCAGTCTCCCAGCTACACCCCCCCACCCCCACCCCCACAGCCCCTTTAGTCTCTTTCTCTTGCAGTCTATTCCTCCACCTGCTCCCCGGAGACACACTCATTGTCCCCACGGCAATAAACACTTCATTGAGCATGTGGCAGCCCAGCGTTCCTCAAAGCCCTTCCCAGCGCTCCCATTGGCTGGGGACTGTGAGAAACTCCAACAAGCCCAAGACCCACACATTCATATGGAGATTTTGGGGTATAAATACAGGGCCGAGGCAGAGGAGAGGCAGCACAGATCCAACTGGCTCTTCACTGAGACTATCAACTGAGCAGGACAGCCTGACTCCACAGCTATGGCACCCACTGTTTTTGGACAAATGAGCTACTCTAAGGAACACCTGACTCCTACTCATAAGGTAAACACTATTTCTGCAAAGTTATATCTGCCTTTTTGCATAGTGTACACATGATATAAAAAAAAATTCAGAATGTTCAAGTTGACTAAACCTTTTTCTTCTCTTTTGCCCTTTTCAGCTGAGAAAGCCAATGGTGGAGAAACTGCGTCGGGATCGCATCAACACCAGCATCGAGCAGCTGAAGTCCCTGCTGGGCCCCGAGTTCCTCAGGCAGCAGCCCGACTCCAAGCAGGAGAAGGCGGACATCTTGGAGATGGCCGTCTCCTATCTGAGAGGCTGGCAGCAGCAGAAGCATCAGGCCGGGACCTCCGGCCCGATGGCAGCCGGCGACGGTTACTCCCGCTGTGTGCAGGAAGCCATCGGCTTCCTGTCCCAGTGCGAAGTGCAGAGCCAGTCCCACGGCCGGCTGCTCAGACACTTCCAGGGCCTGCAGGCCTCCAGCAGGACCGGCCAGACTCCCTGCAGCCTCTCCCCCCCCGGCTCACCAGTCCACCCAGTCAGCTCCAACAAGGGTGTGAGTCCAGCCAGCTGCCTGCTCTGGAGGCCCTGGTAGAGCGGAGGCACCTTCACCTCCACACAAACAGAACCAAGTCTGTGAACGTCATGGACAGAAAGTTGAAGACTGACAGAGTTTCTTTTGCATTAGCAAGAGATTCTATGTTGCTGAGTGTTCACCGGTGTGAAGAAAAGGCACAGTGTGCCAGTATTCCTTTGGAAGAACTGAAATGAGATGATTCAGGTTATACTGAATATGTACACTATGTGTATGCACGTTACACACTTTTTAATAAGAGTGTTACTCTGTGATACTGTTGATTGTTCCTGTGGGAAAAAGCGGATCCTGAAATTATGTTTGTTTTGCAAATGCTCCTGAATTCGTCTGCTGTTTTATGACCCACATTGGGTTGAAATTATTTTGGTGTCTGAGACACTGTTTGAGTTATGTGTTCAAACTATAGTTTTGATATCTAGTATCACTGCCTGATACATTGCATCAACTTGATGTTATGAATCAACAACATCCCATAGTGGATCCAATGGATCTATTTTTACTGTAAATCCTATTATGATTATACTTCAATATGACTATTATGTAACCATTATTTGGCTTATGTGTTAAGGAATATTATTGATAGCATTCTAACTGTCGATAATTATTCAGTTGTAATGTTCAAAATGGATGTTTTCTGCATCTTCTAATTAATACCTTTTATAAAGGAATTTTGTTTTGTCAACTTAAGTCTTTGTTAAAAGAATCTAATTTCTTCATTGAGAAGAATGCCTTTGAACATATGAAAAATAAATGGAAAACTTCAAATGAAGTTTTGCAAAAGTAAACAACTTTGGTGTTTTTTCTATCTCTTTCTGTCAGCAGTAGTACTTTCCACAACACACTACATTAAGACTTCACACATTTACATACAGACATTCACACCTGAGGGTTTCTCAGTGCTTCACTCAACACTGCAGCCTCACTGTAGTTCCTTGCTCAATGGAACAGCGGCAGTAGTGTTTTGAAGGAGGGCAGAAAGGTTTGATTCCTGTAGCAGACAGTGTGTGTCCAGCATCTACGTGTCTGGGCCAAGTGTCCTCTAGCAAGGCACTGAACTGCTGCCAGCTCACTCAGTTTAGTCACTCTGTGTATGACAGCAGCTAAAAGATTAAAATTTAAATGTAAATCCCTCTGGTTAACACTTAAATTTGGCCAGTTTGTCAGAGAATTATAACTGCCTACTTCTCTAACATCTAGGCTTCCACTGCCCCAAGTCATCACGTTAACAATTTGAAAAACTGGTATAAATATATTAGGATTTTTGACCTAATCATACCTTAAAGTCAGCAATGCGACTTTAAGGTATGATTGACGCGACGATGATGCAACTCACTAGAGAAATGAAGGAGGAAAGGAGGCAAAGGCCACTTAACTTCACCTAGGTCTTTGGGAGGACGATTTTATCCAAAACACCTTGAGTGGACACATTTTTAGTGTGAGTGGACCCAGTGGGAACTTAACCACTAACCCTGGCAATGTTAGTGTCACACTCTACCCGTCTGTCTCTACTTTTGTGAATATAAAAAACTAGGTAGTAAATAATTACTTTCTTACAATCAAGCAGAAGGTTAATCAGTATAAATTTGTGTTGTCACGTGTATTGATGTTTTCAGTGTACTTAGTGGACATTTGTCTTTTTTTAGTGTGATTCATCTTGATGGACTTAGCTGATTTTCAACAGAATATGTGCTCATACGCTAAGCCTGATATGCTTTAATGGTCAGAAACATAATTAATGCCATTCGCGAAATATTTTGAGGTAACTGCAGGTACATGTAGATTCGTTTCTTTGCTGTATTTGCTGCTGCAATGACCCAATTTCCCCACAGGGATCATTAAAGTTTCATCTTATCTTATCTTATCTTATCATTTTGGTGCATAAGTGTAAAGGAAGTCCAAAACACCGAAGTATGAAAACACCGAGCACAAACACTGCTACGTGTCACCATGCCCCATTTCTGTTGTTGTGGCACTGACAGGCTGTCTAGTGCCTGAATTGTATCACGAGTGTTACAAAAAAGTCTTTCACAACTATTTGTCTTTGCAAAAGTTGTGGAGACTCTGTTATGCCTGGGAGTTTCTCAGGGTCTAGTTGGCTAGGCCAGATGGTCTGGCTGAGGGTGCCCCCCCTCCACCCCCCCACCCCCCCTACACACCCACCCCCCTTCAACAAGAGATCAAACACCGTAGCTAATGTGATGTGTAACAAGACACACTTCTATTGTCCCCGTCTAGGGGCCGATGAATAGGCCCAGAGTGTGGGAAACGGGAGATACCACACTCACAGAGAGATGGCTGACGGGAAGCCGCTCCGCTCTGCCACAGGTCCGACTTTCTGCCCAAGACTTTATGGCAGGAATTCAGCTCGCTCAGTCTGTCGGTGGGTGGGTGACTCGTCTTCACACACACTTGTAGACAAAGGCCCCCAGCAGCCACCCAAACTTTTTGAAGGGGGCCACAAATTCACACACACACATGCCCACAATGCAACAGAGAGGATAGATAATATAAACAGATATGGAAGTTACTTGGCGGTAACTGAATTTTCAATGGAAGGAAATAACATGAATAAAGAGGGAGATATGTTTACCAAGGTATGATCTATGACACAATTTGATAAATCATAAACAAATACTACAAATGAAAAGCAAGGGAAAAAAACATGACAAATTTGAAATATCTGATGGTGCATGTGTCTTCCTTCAACTTTAATGTGGCTCCATCTCAGTCAAAACCTTACTGGAAGTGTAAAGCATCAAATCTGACTTCCAAAAATATCAGCAAGTCACTTAACAGTAACAAAACTCCCCAAATGGACAAATCAAACGTTAAATCAAAAGAGTTAACGTAGACCAAAGCCAGACAGTCTTGGCTCTAGTGCCAGTGTGTGAGGCCAGTTGACTTGATTTTTCCCAGATGGACCGGGACACAGAGTTTCTGTTTGTCCTGCAACAAAGGATCAATTAACATTCCCAGCGGAGCATTGAGGAGCGGCATGGCTTTTGTAGCTCATTTACCCTGATGTTGGGGACTGGTGGGAAAGCGGGGAGACGGGGCTACTCACACTGCGCCCACAAGGCCGGCTTCACATCTGGGACCGCAGAGGCATGCTGCCAGCCCGGCCATAATGCCATTAACTTGACACTAACTTGACACAGTTCATTTACAGAAAAGGGCCTGTAGACCCTCGAGGGAGGGGAGCCAAGAGCTGGAGGTAAAATGTTGGCTACACTATAGCAGCAGCCAACACAGTGTGTGACTAAAAACAACTATAATACAAATATAATATGTGCATTCATATAGTTATACATTTAACCGTATGTTCAAATCTTCAGGAAACATACACATAAATGTAAAGTTTTGGACCTTAGCAAGATATTTATTACTTGTAAAAAGTGAGACTGTTGCAAAACTATTTGATAACAAAGTATTAAAACGTATAATACAAAATTATAAAAACGTACAAAATTGTAATACTTTTTAATGGTAAACTAAGTCCTGGGTTGACAAAATTATCATTTTACAGACTGATTCCTCTCTAGTTAGACATACTGCATGATGGACATTTGGTCATATTTTTCTCCAAAATGTTTTGTTTTGGAAGTGAACTCTTCAAATGTAGGACTACTGCCATATTTTGACTGATCTGATGGGACTCAGTAGAGTTAGGCTACACTATCTAAGTGTTACAGGTGTCAATCATGTTCGCCATGACAACAACTTCCTCCAATTTTTTCCCCAGTCTCAAACACAGCATGGTAGACACTGGCACTTCTGATGAAGCCAATTTGAGAGTGCATTAATGGATAAGTAATATAAGCAATAATAAATAGGCCTAGCAATATCTATTATCCAGGCCCAATTAAACCCTGTCAGTTCCCATTATGTAGGCTGCTTCATCAGGAAAATGCAGTTCTATGCTTCGGTGATTCCAACTTTTTTTTTTAATTACAACTAGTTTCTTTTTTCTGTTATGTATTTATTTATAGTAAGCCTGTGCATGTGCTGTGCTGTTATTGCAGAATATAGCCAGCGCACTTGGACAGATCCCCTGTTTGTGAAGCAGTGAATTCATGTTAGTTTGTCAAACTGCGTCCGCCCTACATTCCCATTAATAAGCCAACAGTGTCAGCAGTGTCTCCAGCGGGCTGAGTTTTCCCACACTCAGTGTCCAGTCAGTGGGAAAGCCTGGATTATCGCCAGCCAGAGCGATGGCACAATGGCATAATGGCATAATAACCCGCCTGTCAGTCAGCGTGGAGAGCTGCGTGCCGGGAGCGGGACAGGAATGTGGAGGATGCTCGGCAGCAGCCGGAGCTGATCCCTCCCGAGACGCCACACTTCTCCAGTCTTCAAAGAAAACACACTTCTTCAGGCGGCGGTGTGTTTCTGGGCAGCTTCCCGCTGGC
The DNA here is from genome assembly GCF_046629955.1 of Centroberyx affinis. Taxonomy (NCBI): domain Eukaryota; kingdom Metazoa; phylum Chordata; class Actinopteri; order Beryciformes; family Berycidae; genus Centroberyx; species Centroberyx affinis. The sequence goes on from NW_027281998.1 coordinate 293,031, forward strand.
TCACCCGTGCTGCAAAAACTGTTTTCAAAAAAATGTTTCAACAGACTCCCCAAAATGTATTTGTGCATGCAAATATTGGCCACACATAATATATTTCGCATGAATGTCATCTACTTGTGCAAACACATTTTTGTCCATTTGTTTATGCGCACGCACGCATAATCCAGTTTAAAGCACAATAAATTCATTTGCATGGTGATATTACACGCTCATGTCCTTGATTGGTTTGAATCATTCTGCGAAACAACGAACTAAAGTAAGACTAAGTAAATTTCTGTTTTTTTAAGTGAATGTGAGACAACAAGGATGGCAGGATGCATGCGTAAACACTTGGAAACATTTGTCGCCTCCGCACGGGTCTTTGATGTGATGTGCGCCTGCAGGAACATGCGCCACTTGTCGGCTTTCACACCTGAGTCACGAGTCACCAGCAGCCTTTTGATAGCAGTGTTTTCCCTCACATTATAACAGTGTTTTTCCTCAGATGACTCCTGTCGGAAATACTATGAAGCCTACAGGCTTTAGGGTGACAGCGGACACCGATCCTACTGTTCATGAAGCAACAGGTGGAAAGTGAGTTTGGCCTGTTGAACTTCTCATTAAGGCTCATTAAGCTGCATAAAGTTAAACTGCTTCTACCCTACAACATTGTTGAATCTGGTGTGGTTGACCTTGTACCTGCTTCTGCCCTCCATCATATTAAGAAAGAAAGAAATCTCTCCTTACATTTGGTTATCATTCTAAACACGATTTAATTGTTATGAGCCTATGACCAAAATGCTCTGCAATTGCAAAGAGTCAATTAATCTTCTTTAAACTGCAACTCTATGTATCCAAATGCTTTGGTGCGATGCAATGCTTTTAGGAGGAAAGTATGTTTCTTTGAAGAGAAAATGAAAGGCTTCCTGTTAAGCTATATTGTTTTATTGCTGTGTAGCATTTGGCCCCTTGAAACCTTTTATATCTCTCCTTAATTGCTGATGCCCCTCCTTTGAAGATTCTCACCTCTTGTGTGTGTCATTTGGTTTACATCTAGACCAGTCTAATTTTTTAGTTCAAATTGATTATCAGTCTATATGACAGAATCTGTGATGACCTCTGGGTAATGTGTTAATTACCTGTTGCTTATCTTGGGAAACATTCCACGCACAGACTACTTGCCCTCTGAGTTATTGATGTGTCTCCCATTGTTGTGCTGGGTGTCCCACTGCTCTCAGAGTGTGGGAACCCCAGCCTCGCCTCAGCCACATGGCTTTGTTATGCTAATCTGTCACTATAAAATGGGGAGCAGCTCCTCCAGTGGGATCAGAGCTCACACTGTCGTCCAGAAGGAGCAGGTCACTTCACCTCCACAGACATGGCTCCCTGCTCCACCAGCTACTCCTCCATGCACCACATCAGGATCCCTGAGAGAGACAACATCAAAGTGAGTATCAGCTGGGATTGAGACATTTTGCATCAGCTGCTACAAATATCTGATTGTATTTGTGTATTGATGATTTGAATCACAAACTTACCCGGCTGCCTCCTCTTCCCCCAGTTAAGAAAACCCCTTGTGGAGAAAATGCGCAGAGATCGCATCAACAGCTGCATCGAGCAGCTCAAGCTCATCCTGGAGAAGGAGTTCCACAAGCAGGAGCCCAACGCCAAGCTGGAGAAAGCCGACATCCTGGAGATGACGGTGAGCTTCCTGAGGCAGCAGCTGCGGCCCGGCCTCTCTCAGAGGGACTACAGCCAAGGCTACTCCCAGTGCTGGAGGGAGTCGGTGCAGTTCCTCTCCGTCGACTCCGTCTCTCCTCTGCAGGGCCTCCGGCAGCAGGAGCAGCAGAGAGCCGGCAGCTCCTCCCCAGGCTCCTCCGCCCTCAGGCCCACCGCGCTGCAGGACAGCAGCAGTAAAGGCCCGGTCTGGAGGCCTTGGTAGAGACTCTGACACACAGAAACTCCAAAACCCTGAGGGGACGACACTCTCCCTCACTACGTAGGAAATACATATTTCCAACCTGCTGATTCTTGGTGGGTTTCCTTATTGTCTCATCACATTGATGGACAAGTAGCAATACTGAAAGAGAAGGCTCTCACTTTTTTTTTGAAGATGGTCCTGCCTGGACTTTGAATCACATCCGATATTTTGCTTTTCCTTTGCGTTTAAGAACTGGAACTTGATTTGGAGTGATGATCTTTTTGTGAAATCTTGGAGCTATTGTGAAATGATTGTTTACTCCAGTGGAGTTCATGTTTGGATTGCTTGATGTAACAGTATCTACTGTATTTTACTGACAGCTGCTTTTGAGAATATTTCTCTTCTGTTTCTGTTCTGAATTAACTATATTCCACATGTTTAAATTTATGGCTGATTGCTCATGTGTGTTTGTGTGTGTGTGTGTGTGTGTGTGTGTGTGTGTGTGTGTTTGTGTGTGTGTGTGTGTGGGTGGTTGTGTGTGTGTGGGGGTGGGGGACATGGGTGTGCATGTTCACATTTTTGTAATGGCATGTTGCTATTTCTGTGTTGCTATCACATTTACGCTCTTAAAACTTGTTTGTAACGTTTGTATGACAATTAATAATAAAAAGCTACAATCATTAAAACATCCTGCTGACTACTTTCCCTTCATGATCCAGGAGAGAATAATATAGTGTTATAGAGCACTCCTAAAGCCTGTCTTTATAATTAATTGATGTTGCAAATAAAGAAAAAGTTCACAGGTTCACATGTACTCAACCATGAAATAGAATAAAAAGTAAAATACCAGTATCTTACACTTTTTAGCTGAATTTCTTCATAAAACCCTGTTTTTAGTTCATTTCTCATTGCATGTCATGTTATTATTTTGGACAAGGTCACATTTACACCTATGAATTCCAACACAGACATTTAACCTGTGATTCAAACCTTACTTATCACGGAACTTGCTACCATTTATTCAAATTATTATTATTACCGCTGAGGGAGAATATACGCATATGTGCACACACTTGGCCAACTGAGCATGCATTTGTTAATTTTTTTCTCTTGTGTTGAGTGACCTCAGTGGTAATAATAATAATTTGAAAGGAAGACATTTGATAAGAATGGTTTGAGTGACAGGAGAATTCAAAGGTGTAAATATGAATATATTGTATATTACAGTAACCAAAAATCACCCAGATGACAGGCACTTCCTTGAACAAACATCACATGACCTCATCCAAAATTAACCAACAACCAACAAGCCATGCAATGGGAAAATAACTAAAGATAACACACACACACACACACACACACACACACACACACACGCACACACACACACCCACACACACACACACACACACACACACATGCTTTGATACTTGTAGTTTTGTACTCAGCACCGCCAAGTCATATTCCTTACATGGAGTTTACCTGGCTATTAAAGCTTGTTCATGATTGTTTGTATTGTATAAGCATTATATGCATGAGTCACACAACATTTAGTGAAAATTCAGAATATGTTTTTTATTAACAACTAATGAGGCCATGGCCAACAAACCAAGATATCGCTTCATATTTTGGGGTTGAGAGAAACAAGATTGTGTTCATCTGAATAGTACAATTATGGCATAAAGAGTTATAAGCATGTATTTCTCCTCGTGCAGTACATGGTCATATAACTGCATAGCACATAGTATTCAAAATACGTGGCATTCAGTTTTAGTAAGGCTGTGAATATAATGCACAGCATCCACAAATGGACTGTTACACAGATGAACTACTGACCTTTGGTATTTGTCAAATACTTCCTTCCTTTATAATAGGCAAATCAGTCACAGCAGACATGATCAATAAACAACTCTAGTTTCCAATACAATTTGAAAGAAATTTATAAATTCACTAGACAACTTTGAACAGCTTCACATAATGAATACATGTTTGATTACCAACATTGTTAGTGTAACATAATGAAACAAAACTTATAATAATCCTCAATGTGAGGACTGAACATTGCAGTATAATGTCACTCTAAAGAGCTTTTGTTGCACACTTGTGGTGAAAGATCTCCTTCTGATAAAGAGCATAGAATACCTAATACATATCTTCTCATCAATATGACGAAACAATAAAATCACTCAATTACTGAGCAGGATGGAAATGTATATTTCCTACGTAGTGAGGGAGCGTGTCGTCCCCTCAGGGTTTTGGAGTTTCTGTGTGTCAGAGTCTCTACCAAGGCCTCCAGACCGGGCCTTTACTGCCGCTGTCCTGCAGCGCGGTGGGCCTGAGGGCGGAGGAGCCTGGGGAGGAGCTGCCGGCTCTCTGCTGCTCCTGCTGCCGGAGGCCCTGCAGAGGAGAGACGGAGTCGACGGAGAGGAACTGCACCGACTCCCTCCAGCACTGGGAGTAGCCTTGGCTGTAGTCCCTCTGAGAGAGGCCGGGCCGCAGCTGCTGCCTCAGGAAGCTCACCGTCATCTCCAGGATGTCGGCTTTCTCCAGCTTGGCGTTGGGCTCCTGCTTGTGGAACTCCTTCTCCAGGATGAGCTTGAGCTGCTCGATGCAGCTGTTGATGCGATCTCTGCGCATTTTCTCCACAAGGGGTTTTCTTAACTGGGGGAAGAGGAGGCAGCCGGGTAAGTTTGTGATTCAAATCACCGATACACAAATACAATCAGATATTTGTAGCAGCTGACGCAAAATGTTTCAATCCCAGCTGATACTCACTTTGATGTTGTCTCTCTCAGGGATCCTGATGTGGTGCATGGAGGAGTAGCTGGTGGAGCAGGGAGCCATGTCTGTGGAGGTGAAGTGACCTGCTCCTTCTGGACGACAGTGTGAGCTCTGATCCCACTGGAGGAGCTGCTCCCCATTTTATAGTGACAGATTAGCATAACAAAGCCATGTGGCTGAGGCGAGGCTGGGGTTCCCACACTCTGAGAGCAGTGGGACACCCAGCACAACAATGGGAGACACATCAATAACTCAGAGGTGAACTGGCCACAGGCTGACCGGCGCAGATAAAACCCGTTTCAAGATATAGATCAGACTGAGAATAATATCCTGTCAATCTCTGATCAGTGGCTGTTCCTTATCTCTTCCACTCCAATTAAACCAGGGATTCAGAGAGCGGCTCCTGATGTGGATCAAATTAATATTTTAATAGGGGATTTCATTCTGCAGTGGCCTCCGGGGAAAAACCATTAATAGTAAGAAGTGTGTTCTTAGAGATTTGATTCCCATAGCACACTCATGAAAGATTATAGTGAAATTATGCAAAAATACTATCATTTAGGACCTGGACATTACTTTGACACACATTATAATAATTTGGATAATTAAACATTTTGCATGTTTTTCCGCTTCAGATTCTCTGCTCAAGATTTCCATTTTTTCATTTTTATCTTTGCTAGTACAAACTTACATTTGCCTTTATGTTTAGTTGCCTTCTAATATCACAATCACAAATGAAAGGTTTCACTTGAAATTAGATGATCACCCTTTGAAAAATGCCACACAGATTGTGATTACTGACATGACAATAACATTCATTATGGAATATCATTGACGTTATTAGCAATAACTTCCACTCCACTGCACCTGCAGGAGCTCACGTGACTTAAACAGCCTCTAGAGGGCGCTTTGTTGAAGCCAGAGCAAGAAAAAAGTACCTTCTATAAACTATACACTTCTGCCTGTCCAGCTGAAAAGTGTAATGGGGTAAACATGATTCTGCATTCCACAAAAAAAAAATTTATTTGTTAGAAATTGAAGATCTTGGGCATCTTGAGTGTCCTGAGGTCGTCTTTTTGAGTGAATTTTGACCATATATATTTTGTTTTGAGCTGGAAATCTTATTCTTTCCTACCACGTTACCTTAGTTTAAAACACAAATAACCTTATTCCCGACCACAATCCCCTCCAGAGGAAAGTTGAGCAGAGCTGGTTAAGGCCTGTGGATTCAGCCACATGTTTCAACATATTGAGTGATGAATATAAAGTTTCCAAAATGAAATGGACATAGAGTATTGTGAAATGAGACTCGTGAAATCTTCCCACTGGCCCTCATTGTGTTCCTTTGGGTGCCTGCAGTAAAACTCCCGCTTGTTCACCCATGGCACACTTCTATTGTTGACTGCAGGGTTTAAGCTGTGAGTGGACAGAGAGACTGTGGGAAAGCCAAGCTCGGACTCTACTCACACATCTACTGGTCAATAGGCTGACCTCCTGCCACAAAAGGCCCTTTCATCCCTGCTCTCAAACAACAGCCAACCGCAACCCTGTGTGACTGTGTGTGTGTGTGTGTGTGTGAGATTGTGTGTGAGTGTGTGAGTGTGTGTGTGCTTGCACATGCACACACTCAGACACAGGCAAAGCCAATTGTGCATTTATTTGATATGTGATGAGATATTACGTCATGCTGCAATTATGAAACATTTTTTTGTGACCTCGCCATCTGCCCCTCAGTTGTGGAATCTCACACTCACACCGACATTTCTGCACTACAAAAATTCTTTATGTTTACTCTAATGTTAAAATCTTAAAATCATATTTTTCTACAACAACTTGTTCAAAGATTTTTCTTGATTATTATCTTGATAATCTTGATACTAGAATGATCTCTTTTTTTAAGATACTGTCACAAAAAATTCTTGAAACGAGTGAAACTTCATCAGAAAGTGAACGTGAAATTACCTCACCCCATTGGCAGATTTCTTCAATTGTTTTAGGATTCTAAAACATTATTGATTCTGGAATCAATATTAGTGTTACAGTCCATGGCGCACATCCCATCACTGTGATAGAAAATAAGCGCTCCTACAGCCACAGCACTCACAACTGTAGCTGAGTGCTGCCTCCTTGTTTTGTGTTTTGTCTTGTTTCTGTGTTTAAAATACATTTCAGGTGCTAATATTTATTTGAAGCAATATAAAATTTAGTTTTACATTGAATATTTTGGTTTATGCATGGATACAAGGAATATGTGCCTGAAGGCTGAAATGATAATCTGAGTTTTGTAAATGTGAAATACTGATGATTTTGACAACGCTGTTGATGGAATATGATTATGTAACTTTCATTATTTGATGAATATGCTTAATAACGTAAAAAGGACTCATGCCTGTTCATTTGCTTGTCTGTTATATAACACACACACCAGTTTAGATCTGGATTGAATTTAAGAGCAAAAAACTGGAAGCCAAAATATAACAAATAAGTAATAAAAAACATAAATAGAGTCAAATATCTCCAAAGAGTATTGCTTCTGTCTTCTGTCTGCCCTCTGACTCACATCACAGGAAGTGCCTTTAACAATTATATCAATTCACATGGGCATTTTCTGTGATATACATCAGCAACCTCAACCATGTTAATTATTTAAAGGAAAACCTAAATGGATCTACACTGAGCTGCATAGCCACAGTTTTATCACATTCAGACACCAGCGATCTGCCATGAAATTTACAGTGAGATGTGTAATTATTTTAAAACAAATGATCAGAGGATGACTGGAGGGGAAAGTTAACTTTTATTTTTTCATATAGTGCAGCAGGCAGCCTGGTGGTTAGAAAGACTTTCCTTCATCCCTCCCAGCTTCCAGGGTGCTGCTCTGTAGCCCTGACCTCTGACCTCTGACCTGCCCAGAGGAGGTCAGGTGAAAAGAGAACTTCCCTAGTGAGATCAATATAATATCACATTATTTATATATTTGTTGTCAGATTTGTTTACAAACAATTCAAATGTGAACAAATAATTTACAGCATCAACACACAGTATATTTCATGTTTAGCTGCCATATAATATCAATCCATATAAGAGATCAGTCAGTTGGTCAGTCAGACAGACAGACAGACAGACAGACAGACAGACAGTTAGTCAGACAGACAGACAGACAGTTAGTCAGACAGACAGACAGAAAGACTTTTGACAGACAGTCAGACAGACAGTCAGTCAGACAGACAGTTAGACAGACAGTCAGTCAGTCAGACAGACAGAAAGACTTTTGACAGACAGTCAGTTAGTCAGACAGTCAGTCAGACAGACAGACTGTCAGACAGACAGACAGACAGTCAGTCAGACAGATAGACTGTCAGACAGTCACCAGATAGATATAAAATTGTAAATCAAGCCAAAGTTGCTGCTCCTTTCATTTTACCTGCTCCATTACAGCATTCCTAAGAGTTGTATCTATGTTTCATCAAATCAAATGTTTCTACACAGCAGTGCTTCATTGTTTGCTCATGGTGTACATCTGAATACAGTTCTGGAAATGGGCGGTTGTGTTCATTTGCGGCCTGAGGACAATAATATAAATCTTGGGCAGGAAGTAGCCACCGAGGAAGACCAGGACGCTGGACAGTATGGCGAGCACGTGGGCGGCCTGGGTGAACGGGCCTCTGCTGATGAGGTAGAGCGTGAAGAAGCTTATCCAGGAGATCATGTAGACCATGAGGCTGAACGTGACACACTTGGCCTCGTTGTAGTTGGCCGGCAGGTCTTTCCCCATGTAGCTGAAAGAGAAGCAGAGGGCGCTGAGCAGGGAGACATAAGCGAGCTCCAGCCAGGCGCCGGGGGAGAGGGTGTTACTGCACTCCAGCACAATGCTGTCCGAGTAGAAGCCAAGATCCTGGGACGGCTGGGGGGGGTTGAGGGCCACCCGGAGCACAGAAACGAGCAAGATGGTGGCGGACACCAGGAGAATAGTAAACTCCGGCCCGTGGTTCTTGGCCCACGTGTCGTAAGCCTGTGGCAGCTTGGACGCCAGCTTAAAGATGCAGACGACCTGGAAGGCGCGCACCGATATACAGGCCAGGCACACACTGAAGCTGAAGATAAATAGGGGCTGTTTGAGGAGGCAGGCCGGCCGGGACGGCGGGCCAAAATGGCACAAAGAGCTAGCGGCGGCGGCGGTCAGGGCTGCCAGCATCAGGAGGCAGGTGCGGCCGCCGGCAGACTTGGCCACGGGCGTGTTCAGGTGGAGCAGGAGGATCAGCGCAGAGCCAGAGGTCATGAGGAGACACAGGGCCAGGAGGAAGAGCAGGGCCACAGAGAGGGGGGCGTCCCAGGCCAGCAGCAGGACGGTCCGGTTCAGACACTGCTCGCTGAGGGGGGGCGCCCACTCCTCAGGCAGGCACGGCTGGCATGTGGTTGATCCTGAGGAGGAGGAAAGTAAAAAATAAAAGCTGGCTTGTGATTCGGTCCTGTCTGACAGTGTTTGAATGAATTTAACATTTTTGAGTTCCCCCCCAAAATATATTTTATGGTCCTCGAGAAGAGAACAGCATTGGTTAGAATTGGTATAATACATTAATCTGATATTTTTAGGCACAATGTGGAGGGAGACACAGACCCATGAACTCCATGAGGTAGTCTCACACCTCAGGATATTATATGAACACTCGGCACCACCTGCTGGTCAACTTCACACACCACAGAAGAAAACACTTCTGTTAGCATGGATCATGTTGTTCAAACCTGGCCATCACTTCTCTCTTCCTACTAACTATTAAAATAGCAAAATTAGCAGGGACAATCAATTGTTAAAGTGCTACAGAACTTAGTTAAATTGTTAAGTGTTATACAAATACAGTTACTGCTATTACTACTAGTAATAGTAAGTATCTATTAAGTATTGCTACTACTAAAAATAGCTACAGATGACTTGCCATAGACATATATTCATTTCCAAAGAGGTAGCGCTGAAAATAAGAAACCAAGAGTGTGGTTGGACTATGAGTTTCTGAATTCATACTACCAATGACTACTTAACTAATGATTGAATATAGTCTTAATCTGTCCAAATACATGTGGCACCCTGAAACGGGATGCTGTAGTTCTCTCCCTGCTAATCTGTCATGGAGCAAATATCTAGGCAACAGAAATTAAAATACAATCTCAGTTTAAAGTCTCACCTCACCTAAGACTCACATGACCAACTGTCCTCTCACTTATTTTAGATTTTTCTGAATGTTTTTTTCAATCAACTGTCATGGATTTTTGTGTGTGTGTCTTCAATTTACCACTTTTGTTGAGGAACGTGGCAGCAGGACAGGCCAGGCAGTCGAAGCAGCACTTGTGCTGTCCCGTCTGCAGCTTCCTGTGTCCTGCAGGACAGTCTGGAGAGCAGATGGACAGAGGCACCTGGAGGAACCCACGACCGGCAAGGTTACTCTCAAAATGAGATTAGTTACAGATTACGGATTAATGATTATCTGCGTAGGACTGTAATCAGCAACCTAATCCACTGGAATACTCAAACTCAGTTATGAATTCTGATTGTTTTCAATTAGTTTTGGCTCTAAAATTCATTACATAGGTAGTTAAACAATTTATACCCAAAGGAGGGATCTATTATCAGAATCAACCATTAATTGTAGATGTACAAAATTTTGTTAGCATCTATAATTTCAGAAGCCTTTTTACATCAAGCAGGCTGCTGAATAATCCAACAAGTAGGCTAATCACCTTTTTCTTCAAAAGTCGCTATCTGTAATTCAATAATGGCATTTATATGAGTTCTAGTTTCCATTTTAATAATCAGATTACTGTAACACCAGTGCATATAATCTGTTACTCCTCAAACATGGTAACCCATACATGAGATACTGTATGTATGAGGGCTTAAATTACTTCCACTGAACTTGGAACTGAAAGAAGGCTAAAGCTGATAGTCAAATTAAAGTTAATTTGAACTGATTTGAACAGATTTCTAAAAATGCAAATTGTCTTTTAGTACGACATATAATAGTGTAAACACTGAAATAATTCCTGGCTCTTACTGATCCTGAAGTTTCAGTGCCTGGCCACTCGATCTGAGCAGCGTCGACTGTGAGCTGGGTGGGATCAGGAGTGAAGGAGCCCACGACTCTGAGAGACCAGTCTGTCCCCCTCCACACCCAGGTCACGATGTCATATCCTGTGGGCGGGTCTCCGTTCTTGTCGAAGTAGACGGAGGTGTTCTCCAGAGTGAATCTCACCTGCCGGAGCCATGGCAGTAGCTGAAGGAGAGAGAGAAAGTAATTTCTGTATGTTTAACAGAGAACAGTTTAGATTCTTCATTTGGCTAAAATATTTAGTCCTCCCTTAACGAGGCATTAAGTAAGTTTGAATCTTTATCGACTTTTATCAGTGACCAGAAGGAATTGCAACAACATCAGTAGGACTTATCTCCTACATACGTTTTGTGATTTGTTAATTGTTTTGTGAAATGGCGTTGTGTTTTGCACTTCAGGGCCACCGTAGTGTACGGGCCAGACAGTGAGTTTAGAAAGACAAACTTTTTTGCACCTGGCAAAGTAATCATTGAGTGTTTGATATTGATATAGGTCTTTTAACTCAGTGGTTCTCAACGTGGGGTCCGGGGACCACCAGGGGTCCTTGATGGCGTTCCAGGGGGTCCCCAGCAAATTGATGAATTATTAAACTTCACCATTATTTCATTTACAAGAAGTTAACACAATTAGAAAATGTAGGAGAATTACTATTTTGATCATAGTTTCTCTGTTATCTCTCTCCCTACAATACAGATAGTCATGGAATTCTGGACAAAATCATATCTGACAATAAAAATATACTCAGCTTTGGGTCTGAGAGACAAAATCTCATCAAATGGGGGTCCGTGGCTCTAATGTGTGCAAAATTAGGGTCCTTGATATGAAAAAGGTTGAGAATCACTGTTTTAACTAACAATATTTTACATGTGCTCACCTGCCAGGGATGAACCGTCTTCTTGTGGCATTCTCCAGAATCACAGCCGAGTGCCTGGTGCAGGCCATGAGCCACCGCGTACACCGCCTTATACACATTGAAAGAAGAGGTGATATCATATTTCTCCAGAGAATAGTTCTGTTTTGCAAAGCTGTACAGGTCTGTGCTCTGCAGGCAGGCCGCACCCAGGTTCATGGCACCATTCGAGGATTCCTGGGTGTCACTTTGTTGCTTTGAAACGTCAGCCGACTTTCTCTCAAACTCCTCAAAGCCGGATATGGCAGTATTTTTGATGGACACGCCCAGGACGGTGCCAATGGTGTGGATCCCGGGTATCCCAGATATCAGAGTGGCCACTGACCAATCCTCTGTCCCGATCCACACCTTACCTGTCACGTTCCTCTCAACGACAAAGGGGAAGAAGCCGCTGAGTTTGGACTTGCTGGAGAAAACGACAATAGTATTGACTTTGGTCTTCAGCATGTTCTCCACCATGCTCCTCATGTACTTGTCTGTGTCGGCGGTGCGTTTGGGGATGACCCCCTGGTAGGCGATGCAGATGTCGTGCTGCGCCGCCTGCTGGGACAGGCTCTGCATCCCCTGCAGGCCGTAGGCGTTGTCGCTGCCCAACAGAGCGATCCAGGTCCACTTGAAGTGAACCAGCAGCTGGATCATGGCTGCCACCTGGTTCTTGTCGCTGGGGATAGTGCGGAAGAACGTCGGGTAGAGGATCTTGTTGCTCAGCATCTCGTTTGATGCCTCATAAGAGATCTAAAGGTTTTACCAGAGAGAAACATGAGGAATGACTCTGGGTTGTGTTGAATAACTCAAAAATATGTCTCAGAAAGCTTTGCCAGGAGAGAGAACAGAAGCTAGAAAACTTATGAAATGAAAAATGGCAAGAAAAGGATACTGAAAAAATGAAAAAATGGAGGAAGAAGAGCAATGAGACATTCTGTCAGCACAGAGAAATCTGAATTCCTTACAAATCATTTTGCACAAATCCATATAGAAATTTGTGATAGAAAGCTTTGAGTCAAATTGCTGAAGAAGCTGAATTGAACAGATACTACTACTACTACTACTACTACTACTACTACTACTAATAATAATAATAATAATACTACTACTACTACTACTACTAATAATAATAATGATATTTTATATACTGTGGCACCTTTCAAAACCAAGTTACAAAGGGCTTTACCACAAGAAAAATAGAGTTTAAAAAGTCAAGAAAACATCATATGAGATAAAGGACTTAAAAACAGAAAAGAACACCATCTAAAAGACGGATTACAATGAAATGGAAAACAATAAATAGTAAAAAGAAATAAAATAAGTTGAAATAGAATACAATAAGTTAAAATAAATGCTAAGAGAAGGCCTTTACATAAAGTATGTTTTAAGAAGTGACATATACACTATATATGCTCATATGCAATGTGTTAGATTTCAAATGTTGCATTCCTTTTCAAAGTCAGAAAGAAATCAGCTTCATTCCCTCTGGTCAGTTAGAAACTTACCTGTGGCACCAGGTAGGCCCCTAGTAAAGCAGCAGGAGTGAATGATTTGCTGCTGCTGTCTGGCCCGATGACAGCCACGGCCCTTTGCCCTGGGTTGGAGTCTGGGTTCGGGTCTGTGTCTCCCTCTGTCTGGTGCTGCTGGCCCAGCAGGTCCAGGGTGGCCAGGACGCTGGCCGGGACCGAGCAGATGTCGTAGACCTGGTAGCCCAGCTTCACTCCTGGTAAGAGAGGCTGGCGTCCGGTGGAGTTACTGTTGATTTCTTCCACAGCAAATCTCAAGGCTTGCATCAGGAAATAGCCATGTTTGTTTTTTCTGCCTCTGGATATGATAACATGAAAAAAGATTTAAGAAATATTAACTTTTACTCTAAAAAGGTGACAATAATTGGGTTGATTTTCAAGACAGGTGTGGTGAGATGCAGTGGTAGAAAGAGTTCCTTCTCAAGTAGAAATATTACTTTGCTGATATTTTACTTAGGTAGAAGTAAAAGTACTGATGTAAACATCTACTTAAGTAAAAGTAAAAAGTAGCTCATTTAAAATGTACTCAGAGTACTCTTTTTAGAAAGAACTTTTTTAGATGTGATCTTTCCCATGCAATTCTAAAAAGATGAGAGGACAGAGTTCAAACTGGGTTCTTTTGATTGGAAAATTTGGACGTTACAAAATAAAGTGCACAAAGCCAGATTACTCTTCTCTTCTTTGCTGACTGGCTGTTCACTGTGAATGGCTTCACAATTTGTCAGTTTACTCTTGTCAAGTTTCTGATGCTTATGGGGAGCAACAGAATTTCTACTCTGTAATGGATGTGATTTAAATGTAGTGAAGTACAATACTTAAACAACACAAAAACATACTTCAGTATGCCCTCAATAAGCCCTCAAAACCCACCTATTCACTCTTGCTTTTGACCTCTAATCTTCTTCTCCTCCCCCCTCCCCCGTTCCTCCCTATGTATACGTCCTTTTCTCATCTATTTCTATCTTTTATATATATCTCTATTAAATTTGTTTTATCCTGTGTTTGTAAAGCGTCTTTGAGCACCGAGAAAAGCGCTATATAAATGTCATGTATTATTATTATTATTATTATTATTATTATTATTATTATTATTATTATTATTATTAAAAGCAAAATGACTGACTTTCCAGTGTAGCCTACTCACTTATTGCAGGTTGCCAAGGCAGGCAGACCAGAGCCAGGTGGATCAGTGTAGTGGAGAGGGAAGAGTCCAGCGATGGAGAAGTCTCCCTGTAGCTGTAAACCTTTTCCCTCAGAGACCGAGTCCAGTTTCCCATCAGATAACAGCAGCATCAGCCCGACCAGGGACAGAAACCCAGCAGCACCACACATGTTCACACGTCCTCACCTCCACCTCAGACAGCTAGTGTGGAGCAATGAACCTTTCGCTTCACGTTTATTTCTTTTCAGTGTGGCTGACAAGATCGGTTAAGGGGCGTACTGAAGGTGGGGATAGATGGAGGGAGGGGAGAGAGGGTGGGGAAGGAAAGGAAGGTGGGGAAGGAAAGGAGGGTGGGGAAGGAAAGGAGATGCGGCCGGTTTTGCATCTTTCCGGGGGAGTCTTGTTTGAGCGAAGCATATTTGCATGTAGGAATTTGCTTTTTTGACCGTAGAGTTTCCCTCCCATTAAAATGAATTGCATAAATGTAATAAGCCATGAAAAGGGAGACCGGTGTTTTTTCATTAATCTTTGACAAGTGACAGACAACTGTAAACCAGCTAGGGCGAAGCTATAGGCGGTCTGTGGCTCAGTTGTGCAGATTTATTATTCATAAAGCTGTTGGTTCAGTTTATTAAGGGAATTAACAGGTGTTTTTTAGGGAGTGCTTTAAAACAACTTGTCACCCTTTTCAGGGTTTAATAAAATAAAATCTATATATACTGGAAATACATTTTCCACCTAAAATTCATCAGTTAATGTCTCAAAAACACAGATGAGTGTGTCAACAAACAATAAGTATTTTGTGAGCAAAGGACTTCAGATGACTGAAAACTTTAATAGTTGCCCATAATGTACTTTACTTTGGCAGCAGTCATTATGAGTAGGTGTCAAATTTTCAGATTCTATTTTTGTACTGTTTTGTTAACAAACAGCATTAATTTCTTAAGATTAAAATTAATTAGTCAAAACATATAAATCGATGCATTTTTCAAAAACACTGATACCACGTCATAACTTTACATGAGTGTTCCACTATGTCTTTCCTTGTTAAGATTGTATTTTGACAGATAAATTATGTTTAATTACATTAGCTTGGGTCTAGATGTAGATCTTATATGGTGCATAAGGTCAAACGTGGCCATACAGTTATGCAGAAACCTCATGGTTCTGGATGGCAGTAGAGAAGAGTAATAAGCACTTTCACTCAAGTGCTGTGTTTGAGTTAAGTAGGAAGTAGTAGTAGTAATTGCATTTGCTGCCAAATATCGTACTGTTTCCCCTTCATTTATCTTACACCTGCAGTTACTAGTCATCCTTAAGAAAATGGTTTTGTTGGTAAAATATGGTCAGTTCATAAAAAAAAAAAATCTTTTACTTTTGCCATTCATCTTGAAGAGGAAGCAACCAATGTGAGAATAAGTGGATCCCTGAATACTTAAGGCTTCTAGCTTCTAGCACTGAAATGGGAAGACGTTTGATTGAATATGAAATTCTGTCGTTACTAAAGTATTTAATATAAAACACTTCAGTATTTTTACTTACGATGCATTTTGAATTGAGGACATTCATTGGAATACTATTTGATGAAGTTATGTACTACTATTACTTCAGCAGAGAAGTTTTGTACATCTTCCTCCACTGTTGTTTGGTGAACTGTGGGCTAATGGGGATGAGCACCATTTCCTAATTTCACAAAAAGGTGAAAGCTAAGTAAACAGAGGATGTGGTGGTAAAATCAGGTTTCCCACCCAATACAGGTGTGGCTGGATTTGCCTTTTGGTTGATATTTGAGGCTCATTTCGTACCGTCTGTGTAAACACACCTGCTGTACTGACACGCAATTTGCCTGATCGTCACCTGTGTGCAGGACTAAGAGACTCAAACCCTTTGTTTTGACAGCAATAATGTGCATTTTGTCAACCACAGTATTATGGAGGCAAATGGCCATGTAAAGTATTGCTTGGTGGAGTATTTCCATGTCAGAACAAACACTAAGATTTCAGTGAAAATATTTGCATTAAGCAGGGTTTCTCAATATCACAGGGCAAAGATGCTGAAACTTTTCTGATCATCTCTGGTCAAATGTAAGGAACATAGGCAGCTGATTTAATTACTGTTTACTTGACCTTACAGAAAATATTCACAAAGCAACAGTGTAGGAATAAACATACATCTTTCTTAAAAAGATCATTTTTGTTTATTTTTCATGAGTAACAGTGTAATGGTGTAAAACAATCAGTCAGTGAATCTGCAAGGATCTCCTTCCTGAATGCAACAGGGAGGAAAATCATGAAAATAATCTTTGTTACTTACTTTGTTTCTTAGATGAATCAATACTGTAGATATTATGAAAATATAAGATGAACAATAAGGAAAACTTCAAGGACAACTTCCACATGCAGTTTCCATTGAAGAAACTCATGCTGTGCACCATCAGTGTTGACTGAGCACCATAATAACAATATGAGTTTTCAAAACCATTTTTGGATTCAGCATAGCAGCCCAATTACAGATAAGAAAAATACCAACTTCTGGGTATTTTTATGGTCCACATGCAGAGCAACATCGGATACACTGACTGCACAAACACTGCTTACATACAGTGATACATACACACAAAACACAGAGTGACATGTGGGGGTATTATATATAAATGAAAGACCATGTTTGCTAGAAATCCTTATTGTTCCCTTAACTTTATGGTTGTTACATTTGTCAACTGTATTACAATATGCTTTCAATTCAGTTTTAAAGACATTAAAAGAAGGTTTGCTTGTTGACCATTTTGTTTTATGAATCAGGTATCTTCCCAATAAAATAAGGAGATTATAAAATATTTTTTATTGTCCATGTTGATTCATTCTGAAAATAGAATAGAATGTCCTTTTTGTAAATTGTCCATACTCCAAAATTCACTAACATAATGACATTTCCAAAATAAATGCTCAATTGTTCCAGGGCAAGAATTACAAAATACACATTTGTCATCAAAGACAACTCAAATCTTTTTAAACTGGAGGGGTTATGACCGTTCTGATGAAAAAAAGGTTGCCTGGCTCTGCCTACGTCATCATTGTGCGACGCACATGCTGAGGTGAAAGTGCAAGCTGCCATCTTCGAAGAGATCTTTCTGATTAGTTAGGCAAGCAAACAAAAATTGTGAGTTTCATGATAACTCTTTTGCAGTTTTGTCCGATTTACCAGCATACCGAATAGATATTTGAACATTTATTATAGAGAGTCGGTTTCTTTACACCCGGTTAGCGTGCTAGCTCAGAGCTGGACCGATCTGCTGATGGCTGCCTAGCTTGGCTAGCTAGCTCTGGCTGTAAACAAACACTACTGACAGTGTCGGCTGTTGCTGGCAAACGACCTATAAAGTCTTCAGCTTCGTTACTCCGTCAACAGATCGACTCTGTAACCCAGTCCGTTAAAGAGCTCGGTGGACCGGACAGTTTGAGACAGTTTCACGCTCTGCACGCTGCATGCCTAACCGGGCTAGCTAGCGACACAACTTCAGTTTTGATGACATTGCGAGTTTCTCCAAACTAGCTCAAAGCTCAGTTGGTTAGTCTCCAGTCGGTTGGGTTAGTCGGGTCACAGGCACACCGTCCACGGCCATGTCGTCCTTCTCGGAGTCGGCTCTGGAGAAGAAGCTGTCGGAGCTCAGTAACTCCCAGCAGAGCGTCCAGACTCTCTCTCTGTGGATCATCCACCACAGAAAACACTCCGCTCTCATCGTCAAAGTCTGGCACAGAGAGCTGAAGAAAGGTGAGGAGAGCTTTTCATCATGTTGACTTGTGGTCTGAGACTGTTCTGCTTGTTATAAAGTCACCACCATCCTTAGTAGTGTTATGTTGTGCTGCTGCACATCATCAAACCTTATTACCGGTGTTATGTGACGTTCAGGTTTATGGGTGATGCTTCTGGACACTATAGTGAAGAAAATGTTATCAATTACTGTTTATTACTACAACTATTAAAGGAAAACATCATCATAAAACACTTTTAACAGTTACTTTCAGCAGTACGCATCAGGTTTTTGTCTCAGTGCCTCAGAATCAAAGAGCATGGGCTTCTTTCTAGACTCACCATTTTATACTGAAGTTCAACAATCATACAGGGAGAAATCCATCATAGAAGAGGCAGAGAGACCAATTTCTCCGCCAACAGTAGCCTCAATAGACCAGAATGCAATGCAGCCACAGGACATGTTGACTTGTATAAGGACAGAGACTCTTCTCTTTTTCTGCTCTCGAAAACCTCTCTTTCTGTTGTCGCTATATTGCTCTCTGCACCTACTGTTATAGCTGAATGCAACAAGTTCAGGCTCATGGGGGTTGTTGAAAGGTATTCTGGGAAATGTAGGGAATCACTAACTGAAGTAGAAGGCAGGTTGAGGGAACTGGGTACGCCGAGAAAGTAAATTACAACACTCCATCACAAAATGAGTCCTGGAATGCACTAAACATCACAAATTGATGATATCCAAGAGCATAAGAGCATCTGAGGGTGAATTTTTCCTTTCAAGTCTTGAAATGCGGCACCTGGAATGGATATGAAACTAACTGCTGTTATATTCTTGATGTGTCCTTCAGCCAAGAGCACCAGGAAGCTGACGTTCCTCTATCTGGCCAACGATGTTATCCAGAACAGCAAGAAGAAAGGACCGGAGTTCACCAAAGACTTTGAGTCTGTCCTAGTTGATGCCTGTTCTCATGTTGCCAGGTAGGTGGGAATGTGATGCTGCTGCTGTATGCTTTCAGACAGCTGAAAATGTTGGTCAGTGTGTATGAGCAGTGGTGGAAAAAGTACTCAAATCCTTTACTCAAGTAAAAGTATCAAAACCATAATGGAAAAATACTCCAGTAAAAGTAAAAGTTCTGCATTCAAAAGTTTACTTCAGTAAAAGTATAGAAGTATTAGCAGTATAATGTACTGAAGTATGAAAAGTAAAAGTACTCATTCTTTCAGAGTGTTAAATTGATGCGTTAACCTGTAAGAAGTATTTTAATGTTGTAGGTCAAACTGCTCCATATTCTGTTTGGGAGTTTAAACTCTAACAATGCAACATATTTTATGAGCTTATTGTATGTTTTTATATGTAAAACCGTATTCTGCAGAGTAAGTAGTAATAACTACAGCTGTCAGATAAATGTAGTGGAGGAAAAAGTACAATATTTCCCTCTGAAATGTCTCATAAAATGGAAAAACTACTGAAGTACAGTACTTAAGGAAATGTACTTAGTTACCTTCCACCTCTGCCTAATTGTAAAGTGCCGAGTGCCTAGAATGTAAAATGTAAGTAATAATAATTTATGATAGGCTATTCAATCTTCGTCTGCAGTGAATTTTCCATTTCATTTTTTGGTAATGAAATCAGATGGCTAATAGTTGATGAAAGTGTATTTCAAGTTCAGCCTTTGTAGTCTATTTTTCTTTTGTATTTGAATAATGATGAAAGGACTGAACTGATAGAAAAACCCTTTGTATGACAATGAACTTCCTGAATACAGTAGCAGAAGAACAGCCAATCACAGAAGAGACCTGTGGCTCTGTCCTGGAACTGGTAGAACAAAAAGTTGGTGAATTGCGGAAGAGAAGTTGCATTGCTTTGGCTGCTGTCAGAGAGGAAGAAAAAACTTTGAATGAAGGCTAATGCAAGTTAAGCTGACATTTCCATAAGGCGAGAGTATTCATCATCATCACCACCATCTTTCTTCTTCTTCTTCTTCTTCTTCTTCTTCTTCTTCTTCTTCTTCTTCTTCTTCTTCTTCTTCTTCTTCTTCCTATTCATGATTACACCGGGCCATTTAATAATACATGATCATTCTGGGATTGCAGGGATATCTTGTAATATTTATTGTGGTTCTGACCCTTAACCTCAATATTTAGTTGCTTATAATGTTGGCAATTTAAGAAATTAAGTTTTCTCCCTGTTTTTTCTCATTATTTTCTATTGGTTGTGATTAAAGGCTGTGTCAGAGTCACATTTTCGAACTTCACTCCCCTTACTGCAAAGTTAATACACCCATCTATATCAAACTTCAGCAATATATTAAGACTTCTTTTAGAGCTACATTATATGAGTAAATTATTTTGGACTAAAATGTCAACTGGAACATTAAAATTCCAAGGTCACAATGTGACTCCAGGGTGAGATAAATGTAGAGTAACATGGAAGCTCCACTTCCATTTCTGAGTTTGATCGTTTAGGAGAGATAGAAGTGATGGCTCTATTTTTAACAGCATTTAAATAACAAAACCACACAAACAAACAACGATAGTCTAGTTACACGTACACTATTGACTGTAGTGGAACTTACAAATCTCTACAGAAATAAAATCATACAGGCAGCACATTGTTTTCGATATCACTATTGATATCGTTTATTTAGAAGAAATGCAAGACAAAGGGTTTATGGGGGGTGGGGGGTGGATATGGATGGAGGGGGGGTTGGGTGTGTGAGCACAGGTGTTAATGTGCTCACATTGAAGAATTGGAGGATTTGTTAGAGTCTGAGTTGAGAGTTGACTCCATCTTGTCCTCCTTGTTCTTCTTCTTTTTCTCCTTACGCTTTGGAGTAAGGGCATCAGCGATTCTACGCAGGAAGCTCTGCTTCTTTTTCTTCTTCTTCTCCAAAAGTTCATTGAGCTCCCTCTCCAGAACAGCAAGCTTATCCACCATGAAGGCTTTTCTCTTTGCCCACTCTCGCTCTTTCACCTCCAGGGCCTGCTCATTGTCAATTTTGGCCTTGAGGAGACCAGCCCTCTCCTCCTGCTGCTGGAGGAGGCAGCTCTCTAACTTCTGCTCAGTGTGCTTCAGAGCAGCCGTGATTCTGGTTTCAGCCTGGGCCTGTTCCTGAGCCAGTTCCTGGGCCTGGACCTGGACCTGTTCTTGGGCCTGTTCCTGGACCTGGACTTGGTCCTGTTCCTGGGTCTTTTCCTGGGCATGGACCTGGGCCTGGGCCTTTTCCTGGGCCTGTTCCTGGGCCTTTTCCTGGGCCTTTTCCTGGTCCTGGGCCTGTTCATGGACCTGTTCCTGGGCCTCAACTTGGGCCTTTTCCTGGGCCTGGACCTGTTCCTGGGCCTTTTCCTGGGCATAGACCTGGGCCTGGACCTCGGCATGGGCCTGTTCATGGGCCTGTTCATGGGCCTGTTCCTGGGCCTTGACTTGGGCCTTTTCCTGGGCCTGTTCCTCGGCCAGGGCCTTTTCCTGGGCCTGTTCATGGGCCTGTTCCTGGGCCTGTTCCTGGGCCTTGACTTGGGCCTTGACTTGGGCCTTTTCCTGGGCCTTTTTCTCGGCCTGGACCTGTTCTTGGGTCTGTTCCTGGGCCTTTTCCTGGGCATGGACCTGGGCCTCGACTCTGGCCTTTTCCTGGGCTTGGACCTTTTCCTGGGCATGAGCCTGTACTTGGGCCTGTTCGGCCAAGCCCAGGAACATGAACTGGAGCTGGGTCTGGGCAGAAGAGTCCAGGTCCAGAATCTCCTTAAGATGTTCATCTGCCTCTCTCATAGTCTGGTATTCCTGGCTGGTCCATTTCCTCTGGGTCTGTTGCTGCTTCTCAGCAGAAGAGCCTAGGCCCAGAGCCAGCTTGAAATATGCTTCTGCCTCTATCATCATCAGATGCTCCTGGCTGCTCCATTTCATCTGGACCTGTTCCTGGACCTGGACCTGTTCTGCCAGGCCCAGGAACATGAACTGGACCTGGGTGTGGTCAGAAGAGTCAAGGTCCAGAATCTTCCTGACATATTCATCTGCGTCCCTCATCGTCTTATAGTCCTGCCTGCTCAATTTCGTCTGGGTCTGGGCCTGTTCCTTGTTCTGGACAGAAGAGTCCAGGCCCAGAACCAGCTTCAACTGTTTTTCTGCCCCTATCAGCAGCAGATGTTCCTCGCTGCTGGAGACTGGGTCCAGGAGCCCGGTCTTCCTCTCCGCAGGGAATTCCAGGTAGGTCTGCCGCGCAGTGCTGTGGGCGGGGCTTACCTGGGCATCCTCCGGCTCCATGTTGTGCTGGATCTCCATGTATTTATTTCTCTTGTCTCTCTTTCTCTCTCTTTTTGTCTTGTGTGTCGCCTCCATTGTGCCAAAAATTGAAATGTCTCTGTGCTGTGTGCATTGGAATTCTAACCTCACACTGCATTCACTGCCCTCGTTGTGACACCACAATATATGAAGTTAGTAAGATTCCAAGTTCCCCTTGATTGACAGGACTGTCAAAGATTCTGTGTGTTTTATTTGATTTGATTTTTTTGTGTCTAGCTTCAGTTAAGTGAATAAACCACTGCACTATGTCATCTAACTAATGTCATCTACACACAGAGGTGGTAAAAGTACACAAATTCCTTACTCAAGTAAAAGTGCAAATACTCATCTAAAAATATACTCTGGTAGAAGTTGAAGTACCGTTTCAAATCCTTTACTCAAGTCAAAGTATAAAAGTACATGGTCTTAAGTTTACTTAAAGTATTAAAGTAAAAGTCATTCTCCAAAATTCATTTCTAATGTTCTAAATTGGTTCTCTGTTGAGCTTTCCTCTGAATCACAGATGAGAGTCTGCAGCTCAAATCACAAACGTTAATTCTAGCAGCTGAATTCACTAACGTTAATTCTCTCTGTCTCTCGTTGCTTCTCTCTTCTTCGTGTTGCTTCTCTCTCTGTCCCTTTCCTTCCTTTTTGGTGTCACTTTGCTGAACAAGCAGCCAATCACATCTGGCTCTTGATCAGCTGCTTCCGGGATGGAAGCTGTCTGATGTGGAAAATAAAAAAAAAAAAATTGAAAATCAGTTGATGATTTCCCAAGAGTAACAAGTTTTGAAAATGTAGTGAGTAGAAAGTACAGATTTTTCTTTTGAAATGTAGTGAGTAAAAGTAAAAAGTCTTCAGTGAAAGAAAAACTTGAGTAAAGGACAGATACTTGAAAATCCTACTGAAGTACAGTAATTAAGTATTTTTACTTTGTTACATCCTACCTCTGTGTATGAGTGTGTGTGTTTGTGAATGGGGGGTGGGGTGGGAACACATGTGCATAAGTGCCACCCTTACTACTAGAGTTTATGTGAGAAATGGCGGCATATACTGTATCTCCAGCAGTGGATTGTTCAGTCCTTTGCCTGTACAACTGAAGTTAATGGCATTCCTCCTTTTTTTTTCATGTTGACTACAAAGCAAATTACTCATGGGGATAATCATGTTTTAAAGGAATAGTTCACCCCAAAATTCTGTCATTTTCTACTCACTCCCATGTCAGTTGAAACTCCACTGAAATTCGTTAGCACCCGTAGTTCCTTCTCAACCTTCTCCCAAACTATTGAAGTTTCCATCAATTTACACACACTGCAATTGTTTGTCTACAAAACACTTGGATTATGCTGTTTGGATGTCTGTTCCTCATTCCTCTCCTCATTCCTCTCCTCTCCTCATTCCTCTCCTCTCCTCTCCTCTCCTCTTGTCTGCTGTGTCCCAGGGAAGCAGATGAGAGCTGTAAGAAGCACATGGAGAGGCTGCTGAACATCTGGAAGGAGAGGAGCCTCTACAGAAACGACTTCATTCAGCAGCTCAAACTGGCCATCGAAGACTCCAACAGCCCCAAACCTGCAGGTTGGTTTACAGCCGGAGAGCCTGCTGTTTGTTAGACCTAGACCTGCTACAAATATGTGTATCATAAATCCATGAACTGTCTTAAACTCACTCTTTTGGTTGTGTGCTAGCCACCAACATCAAAGACTCTGGTGAATTACCTGCCATATTATTTTTCATTAGAACTGGCTGTGCAGCTTGATGGTAACTAGGTGGAATGTTAACGGACAGAAAATGTAGTCAATATTATTTTTTATCTGAATGGAGAAAGGACCAAAACTTGTCTTCTGTGTCTTTGGCCCTTGTGCTCCCTGATGTTTGCTTGGTGTTTTGGTGATATAGAAATTTAAGCTTATTCACCTGTTGAACTCATTTTAAGTTGCCCCGAGGAAGAGTGCCAGTTAAATGCTTAAATGTAATGTAAACTATTATGTAAATGTATTTCTGATCCATATTACACATTATAGTGGAAAAAACCAGAGAGATTGTAATAGTGATAGTTGTCGTGTTGAAGGCAACTTTGACTGGTGGTCACTTGATTTGAAAATCTTTTTTTTCTGTATTTTATAGCTGGTGAGTGGTGACTTATTTGGCATCCTACTATAACGTAACTTGTCTTATGATTCTGAACTCAAATAAATTTGGGGAAATTTTAAGAAAATTTAGATTTTTGCAGAATAACAACCTAAAAGTTTTGTGGAATTTCCCTTTAATACTCTGGCCAAAACAAAGTCAAATAATTCAAGTCAAAATTATTGGTATTATGAACTAGTTAGTCTTTTGTGCTGTTGACCTACAGTATCAATAGTTTAATATGGATGACCTGTCATTTACTGATGTTATACATGTTTTTCTGTTCTGTGGTGTCTAAACTTGACTCTGCAGAAGAGAAGAGACCTGTGAAACGAACCTATCAGAAGGTCCAGGAAGAGGAAGAGGATGAAGATGACGACTACAGAAGCCACTCCTCGCCTCGCAACTCAGACGCCTCTGCAACTCTGCTGGTAGGAGGCTGACATTTTGACATTTTGTTTGAACGGCTTAAAATATTAAAAAATGATCCCTCGCAATCAGTAAAGCTGCACTAGGCAACTTCGCACGTCGGGGGTTACAAATGGCAGCGGGAGGTAACTGTTTGAACTTCAATACCTAGAAATCACGTAACGTGACGTCAGTAAACGCACGGCTGGTCTGTGATCTCCTCATACCAAGGGATACCACAGGGACAAGAGAGGCAGATGATCTACTGGTGAGTCCAACTTCCTCTGGACACAGCGCTGCTCACTGCTGTGTAGGAGACACTTTGTGTTTCAGTCTTCAGTTTCGATTCGTCCCTTCATGTGGACGGAGAACGCTCTGTTCTGTTGCAGGCCCGCTTTTTGATTTAGGCCGACGAGACAGGTGTATTTTTTTTTACATAAAAATCTTGCCTAGTGCAGCTTTAATGTGAGTAGGTAGGTGGGAATGTGATACTGCCGCTGTATGCTTTCAGACAGCTGAAAATGTTGGTCAACGTGTGTGTGAGTGTGTGTTTGTGAGTCAGGGATGGGCTGGGAAGATGTGTGTATAAGTGGCTACTATTATTATACTATTAGAATCTATATGAGAAATAGTGACATACTGTATATCTCCAGCAGTGGATTGTTCAGTCCTTTATAGAAACCTGCCTGTACAGCTGAAGTTAATGGCATTCCTCCTTTTTATTTCATGCTGACTACAAAGCAAATTACTTATGGGGATAATCACGTTTTAAAGGAATAGTTCACCCCAAAATAAAAAAATTCCATCATTTTCTACTCACTCCCATGTCAGTCGAAACTCCACTGAAGTTCGTTAGCACCCGTAGTTCCTTCTCAGCCTTCTCCCACACCATTGAAGTTTCGATCAATTTACACACAGTGCAATTGTTTAAATTGCTTAAAATTTTGCTTGCTTTTCTTGCATCTGACTCTTTTCCAACTCTCCCTTCTTTCCCCACTTCCTTCCATCCTCCCCCCTTCTCTCTTCACACACACTTCCCCCCCCAATTAATTTTCTCCCACCTCCTGTCCTCCCATCCCTATTTCCCAATCTCTTGTTGCTCCCTCTATCCTCCTCTCCAGACAGAGGAGCTGGTGAAGGCCCTGCAGGACCTGGAGAACGCTGCGTCGGGCGATGCAGCCGTCCGTCAGAAGATCGCCTCGCTGCCTCAGGAGGTTCAGGACGTTTCCCTGCTGGAGAAGATCACCGGTAAGACCTGACAGTCTTTTTGGACTATTTTGCTGGGTTATTGTTTTTTTTATGTGGAACTGCTGGAATATTTTGAAATTCCACACATGGCTCTCTTGCAACCATTAAGCCAACATTATTCTAGATGGTTAGGGTTATTTTATTGAAATAGGTCGTGGCAGCAGCAAATGTAATAGGGTTCAACAGGGGGAAAAAAACAGTATAAGAATAAGTATACGTATAAGTAGAGGAATATGCACAAATGGAATCTAAAATAAAACTGTAAAGAATAATAAAAACAGTAAAACAATAAAGAAACTAGAAGGGCACTCGGAGAGCGCAGACCAAGGTTCGTACTATTATTGCTTGTTCGTGAGTCGGATCCGGATCCGCTCCAAAATTTAATGGGTTCTTCCTTGGCCCATGCTACACCCTTCCACGAAGTTTCATGAAAATCGGGCCAATAGTTTTTCCGTAATCCTGCTAACAGACAAACAAACAAATGGCACCGAAAACCTAATAATATAGAATGTAAATAATTGTAGAGTTACATATATGTATGTAAGATGGTAACAATTTAAACACATTAAGATTTAGGATTGCTAAATTAGAAATATGTGCTGTATAAAAATGAGTATGCATAAACATAACAATATATAAATAAAGACTGGAAAAGTATCATTATATATACGTTATGAAATAGTGGGAACCATTATGAATATTGAAAATCATTATTTGCAGAACATAAGAATGAGAGATATGTGAAACTGGAGGAAGCGAGTATGTGAATTTACAGCAGTATATACAGTATGTATTCGCATTAACAAGTCTACAAGTTTCCTGCCTTTTACAGCAGTGAGTGTGTGAATAACATCATGCCCTGTGGCCTGATATTCCCCCTCTGCCTCCATCCAGACAAGGAGGCGGCAGACAAGCTGTCGAAGACGGTGGACGAGGCCTGTCTGCTGCTGGCGGAGTACAACGGCCGTCTGGCCGCGGAGCTGGAGGACAGGAGGCAGCTGGCGCGCATGCTGACCGAATACATCAGCAGCCAGAAGGAGGCGCTCAGCGAGAGGGAGAAGAAACTAGAGGCAAGACGCTTCATATACAAACATAACACAGTCAGCAGTGTGAGGACGGGGACAAAGATCACTGTCTCAATGCTGTTGGCTGTGTGTCTGAATTTGTTTGTTTGTGTTTAGTTTGTTGCTCACTTATTCATAAACGGTGTGAAATATCCTGAAGGTTGTATGCTAATATCCTGAACTCGGCTACGTTTACACTGCAGCTGAAAGCGTCCCAGTTCAGATTTTTTCCCTCTCAGGGGACACAAATGTGCTATTTTCTAGTCAGTGTGAACAACAAAAACCTTTTTTTCAATTCCACTCTGGAACACATGGATTTGTGGTACAAAATCGTATCCTTTAGATTTGAACACTCAATTCAGAATTTGTCAGCGTTGCCAAGACAAAAAGTAAATCTTACATTTACCGAAGACAGTTGTCATAAATTTGGTGTTGGCATGGAGGACGTTTCAGTCATTTCAGTCAAAACTCCAAGGTACTTACTGCAACCAAATATGTTTGAAAACATGCGGGAGAAGCGTAGGTACGAACATGGATTTCACATCTTTTGTTAGGGCGTGTCATTTCATATTGGTATGGCATACATCCTAGAATAGATATGAACAGTCATCTAAAAAAAAATCTGATATGAGCAGCAATTTGCAATTGAGCTTGAAGGCCTGCACTGAACAAAGCCCATGTGGCTCATATTCGACTAATTTGTGGGATTAATTGTTGGCTGCTCAGGGCAAAGAGACTAAAAGTTAGAAAGGGTTTTAAATTATTGGTTTAAATCTTGTCTAACACCAGTTTCTATTGCACTTGGCCCCTTAATAGCCAATGAACTAACTAGTCTAATCCCAGTGCCTTGTCTTCTTAACTGTCTTCTTATCTGTGCCTCACAGGAGTACAAGCAGAAGCTGGCGAGAGTGACCCAGGTGAGGAAAGAGCTCAAGTCCCACATCCAGAGTCTGCCGGACCTCTCCCTGCTGCCCAACGTGACGGGAGGCCTGGCCCCTCTCCCCTCGGCCGGCGACCTCTTCTCCACCGACTGAGAGCCAAACTCTCCCCGCGTTTACTCCCCGAAACCCCTGCGGTGTCCCCGACCCGGGGAGCGCACACTGTCGGACCCTCCCTAACCCCCCCCACAGACTAGCCAGCCACCTTTGCTAACTCCAAACCTGCAGGGCGAGAGAGAGGGAGGAAGGGACGATGGAGGTTTTGGTGAAATCAAAATGCTCTGCGGGGGAAAAAAACAAGAGACTCTTTCATCCCGCTCTCGTTCGATTGTCAAAGATTCTACTCCACCAGCTTGGAACAAGTTTGCTTCCTGTTTGTTTTTATTCTCAATTTTTTATGCTGGGGATGTCAATGATTTGGGAGGGAGGGAGGGGGGCGGGGGGCAAAGATGCTAAGCTAATACAGACATAAATGTTGGTTGTCAGGGAGTGTCAATCGAAGCATGTCTTTCTGTATAGTCTATTTTGGTGCTGATCGAGGATGGTCGGCTGCTGGCTCTCACACTGCTAATAGGATTGTGAAGAGTGTGTACCATTCATTACTTTTATTTCATTGGTTTTCAGTTGGTGGCTTTTTATTGACACATAGTCAACTAGATGGTCTTGATGTGTTGTATTTAGAGAAGATATGGGAGAAGAAGGGGGTGCGGGGGTTAATGTGCATCTTTTTTTTTTTTGGACGTTTCATGAATGTTCATAGTCAACAACTGTTACTCAACACACTCATTTCGGCAACAATTCCCAGGAGTCTGTGATTAAACATGTTTTGTGGTAAAATCCTGACAACAGGCCATGCACAGTTGATGGAAAAGCCTGAGTTTTCAACAGCCAATAATTTCCTCTCATTTAGTGTCACAGCTCCCATCTGCAGCCATTTTACAGCATCCGTTTTGTGTCCCTCTTAGCAAGCATTCAATTTGATTCATTTCCAGACAAACAGTGTTGCAATCCATATCTTTTAAGCAGTTGGTTTCCATGCTGACTTTGGATGTTACATTCATGAAGTTAGCGTGTTCTAGTAATTATTCACCAACAGGGTTTATTCTCTATAAAAGCACAGATCCCGAAAATCACAAAACATCTCAAAACATGGCCTGGTCTTTACTTTTTAAATGTGTAAACCCTGCGCTTCATATCTTCAGTTGTAGTTTGTTCTCAAGAGTAAATTCTGAGAAGGCAGTAAGGTGAGAAAAACTGAAGAAATCATCAAAGCTGTTTGAGTTTTAGTCCGTGTGTGTCCAGTGTTGAATTGTTTTACTAAAAAACACAGCTTCAGCTCTGCAGCCCCTTTCTCAGGTGTCCATTCACAGAGTAACTGTCATAGTTTTTTATAAATAGCCGACAATCCACATTACAGTTCCTTTAGTTTGGATCGTAGGGTCAGCAGGAGTAAGATTCCCAAAGCAGGTAGGCAAAATGGTTTGTGATGTAGTTTTTCTGTCAAAGCCACAAGAGAATATTGTTTGGAGAATTCATATTTGATTTTCAAGTGTCTGTGTACAGAAACAAAAGTCATTTATTGAAATATTCTATGATACAAGGCTTGAGAGATGCGAGACAAACTACTTATGCTGCGAAAGCTTTTGGAACCGACCGTGGATCCATCTGCTGGTGAGAACAAATGTTTACCGATGTTACAGAACAGACAGAGGTCAAGTTTAGTCATAACTCATCTGCTGTAGACCTGCGACACCACAGGCCTGGGGGAAAACACTGCTGCAAATCCTTTAAAAAAAAAAAAAACCTTCTGTGATTTGATCGATCTTGCCTGGCAGAGTGGAACCAAAAAATCCCTCATAGAATAGTCAAAAATAGTGTGAAGCTTGGCGGCTTCAGTACAGTGTTCTTAAACTACAGGTGGGAACCCAAAACGAGTCTTGGTGGGTTCTCATATGATCTGATAAAATATGATAAAAGATCTAGTAGGTTATAATGAGCCCGGCTGTTTAAGAACGTTTAAGAGTAGAGAAATTTCTACGTTTCCCCTTTAAACTCCACTTTACCTTTCATTTTGACTTGGGGCTGGGCGATATGGTTGAAATCAATATCATGATAATCATAAGGATGTCCATATATATATCACAACATGGCTCACGTATGCAAAATCACGTTAAATACATCAAATTAATGTTCATCCCATTTAACTGAATGGTAATGTTAGGTGTGATGGGTCAGACAAAACTGACAATATTCATTAAAATGTTTCATCCCTCATTTTGTCAAGTTTTTAAATCAAATTTGCTTGTTATTTAGACAGCAGAATTATGTTATATTCATATTATTCCACTTAAAGACGATAAACGATAATATTGAATTATCGCCCAGCCCTGCTTTGACTCACAAGTATCACTCAAAGATTAATGAAATGGGAAACAAGGTTTTAAAACAACCAGAACGGGGAAAGCAGCTGTCCAGCTCCAGGCCAGATGTTGAAATTATTATTATTATTATTATGAGGAAGGATTTCAGTGACGTTTTGACCCAGGCTTGCTTTACTGTAGATGTTAGTTAGATCTTTTCTTACCTACTTACTGTGTGGCATGTGTTTCTCTGCAGAATCATACTGTACTACCAGGAGTCTACCAGTAGTGGTAGTTTTTTTTTTTTTTTTTCTGTAATGAAAGTGATTCGGTGGATGCCAATAAAATGGAACCATTTGAACAAATACCTGCATCTTTCATTGATTCATTGTGGAGCACAGTCTGTAAGATAACTGTACAGACAGAATACACATACAGTGGTTATATAGACTACTACATGTGTTGCTTGTTGGAGAAAGTAATTCGTATTTTTCTGTGAAACTAGGACTTTTATTCAGTTGTTAAACCGTGTTACCACAAAAATAACCTCTTTTAGTACACAAATACAAAATATAAAAACAACAATAACTCATTTTGTACTTATGCTGCATGATCAAATACTGGAACTGAACGCAGTGACACTACCAAGACTAAATCTCCCAGTTCATTAATGTCACTGATTACAATTTTCGGCAGGTAATCAGTAATCAATGTGCAAGATTACGTTTTGAAAGTAGTCTTCCCATCTCTTATATGAGTATTACCCATTGTAGCCCACTGGAACAAACATGGATGTTAGTGCTGTGATGCTTTTGGGAGCCCTGGCTCCAGTAACGCACATCACTCCTTCACCACAACGGTGATGAAGCTCTTGATGTTCCTCAGTTTGTCGCTGTCAAAGTTCACCAGGAGCACGCTGGAGCCGCTGCTGGTCGGAGTGAACTCGACAGCGGCCTTGGCTTCCTGCTTGGGACCCACAGCTCCAGTCCTGGAAGAAGAAGAATATGAAACAGAGATGAGTTTGAACTGTATGTTAACTCTTGTGCATCGTTTGATTTTTATTATGTATGTATACTGCTTTGAAGAAAACATTTCAGTTAGTACACATGCGTTGGTAATCATAAATGCCATAATACTCCTTAAGATTTTCTTTACTGTGATTATGTGTAAAAATCCTGTCAGTATGAAATCCTTCAAGATCTCATATAAACTGATTTCCTTTTTGAGAGGAAAGATTGAGGGAGTCACTCTCAGAGAAGTTATACTGGCTGACCAGAGGTGTCACTAGTGTGAGAGTGACTGCTCAACATCTTTCTTTCTTTTCGTTTTTAATGTCATTTTATGTATTTTTTCTGTTTTATGTGAAGCACATTGTATTTGCCTTGTGTATGAAATGTGCTATATAAATAAAGTTTGCCTTGCCTTGCCTTACTTTGGTGCTTTGGTAGTAAGGATTTGCCTCATAGCTGCATCAACATCATGCACATAATTACAGTACAGAAACACCATCCTGTACGGAAGCGTAATGCATTCACTTGAGAAAAAAAAAATTTGCCCTGTTTTTCTGAATTAACGAGATAATTATCTCAGAATTCTGAGAAAAGTTTTCATGGAAAAAAAATAATTCTGCTCTGTTTTTCTGAATTAATGAGATAATTATCTCAGAAAAACAGAGCAGAATAATTTTTTTTTCTCAAGTGAATACATTACGCTTCCGTAATCCTGTGCATTAAGCCAGTGGTTCTTAAACTGGGGGTTGGGACCCCCTAGGGGGGTGCAAGATCATTTTGGAGGGTTGTGAGATGTTTTACTGAATAGGATAGGAAAAAACATATTTCGACTATACAAATTTATGTTAAATTTTTCAGATTTTTCTCAGATTTTTGAAATACTGAATAGTTTTCAGACTCAAGGCCTCCTCTGCTAATCAGATAAAACCACCTGAACTGTTCACCCCGAGTAGGGAGTGAGCGAGTAGGCATTGTTTCATTTTAAGAGGTTACGAGCCAAAAGGTTTAGGAAAACGTATAGGAAAGAGAGGAGAAAGAGTTGCCACAAACTTAATGAGAGTCACAGAGGAGCGCTAAGAAGCCATAATCCACTCTAAATCAACTCCTGTATCCTGCATCTACAGCTGGGCTGAGCTGACGTACTGCAGTGTGACGGGTTTGCCCTGCGTGAGGCCGACTCCCTCGCAGGTGAAGCTGCAGTCCTGCAGCGGCTCTGGCAGCGGGTTCAGCAGGCTCAGCTCTGCCTTCACTGCCTGGTTCACTGTGGCTTCTCCCACCAGCTGCACAGAGGTCATTTGGTATTTAGATAATCAGGTGTCATCATGTTTGACATAATATTAAGAAAAAATTGAGAAAATTACGACCAGACTCATATATTGATTTGAGATATGGACTAATTATAATGGGTTACAATCAAACCTGGGTCAAGTAGTATTCACAATACAATGAGTGCCACAAGGTTTACACAATAACAGTAAAGCGGTATTTCCTAATTTCCTTAATTTAGCATACCTTTCTGTGATTGGTGGGGTTTACCACATCAAGACAATTCATATTGGGTCAGGTAGATTACCAAACAGGTTAACACAAATGTTAAGAATTATATTACAGTTTGATCCAGATCTGGTTAACAAAGAGAAGGGCAGACAGACTGACTGACAGACAGGTAGTGAGGTTTACTGTATCTATTTATACTGTAAGATTTTTCAATCTATTCCTCCTGTAGGTGGTGCAACAATGCAGCTGTTTAACCCAGACCTGGTTAAAAGTTTTCAAAAGTTTTCAATCTTATTTAATGAAAAAAAGTCTACTTTGCTTCAAGGTTATGAGGTTGTTATTCAAATTCTGCCACGGCAGCAACAATCCAGAAGTGTAATTTCTGTACTTTCTCTTCATAGTTACAATATGAACCTATTGTATAATATAACCCAAAGGCTCTGCTGCTGCAAACTGATTCATTCTGGCTTTTCCCAAAAATCTAACACTAGAGAGCTTTCATCACATCACATTTATCAACACATTTATTGCTCATGGACAGGTTTCATCCATCCATCCATCCATCCATCCATCCATCCATCCGTACCTTGATCTCTATATCTGGCTCATCCAGTACAATGGTCTTCTCGGCCTTGTGGAAGTCTACGGTCTGCTTGTCGATGGTGATGGCTGTCAGTTGGATCAGCCTATCAGAGGAAATCACTGATCCATACTTGTTATACTTCAGTCTGAGGGAGAGCCGCCTCTCTGAAGAACAACACAAAACATAACTGTTTTATTATCAATTCATTAATTTTCAATGGAATTTCAGCTTTATTAGAGAGCGTACAGTGGAGCGGGACAGGAAAGTTGGGAGAGGGACTGAGAGAATATGATTTTTGAACCCACCAACGTTGTGAGGAAGTGGTAGGCTATAAGCTTACATCTTTCTTAGAGATGCTGCTGCTTCCTTATAGACTTTAATCTTTGGTCTTTGCTCAGGCACAGATGATGAAGATCGTGTTCATTGGCTGACAATGGAAAGACGATTTTATGATATTATAGGGCTGAACGACTTTGAAAAAATATCTAATTGCGATTATTTTGACTGATATTGCAATTGCGATATGATTTACAATATTAGAGGGAATGATAATTTTTACATCATTATTCTCATTTTCATTGAAAAACGTATTAAAATGATTA
The DNA here is from genome assembly GCF_046629955.1 of Centroberyx affinis. Taxonomy (NCBI): domain Eukaryota; kingdom Metazoa; phylum Chordata; class Actinopteri; order Beryciformes; family Berycidae; genus Centroberyx; species Centroberyx affinis. The sequence continues at coordinate 327,259 of NW_027281998.1, forward strand.
TGGTGTGATTTTTGCGGGGCTCTGTACCAAACAAAGATGTTTTCTTAAGTCTGTAGAATATGACGTGTAGGCCAGGACACCTCTGCAGCACGACAATATTTAATTTAAAATGGTATTTTGACACATTTCACCTTTGACAAATATTGCGCCTCCTGCGATTTGAAAATTGCAGTAGGCCATATTGCGATTTCGATAAAATTTTGATTAATTGTTCAGCCCTATATTATGTCCCCCATGAAATGAACTCCCATTACTTCTACTTCCTGGAAAACAGAGTATCTTTAACGGTGACCTCATGCTGCACCAGTAGGCATTCCAACCAATGACATCATCACAGATTTATAAACAGTCCGGCCCCTCTGCCCCTTCCCATCAAATAAAACTGCCTTTCTCTCCCTGACTGATATTCCATTGGTTTACACTTTTGAATGATCCCTCACTGTGTTTTGTCCCACCCCAACATCCTGTTTCAACAGGAAATACATCAAATCCAGGAAGTAAAGATGCCATTTCATGGGGTCAGGTGATTGTTTGCAGTCAGAGTGAAGCTGCTGAACCAACCTTCCCCAGCAGGCACCTCCACTTTTTCGGAAGTGAACCCGCAGTTCTCCCCTTGTCTCCCGTTGTAGCTGACGGCTCTGGCGAACAGCATGAAGGTGCAGGTCTTGGTCTCCATGCAGTTGTTGGTGAGGAGAGCGTATACCTCGAAGTCTGAGCCCACGGTCATCTTATCGGCCAGCTTGATCTGAAATGAGAATCTGAGCTTTCAGTCTCTTATTCACAGAATATTCCAAAAAAACAAAAAAAACAAAAAAAACAAAAACATTGTGCAGGAGATGTAAGAATCCAGTGAAACATTTGAGAGGGGAAAGGAAAAATCCACCATAAAACAGAATTCATGTTTTACATTTAGTATCATGTCCAGGTAATTCTTGATTATACTGTAAAAATAAACTCCCAAAAGCTGAAACTGATGATTCTATAGATGATGACACCATGAGCATAGGAATAACACACCTGAATTCTGCTGTAAATTGGATTTTTAACAGTCACAAAAAATTGAAAAATTACCTTTTCACCTTGTTAGCTGGTTTTCCATGTCATAATATAGGCCCATTTAACAATAAATGCCAAAACAAATTCAAAATTTGTATTTTGTTGTAATGTTATATAAAAAATTCTATTACTTTTGCTTTCTAGAAAACAGTGTATAACGGTGACCTCATGCTGTACCAGTAGGCGTAATGAAAAATTTCACCCGATAAAACTTCACAGATTTTTCAACTTTGCTTAAAACTTAAAGCAACATAAACACAGTATTTTCCCACTTTAGGATTAATAAAGTTTCTATGTAACTGTCTATCTAAGAATGGTATAAAACCTTGAGGCGGAGACCCGGCTCCTCTCCCTTCTGCTGTAGTTTGTTGTGGTGCTGGGCCTTCTCAAACACCTGCCTCTCCTCCTCTGAACCTGAAACCATCGGGACATAGATAAGTACAAAGTCTTGTTTTTGTTCCTAAACTGGGACAAACAGCAAACTGTAATCCTTTAGATTTGAATGCACCAATGTGTAGTACATGCATCTCTTGTGATTACATCTTTTCAATGGAAGTAACTGAGATAATCTGTGAGTTTCTCCCACTTTCTAAGATCTGGACTGTAATGTTTTTGGACAGAGCTGGTCTTGAGCGGTCCACTGCTACAGTCAATAATGCTCACATAAACACTAAACAAGAGGACCAATGCAATCAATTATTTCAAACTCTGGGTGATAATTAATACCTTGTATTCCTGGTATTCTCGCTTTATATGTTTTGATTACCTATTTTTATTTTGTATTTATTGCTTGCTGTATTCATGCTGTATATTGTTCATTTATTAATTTGTTTTCAAACATTCACCTTGTTTTTCTTTTTTTAAATGACATGCTCCATTATGCTGCTCTTCTTTATAAAAATTCAATAAATAATTGTTCAAAGAAAATGCAAAAATCTGTGAGTTTGTGTCTGTATCCATGCATGTGTGCATGTGTGAGTATATATATGTGTGTGTGTGTGTGTGTGTGTGTGTGTGTGTGTGTGTGTGTGCAGTACAGTACTCTGTCTACACATGCGGCTCTGCAGTACCTTCAGGATGCTTGTACTGGTGTGTGATGTCGTGTCTGTCATCCAGGCCCACAGCTTTGGTGCTGATGCAGCGTCCAACAGACTTGGTGGAGCCACTGAACTTGACAAACTCTCCAGTTGTCAGACGCACCAAGTCCACAACATCAGCATTAACCTGACTCCACACAACATGAGGAAAATCAACATGAAGCAGAAGTGTTGTAACAACCTCATCACACTGAACCAAGGGATAGAGTAACTACAGAGTAAAATCTGAGTAATATTGAGATATCAAGCCTGACTTTACTTGGTCATACAGTTACCATAGTGTTATCTAGTACTTTCATAATAGGTACTGGGTACCTGTAACAGGTAACACTGTAACAGCCTCATCTTTCTTCTGAACTAGAATATGGAAGTTGCATTTAAGAGAGACGGAAAGGACCGATAAGCTAATGTTTCCAAAGTGCTACACAGTAATTATTCAGTAATGATTGCACAACTTACTACATTAATGTAGTACTGTTATAATGCTAATACTCTCGGGTAATATTGCTATTATACAGACTGGCATTTAACCAAGAAATTACAAATTATAATTACAAATAGTTACTCATTATTACTAGAAATTTCCAGTTACTTTCTGATAATGGTATGTACTTACACACTTATTACCCTGTAATTTGTGTAATGGTTTTTTTTATTTTTTTTATCTTTATTTATTCAGGGGGAGTTTCACTGAGAGCAATGCTCTCTTTTTCAGGAATGCCCTGATCACAGTCACACACACATTCACATCCTGGAAGCTGACCAGTACAACCACAGTCTGATCTGCTGGCCACTGAGCAGCAAAGTGCCACCAATGAAACCCTAACTTGGGCCCCGAGTCCAGAGACATGGATAAATATGAACTATTTTAGCGTTTTTTTCTAAAATGTTACATGGAGCTCAAGAAAAAACTCACCTCAGCAAAAACAAAGGGAGCGTCATACTTCTTGGTCAGCTCTCCTTCCCTGATGGCTTTCAGTGGGACCGGCCCACAGCAGAAAACACCTGCAGCATCACACATGGATCAGAGAGAGAGAGAGAGAGAGAGACTGGGTTCAGTTCTTTTTTGGTGAATGGTGGTGTACAGCTTTTCTTCATGGGCATTCTGCCCTGTTTGAGATAATGCTGGTGATTCACTTACACTTGAATGAAGACATTCAACTAAAGTTCCAGGGAAATGGACAGGCTCAAGCCATTCTAGGACCCTAACTGTGCTTTTGAAGTCACAATATATTCAAAATAATTGGTCTGCCAAGGCAGCTCACAAAATATACAGCCTGCAGACCTCCATTCAGGACCTGCTCTGTTGGAACAAAATCCAAAACAAAACTCCCACTTGTTTCTGCTTTAAATGGTTTTGGAGAAACTTCCACCCTGCTGTTCCCGCTGGCGGGACCATCATTACAAACACGTTACTGTAAGCAGCCAAGCTTTGTTCAAACCCACAAAACTTTATTTTTTAATTCTAGTCAAGATCCTATGGTTTCCCTATGATACCAAATATGGGATGCTGAATTACAGGGAAATATGTGTAAATTGATACACAAGACTTTTTTTCATTTGCTGTAATAGTGCAGCCATAAAAAAATGTAATCTTGTATTTGAATATTTCACTCAATACTTTGAACTACTTACTTTGAAGCTACTTAAGGTGAAATTTAATGGGAAAGTCTAAGGTGCAAGTGGAAGTTCACCTTCACTCTTCTCCTGCGGGGTTGGGTCGCTGGCTTGCCATCCATCGAACTGCGACCCCAGATCAGGACGAGTCATCCAGCTGTCCACCCAAACATGGAAGTTCCTGGCACAAATGGTGTATATAGGATAATGCAGAGGTTCAACATGAGCATTTTACTTCAAAATATGAAAAAATATAGAAAAAAATGTACATCATATCACACAGATTAGCTGTATTCTATGTATGTGTGTGGCTGAAAGGGTATTTTTATTTACGTGGAGTGTATTTTATATATGTGTACTGTATGTCCTTATCTGTTTGTTGTCACTATTTTTGTCTTTTAATGTGAAGCACATTGAGCTTATCTGTGTACGAAATGTGCTAAAGTACAAATAAAATTGACTTGACAGATGGTAATGAGACGTGAGAGTGAGCGTGAGAGAGGATATGTTGTTGGTGTGGAGAGTGAGAGAGAGAGAGAGAGAGAGTGTGTGTACATGCGTGTGTGTGCGTGAGTGTGTGTGAGTGAGAGAGAGAGAGAGAGAGAGAGAGAGAGAGAGAGAGAGAGACTCACCATATCGAATCCCCCCCAGAGATTCTTTCCCCGTCTTCATCATAGTGTTTCTCTATCAGCAGGTTGGCGTTCGTGTCGTGAGCCGACCCAAAGTTAGTAACCACTCGACACGGGACACCCAGAGCACGAGACACTGGGGGGAGAGAGGGGAGAGTCACACTTCATCACATCGGGGATTCAAACACACACTTGAGACAGCTGGTGTTGTGAAAGATAAACAATAAAGATGTCAAATAAAAAGTGTCAGACATGGCAGACAGCTTCAAAGTCTGAGAGATTAGATTCTACTTTTAGGGTCTTGATACAGAGGTAGGGTTGATAGTAGTGGAGGCTGTAAGTGGGATGAACTAGAAAACATTGGTTTTAAAGGAGAAAAGAATCAGAAAACAGTTTCTCACACTTTAGTTTTTTTTGTTTGCACCATACACTACCAGTCAAAAGTTTGGACACACCTGATTGAATGTACTATATTTTTCATTATCTTAAAGCCATTTTGATCTAAAGGCTTATGTTTAAATGCTTGAAATTTGTTTTTTAGACAAATATAAATAGTTAAGTTGATGACACTTTTTTGGTCACTGCATAATTCCATTTGAGTTATTTCATAGTTTGTGTATGTATGTCTTTACTATTATTCTAAAATGTGGTAAATGTGGAAAATAGTAAAAATAAAGAAAAATGTGGTGTGTCCAAACTTTTGACTGGTAGTCAAACGTATCCTATAAATATTTGTATCCTTATCTGTTTTTAATTGTTAGGTTATTTCATTCTTTATTTTTATGTATTATTAACATCATTTTATCTTTTATTTTATTTCATTCTATTAATTTTCAGTGTGAAGCGCATTGCATTGCATTTGTTTGCACAAAATGTGTGATATAAATAAAGCTTGATTGATTGAACAATACTGTTTTTTGCTTTTACATTGACTGGAGATGCATGATGGCCTCCAACGGTTTATTTTGTCTTTTCAATCTTAACACACACACTGTATGAAAAGCTTTACACACACTGTATGAAGTGCTTTTAACTGCTTTTAGCATTACAGTAACTGAATGAATGAATGAATGAATGAATGACAAAGTGAATGCAACATGTGAATGACATATCTCAATAAAACACAATCACTCGCACACACCAACCTGTGTTTTCAGCCCAGCTCAAAGAAAGACCCAGAATGAATGAAAGTGCACGAACAAACAAACAAATGAACGATTTACTGACTGAACAGATAATCAATCAATCAATCAAACAAACCATTGAGCTGCATACTGTGCACCCACCTGTGCATTCAACAGCAGCGAACACCCAGCACTGGCCGTACCGCACCGGGCCGCTCTCTTTCCACTGCTGCAGAATGTCTCCACTGCCGATCCACAGACCCGGATGGACCCCGCCCGAAAACTCAGACCACGACCCCACCAACACCCCGCTGTCATCATTACTGTTGATCTGTGGCCAGAGACAGGGGCAGAAAAGGGAGAAAGAGAGAGTAAAGAGAAATGGAAATCAATATAATAACATCTGTCCCATCAACACACCTGTTATTGTTTCTGTAGTTTTTATTGCATCCATCCAAAATGGAATCTACAGGCTCTTAAAACGTTCATTTTTCATGTTTTTATCAAGTTACATTTATCATTTATTTCTAGAGTGCTTTTAACAAATCGGTTTGTGGCAATGTGGCAAAAATAAAGAATGCAAATACAGATAAAAGCAAGGATAATTCTAATTCTAATAGCCTACTAATACTAATACTAATAAGGATAAAAGAAGAGATAGAACAAGTAAACCACAAGCTCCAAGAAAAGGCTCCAGACCCTGTGTGTTAGTTAAAGTAGTTAAAGTTAAAGTAATAATCTGCAACATTTTTATATAAATGAATATTTGTTTTGCTACTCTCTATTGCCGTTTGGTACAACACAATAGTGATTCAAGCAGAGTAACATGTTTGTGATTTCTCCTTTGCGTGAGCACTTCCTGTATAGATATATGTTCTATCTATTTTTTTAAGTACATACCTTTCAGACAGCCTATATATAGTGCACATTCCTGTCATGAATATCAAAGTTGCCTGGGAATGGCCCTGGAAATATCATTTATCATATAGTGACAGCTACAGTATCATGACACCCAGTATCACTACACTCAGTTTCCTGTATGAAATAGCTCGGCAAATCTCATTTATCGTATATAGTGGCAGCTATCTTGACTCAGGAGTTTTTCTTTCTTACGGCAGTCTTTGCCATCTGCTTGGAATCAGTCAATCAATGAAAACTGAAAACTGAATCCTCTTTCTTCAACTGCAACTTCACTTGTTCCTATCACAAAAGTTGCCCGGGGGAATTGAAGGAAAGTTACGAGGGAAGGAAAGAGAACGACAAAACATTCAGAATAAAAAGGAGCAGACATGAAGAGAAGGAGCACCATGGTAATCTCCGTCGGCCCGGCTAAAATGGCCTTTCACAGGCTGCTTAAATGGCTAATGAGATTTCACAGTCTCCTCCCTCCCTCCCTCCCTCCCTCCCTCCATCCTTTCTCCCATCACAGGCCGGACGCAAACCTACCATGGCGCTCAGCACCCGGGTCACGTAGATGGGGTTTCTCCTGGCAGAGCAGTCCTGGTCAGCGTCAGACACAAATTTAGGATTTTCGTCCAGGATCTTGAGGCAGATATCCAGAACTCCAGGCTCAAACTGTAGACGGACACACAACCAGAGGAGAAGGAGATTTGAGGAGATTTGTGGAGGATTTGTGTCTAGTTTTATTTCAATTCAGTCCATGACAATGTGATTGAGTGAAATTTAAGGGTTGAAATCTTTTTTAGAGGTGTTTTTCAGTGAGGTAAAAACATTCAAAACCTCTAGGAACAGAATAATTCAATCATCAATTGTGTACAGCTTACTGAATGGGGTATTGAATAGATGTAAATGAATGAGATTTTTACCTGGCAAAGTTCCAAGGAGACCCTTTGATTCGTTTATGCGTGCCTCTGTAGAGCAGCCCATGTTGAGCTAAACATATTCCTGCCTCTTCTGCTCACTCCGCATATAAACAGCATCTCCTGTGAGACAGTATACAGACAAAGCACCGATTAATTTAGACCAACGTGACATATTATATTTTAACATCTCACATCCGATGTTTTGATGTTGGCATGTTGAACGTTCTGGTGCAAAGGATGGCACCTGTGGATATTTTGTCATTTGTTATTTTTGTGTGCTCATTTATTTTGGTTTAGTTAGTTTAATTTAAATGATTTTAGTTGAGTTTAGTTTAGGTTTAGTTCCACAAATGATAAAAACACTAGAAAAAAAATAAAGGAGAAAAGAAATATAAGCTGCAGACGAAGCAAAAAAAGAAAAACCCCAGAGTGGATTAAAACTATAAGATGAATAGATAAATAGAAATGTATTAAAGTACTCACCGGGGCACCAAGCATTAAAAAGCAGGATGAACTCCCCTAAGCTGGTCTTGTTCCCCTCCTGGTCCAGAGTCAGAGAGTAGACTCCTATGGGGGCATTGGGGGAGGAACTGATAGACACAGACACTGTGTTTCCAGAGGGGCCGTTAGTGGCGGATGCGCTCCACTCAGCGTCCACTGTGGAGTCGCTCAGACCAAAGGAAACCTTGGTATCTGATTCTGTCCTGGGTAATGGACCTGGAGAGAGACAGACAGGAACACAAAATGTATAGATATTATATCCCTCCCTCTCTCTCTCTCTCTCTCTCTCTCTCACTCTCTCCAATCTGTGGAAGACACAACAGCAGTACCTGTCTCGACTGTGAGTGTGAAGCTCGTTTCCCCAGGTGTGAACTGCTGGCTGCCGGGTTTCAGGTGTAAAGTGACGCTGAAGGGCTGCCCCCTTCTGACAATCAAGCGCTCCTCTCCATTCAGCTCTGTGTGATGGCTGCTGTTGTTGCTCTTGATCTCTAGATCACAACGCTCAATGTCCAAGACTATCCAAGACCAAGATAGATAGATAGATAGATAGATAGATAGATAGATAGATAGATAGATAGATAGATAATCAATGACTGTTCACTTTTAAATCAATTAGAATGTTCTCACTTATCCCTTTAAAAGCACATGCATCACATATATTGCTTAAAATAGACTAAAGTTAGAATTATTTGACAAGTCAAGTTTATTTATATAGCTCTTTATCACAAGCATGTCTGAAAGGGCTTTACATACCATATCATATACTGTACATATCAAAAATATTTGTCTTGATAATTGTTATATTGATGACTTTATCAAAATGTGATCCTGCTGATATTGTAGTGCTTCACAGACGACAAATGACAAGAAATAATTTGCAAAACATTTGCCAACAGGGATACTGTATCACTCTGCACCTAAAATAAGTTATAGATCTGAGTTATCTAATGTCATCCTCCATTCCTGCTCATCACATTTCAGACTCCACTATCAATCCTGACACTTGCTCAAAGAAGAAGTCTGACTATTATGTTTCAAAGCGGGAAACCACATAGAAACTGCATCTGTATTTCTAGGTAATTCATGAAATCAACTCCTGTCCTACAATGTGAGACAGAAAAGTTTTTCCCTTTACCTTGAGTCATGTCTGCAGCGAAGTTCCTGTCCCTCGACTTCTGTATGTAAAGTGAAACTCAGCTGCAGCCGGTGCTTATTGGGTTAATGGCACTGCTACAGTATGTAGGCTAACAGCCAGTGAGGGATATTTGTAGCATGTGAAACCTGAGCGGGACGCCCCCCCCCCCCCCCCCCCCTCTGTCTGTCAGTCCGCCCATCAGTAACGCTGTTTTTAGTCATGAAGGGCAGAGAGACCTACGGAAGCGTAATGCGTTCACTTGAGAAAAAAAAATTGCCCTGTTTTTCTGACTTAACGAGATAATTATCTCAGAATTCTGAGAAAAGTTTACATGAAAAAAAATTGGTTGTTCAGACAATTCCAAAGCTATTTAAATCTTTTCTCAGAATTCTGAGATAATTATCTCGTTAATTCGGAAAAACGGCAATTTTCTTTTCTCAAGTGAATGCATTACGCTTCCGTAACAAACCAACTCATAATATCATCTAAAGTGTTACTATTTTGCAAGAATAGGTCTTTAGTTAGCAAATACATTTCTGTAATAATCTCTTTTTGAATTTTGAATTTTCAATCATTTTCAAGGATACACGAGTGTGTCATGTGTCACATGATGGGTATAATTTTGGAATGAAACCTCTATAGTGTCAACAGAACAGCTTTAGATAACAAACCTAACAAAATAACTTAAAGCCATAATGACATGTTTCATGAAGATGGGAGTGCTTCACAGCAAGAATATTTCTCTGTTAATAGAAAAATAAAACTGACAGCAAAAATAGAAGTCATAAATCATTTATGCCATTTTTGTAGTTGCAACATATATTACTGTGTGATTCAACATAAACAAAACAGTTCCAATTCAAAAGCAATCAAAAGATGAACAAATTACATTTCATAATGTAACTTTTTAGCGGTTTACACTGACAATGCAACTCAGCATGTTTTTTTTTTTTACAAAGCAGCAGAACATTTTTCACACATTATTTTCAGGGTGGCATGATGGGAGTTTGGTGACTGTGCTCATTTGACACAATTGCTTTCACTTTGACTGCAACTTCTCTTTTGAAACTGTCACTTCATTTGGCTCATAAACTGAACAATAAACCGATAAACTGAACAATACTGTATACAGTATAGGTTGAACAGATGGGTTTATGGAATTATCAATGTCATAAAATTTCACCATTAATTTAATCATTAAAACCTTGAGGCTGTCATACAATTAGATAAGACCGCTGTAATGCCAAGCAGACACACACACACACACACACACACCACTTCATCCCCCGAAACATAAAAGAAATGACACTGATAAAACTGAAATAAAAATAAGATTTCTCCATTGTGTAGTGGTCTTGCCACTAAACTGAACCCTGCACGCTATGGTAATGATTACAAGTTTTGCAATTTATGTCTTCAGCTGTCTTGCAGAGGCATGAATGTATCTGTGGAATAAGGAAGTGTTGCAGTTTTGCTGAAGCAACATCACACACTGTCTGGTGTCACATCCTCATGTTATTCATAGTGTTTCTGACTCTGCTGGTTTGCAGAAGGTGGAGACAGTCAGTCAAACCTTAAACAGTCAAAAGTGTAAAAGGTCAAACTTTTTAGTTCCCTAAAAAAAAAAAAAAACTACAGCACTGACCCTGCATTGCACTGCACAAGAGAATGAGTGAACACATGAAAGAAAAAAAAAAAGCAAGAAAAAAAGCAATCAAGCAAAAAATGAAAGTAAGAAAAAAATGTGGAACTGCTTGCCATATTATGTGAACGTAAGTAAGTAGTAAGTAAGTAAGGAAGTAAAACCAAAAACTGGCATCACAGCCTCAACTTCTCAAGATCCTGCTAAGATTTGGACGCTGTGCATTTTGCACAGGCAATAAAATAAAAGAGCTTACAAAAGAATTATACTTTTCATTACAATCATTTGTAAAGAAAACATAAAAATACAAAAATCGAAATAAACGGTATCCTAAATTGGTATCCTATTATTAATGGTCATTTTCACGATGGTGAAGCTGGTAAATTGATCAGTTTGGAACCAATGGTGGACCCGAAATAATGAGTGGTTTCCCTATCTGTTAGTATGCAGCGGTTGTGAGTCTCCTTGGTAAA